>NC_090931.1:1160650641-1160968141 GCF_040938575.1 Ambystoma mexicanum
CGATTTCCGCGCACAGCGTATTCATGGATTTTAGGCTCCCAAACCAGCCGTGGCGCAGAGTATGGCAGCGACCCTACAGCAGCGCCAGTAATGCCCCCAAGAACGCCCTTGCGCAAGGAAAAGCCATCAAAATCGCTAAATCATCGCAAAGGGCTGCGCTAACCCTGGACCAGTTGATAGGGCTGCCAAACAAGGAACGCAAAGCGGGTAACGTTCATATCAGGGGTACGCGGGAAGTTTTACATGCGATTAGCCAGGGTACGTGTATGACAGGGGTACGCGTGAAGTTAAACACGCGATTAGACAGGGTACGTGTATTACAGGGGTACGTGGGAATTTTCACACGCGATTTGGCTGGGTACGTGTATGACAGGGATACGCGTGAAGTTTTACACGCGATTAGCCAGGGTACGTGTATTACAGAGGTGCGCGGGAATAATCACACGCGATTTGGCTGGGTAAGTGTTTTACAGGGGTGCGCGGGAATTATCACACGCGATTTGGCTGGGTACGTGTATTACAGGGGTGCGCGGGAATAATCACACGCGATAAGGCTGGGTGGGTCCTCACAGGTGTACCCTGTACACCCTCCATGGCCCCTGCAGGCAGCCCACAAAACAGGGGACTACCCTGCACACCTGCTCATGTCTCCCAGCCCCCACCCTCCCCCAGCAGTGTGGGGCACCCTCCACCAGGCATGTCTCCCACCCACCCCCACCCTCAGCCACCATGGGCAGCCCCCACCAGGCCTCCAATCATGTCTCCCACCCACACCCACCCCCCTAGCCAACATGGGCAGCCTCCACCAGGCCCCCACTCATGTCTCCCACCCCCCCACCCCCCCAGCAGTGTGGGGCACCCTCCACCAGGCCCCCACCCATGTCTCCCACCACCCCCACCCCCCAGCCACCATGGGCAGCCCCCACCAGGCTCCCACCCATGTCTCCCACCACCCCCACCCCCCAGCCACCATGGGCATCCCCCACCAGGCCCCCACTCATGTCTCCCACCACCCCCACCCCCCCAGCAGTGTGGGGCACCCTCCACCAGGCCACCACCCATGTCTCCCACCACCCCCACCCCCCAGCCACCATGGGCAGCCCCCACCAGGCTCCCACCCATGTCTACCACCCCCCACCCCCCAGCTACCATGGGGAGCCCCCACCAGGCCCCACACATGTCTGACACCACCCCCACCCCCCAGCCACCATGGGCTCCCCCACCAGGCTCCCACCCATGCCTCCCACCCCCCCAGCCACCATGGGCAGCCTCCACCAGGCCCCCACTCATGTCTCCCACCACCCCCACCCCCAGCCACCATGGGCAGCCCCCACCAGGCCCCCACCCATGTCTCCCACCACCCCCACCCCCCAGCCACCATGGGCAGCCCCCACCAGGCCACCACCCATGTCTCCCACCACCCCCACCCCCCAGCCACCATGGGCAGCCCCCACCATGCTCCCACCGATGTCTCCCACCACCCCCACCCCCCAGCCACCATGGGCAGCCCTCACCAGGCCCCCACTCATGTCTCCCACCCACCCCCACCCCCCCAGCAGTGCAGGGACAGCCTCCACCAGGCCCCCACTCATGTCTTCCACCACCCCCACCCCCCAGCCACCATGGGCAGCCCCCACCAGGCCCCCACCCATGTCTCCCACCACCCCCACCACCCAGCCACCATGGGCAGCCCCCACCAGGCTCCCACCCATGTCTCCCACCACCCCCACCCCCCAGCCACCATGGGCAGCCCCCACCAGGCCCCCACTCATGTCTCCCACCACCCCCACACCCCCTGCAGTGTGGGGCACCCTCCACCAGGCTCCCACCCATGTCTCCCACCCACCCCCACCTCCCAGCCACCATGGGCAGCCTCCACCAGGCCCCCACTCATGTCCCCCTGCCCACAGGCCCTGACAATCCTCAAGCATGGGCCTCACCACAGCCCAAAGACACAACCAAGTATTACATGCACCCATGATACTACTCCAATGGAAACAATGTAAATCAACACATGTGTCTCACACACACACAATGGTTGCAAGTGAACCTGAAAACCCATATCATGACATGCATGAAAACAATGAGATGAAATCACACATTGAAGAATTAAAAAATCCAAATAATGTATTAATAACAACAGTAATGGCAATCAAAATTAAACAAAATACACAAGTAAAAAAAAAAACAAAATTAATCTGGCTGTCCCTTTTCAAATTAAAATCAATAAATGATAATCCAAAAAAATTTCTTCCAAAGTTCAAGTCCATAAAAAGGAAATGAAGGGAAAAAAGAAATAGAAAAACATTGCTCCATGGGTAAAAATATTCATAGTAAAAAAATGTCCTAAATTCTAATCTAAAATCTAAAAATCTAAAATGGAACTATATACAAAAGGTGGAGCAGTGTCCGTCGACTCCAAATAAAAATAAACTATAAAGGAAACCTATCACTAAATAACTATATACAATGGTGGCGGGCCAGTCCAGCGGCTCACTTAGTGGTGTTCCGGGCCAGGGTGTCATCGAACTCCTCGTCTATGTCCCGGAGGTGGTCCTGTTCCATGGCCCCGAGGTTCCGCAGGGACGCCGACATGTTCACCTCCAACTCCCTGCGGATTGCCTCAAGGCACTCGGCCCGCCTCAGGGCCCTCCGCATGGAGTTCTCCGCCCTGACCATCGTGAGCCGCGCCTCTTCCGCCAGCCACCGCTCCGCATCTATGGCGTGGCCCAACCGCTGCCACACGGAAGACACTTCCCGTCCAGGGTCCTCCTGCCCTCCGGCCGATGCCTTCCCCTCCGATGTTGAAGGCCCCGAGCTATGGTGGCTCCCACCTACAGCCTCCTGCTGCTGCAGCTGCTGCTGTCCATGTGCCCTGTCCGATGGTGCCTGCACATCCTCCTCCAGCTGGGGTGCAGTCGTTGATGTGGCCACCCCTGCTGGACGTCCGACTGTAGCAGGGATCTGTTGTCCACCAGCCTGGCCGCACGGTCGGAGGCAGCTCCACAGGGCACCCAGGTGACACATGGGTGGGAAGATGGCATGGAGGACGACTGGGGCATAGGGGGTTCCGTCGAGGAGGGGGTCGGAACAAGGTCCAGGAAACGGAGGAATCCAGCCCTGGTGAGCTGTCCCAGTGGGTCAAAGCAGTCAACGAGCCATGCAAGAAGACGTGCAGACTCATCATGAAAAGACTGCAGGTCAGCTCGCATGCCCGTTGACGCAACGCCACCCCACCTTGGACAGGCTCAACCTGGTGCAGGATAGCCACATCCGCAGGGAGAGGAAGGCCAGGTGTTGTAAGCCAATCCCCTCCCTGAGAACGGGTCTGGAGGTAGGCATCCTCGCTGGTGCAAGATGATGCAGTGACAGGAGCAGGGACAGGATTGCACACAGGCACCTCCGCGGGGGCCTGTGCTGCCTGCTGTCCCAGATCCTGCACTGCACCACTAGCACCAGTGGAATCCCCACCTCCAGACCCCGCCTCTGTCGCTTGCACAGCCTCCTCCTCCTCCAAACCCCCCACCAACCTGGATGACTCCGTGCCATCTTTCTCCGTTGGGCCCTGTGGGGTCCCAGCTGCCCCTTCTGCTGCCGAGGAGTCCAACCCCAACCTCCACCTCTTGGACCTCCCCTCGGCAGCTGCAGCCTTGGACACGGCACCGGACTCCTCACTCCCCGACGAGATCAGAACCTGGGAGGGGATCCGGGCCTTGCGTCTCCGGCTGGTGGTGCGACCCCTGCCGCTGTGCTCTACAGCACCTTCTCCGCCCTCTTCATCAGTTGACGCTGCAGACAGGGAGAAAGAAAACACAGGCATCAGGGCACTGTACAATGGACACATACACACATGACAGTTATACATGAGTGGCATTGGTAAACCTCAGACATGGCATCACAATCCCCAACACACATGTCATTTCAACTTGCACACATGAGCCATACCACAGCCATATTGCAACAGCCAGCTCCATCCATTCACATACAACAGCATGAGCAGCCAAAGGTCATCCACACATCACATGCAACATAGGGAGTACACTACACATGCACACACAACACCAAACTTGCATGCATGTGTACACCTCCGCCAACTGTCGCAGTGTTTTGATCGACATCCATGTCACACCTGACAATCATTTCTCCACATCCTGTGCCATGCAAGCCCACACACACAAGCACCATCCATGTGTCACACATGAGACCCCTCGCATGTGTCACCCTCACGGCCCTGTACACCCCCCCTACTTGGCCACATAAAAATACATGTTCAACCTGCACACTCCTGGCACACCACCACACGCACAGCTTACAATCAGTATGCATGTACACTTACCGCTCGACTCCAGACGGGTCTGCTTCTCAAGGACCTGGATGTGGAGCGCTGGGGATATGCGTTTCAGGACCCTCATCTGATCTTACGACAAGTGGCCCCGGTGCCCCTTAGCATCCGCTGCCTTCAGGAGGCGCCGGGCCTTGTTGAGGGTCCTGGACCTGAAGTCCTCCCAGCGTTTCCTGACACGTTCGTAGTAGCGGACTGCCACCTCCTCCGCGTTGATGGCAGTCACGATGTCCATCCAGATCCGAGTCCTTCCTTCCTTGTCGGCGCGCAACCATCCGAAGAGGGCATCATACTGCCCCAGGACATGCTCCACCAGGACACCAACTTCGGTGGCAGTGAAGCTGGTGCCCCTCTGCCTCCTTGGCCGGGGGTTGCCACTGGTGCCAGATGTTGCAGTGCCCGACATGGTAACCCCAGAGGCAGGAGTGGGTGGGCAACTGGGTCCTGGGGCTGGGCTGTGGGGCGATGGAAAAGCAGTCGGGAGTCTTCGGTTCCAGCAGGGGTGGTCACAGCAACAGCACCTCTGGCTCTGGGGGGCAGTAATTCGGACTTCTGGGCAGGAGCGTGGTCTTCTGTGTGTGAACGCGTGGCCTGCTTGATACGGAGTGATTTTGCACGTGAAAATCCAGCACGTCTGCGTGTAATTCGAGGAAAGGCCCTTAGCGCGTAAGCGCGTCAGCATACGTCTGTACATTCATTGGCCTAAAAGCCACCAGCGTATGCGGGTCTATGAAGTCACGTGCACGTTGAATATGGCACACGTTTGACATGTTGCATGTTAAAAAAATGAAAGACACGTCCGAGTGTCAAAGCGTGTAATTGGTGGAAATGGCCTTAGCGCGTACACGCGGAAGTGACAAAGCGTGTAATTGGTGGAAATGGCCCTACACGCGGAAGTGACAAAGCGTGTAATTGGTGGAAATGGCCCTACACGCGGAAGTGACAAAGCGTGTAATTGGTGAAAATGGCCCTAGCGCGTACACGCGGAAGTGACAAAGCGTGTAATTGGTGGAAATGGCCCTACACGCGGAAGTGACAAAGCGTGTAATTGGTGGAAATGGCCCTAGCGCGTACACACGGAAGTGACGCTGGACGTGTGGGCCTGCATAAAAGGTACGTGTAGAACACCATTTCCTTGTACGTGCTTTTCGTGGAGAGCGAGTGGGTGAAATCTGTACTTCTTGTCGTTTCACACGCGATTTCCTTCACGGCGTTTCAAGTTCGTACTCCCTGTTACCTCCGACAGCTTTTTCTCTTTTTTCTCTTTTTCTGGTTTTCCTCGGCCTGTTCCCTCAAACAGCGTTCCCTTCTACTGTTGTCATGTCTCCTCAGACAGCGTACAATTCTTCTTTTGGCGGGGGTGTTGCCAACGCGCAAACGCGCTTCTTTTTCACGCTCTTTTTCCTGGCAGATGGTGAGTCACGCACGTATCTAACATGTGTGCTTGCCCCGTGTGTAGCCTACCCCTTCAGAGGTAATTCTAGGCTGCGTGTGACACGCATACGTTCATTCTTGTGTTACTGGGTGCCACAGCGTAGTGCAGGTTTTTTTTTCTGCACACGTGGTCTAGGAGGGGTTGCGTGCACGTCATCTCCCTTTTTTGGGCTTCCTGTGCGTTGCGTGACCCGTCATCTTTCCCCAGGGGTCACATTCAGCCTTGCTAGAGCACTAGGGTACAATTACCATCTGGTACCCAACCCCTTTGACCCCAAATTGCCCAGGACAATAGTTTACAGCCACTCCCATACGCACATTAACATCAGTGCCATGGTTGGGAGGCGAGGAATCCGTAAGGGTGGCAAAGGTGGACGAGCCACAAGTGGTGGCCGTGGTGGATCCAGTAGGGGACGTGGTCGTTACTTGCAGGGTGACCCTGTCCCCCCATGTGTGGAGGACCAGTCAAGGGCACCCATAATCCCCCCCGCCCCCCCTGGTTGAGGCTGATGTGGCTGACACCATCCATGCTCAGCCCTTGTTGGACCAGCCCATTGTGGCACCAGACCTGGCTGACTCCATGGCTGACTTCCAGGTCAGCAGGCCTATGACACGTGCGCTGGTGCACGTTGATGTCATCAGGCCACGTGGATCAGGGGCAGCAAGGTCATCTGCTGCCCCAAGTAGGCAGGATGGAGAGGCTGCAGGGGCAGCTGCGGCTCCATCCACCCCAGCTCTCACACACCCAGCCAGGACAGTGTCGGTCCTAGTCCATCCTGCTGACATTCCCCCTGACACCATTACACTTGAGCCAATGCCTGCACCAACTCCCATGCTGAGTATGCAATCCCACACTCCTGATACAGAGTCCACCAGGGCTCCTGTCCCTAGTGTCCAGAGCGGCATAGGACACTCAGGATCACCACCACCTTCCAAGTGGAAGAGGAAGAGTGCTCGTCCGGCACAGGCTGATGCCCCAGACACGGCTACACAGTCCGGCCCGTCGAGGACGCCCAGCTTCACGGATGCCGAACTGAATGCACTTGTTGAGTATGTGTCCGCACATGATAACGAGATGGTCATTGTTGCCGGATCCAAGACCACACCTGCACAACGCCAGGCACACTGGCAGACCGTTGCAGACATCGTAAGTGCCCTTGGAATCGTGAGGCGCACAGCCAATGATTGCTATAAGCGCTGGAATGACCTAAAGCACAGGGCAAAGAATAAGCTGGCCTCAAGTCATGCCGCAACTCTAGTGACTGGAGGTGGGTCTCCAGTAGAAGACATGGAACTCACTCCACATGAGTCAGTCGCTGGGACCTACGTCACGGAGGAACAGATCCAAGGCGTGGGAGATCTGCCTGATTATAAGGCATTGTCCGGTGAGTGCACATGCATGTGTGTGTCATCCATGTGCATGGTGTGTGTGTGAGGGCTTCTGTTTGTGTGCCAGGTGAGGGTGTGTGCACCTGAGTCGTTTGGGTCACCCATGTGCTTCATGCAATACATTCTGCGCAGCAGCATTTGGCCATAGCAGTATCCCTTCTGCCAACAGTAGACATCTAGCCCAACAGCACGCCAGTTGCCCTTGAAGTGTCATCTTGCCACAACAGTGTTGCTTATTTTTCTCTGTTCATTCAGGCAGATTGTTTGCATTCCGCCACTTTTACTAGGCATTTCTCAGTCCTCTAGTCACATGTCTGACATGGCTATGGTAAAGTGGAGTGACTTTGTTACCTGGATATCATTTGTTTAGACATGTCCCTTTGCAATCGGACCATTTTGGACTGGCAGCTCCAGGTGAAAAATCAGACCTGTTTGAATTAGAAAAGCTATTACATGAGGGAACTGGACTGAATGAATAAGTGCTGACTTCCTCCCCATCTTCACTCAATAGCAATGGTACATGCCATCTGTGTGATGGCATGTGTATTTCACCTGGCAATCACAGGCCAATGTGTGATGCCACTGCCAGGCAGCATGCAGAAAATGTGTTCATCTTCCATCTTGGTGTCATCAGTGTGTGCCATTTGCCTGCCCTTCATATGCAGTGAGGGTGCATGCATGGGAGGGTTTTAGTCATGTGGGACATGTGTCAATCAAGTACTGGTTCTGTTGCTTCTCAGCCCTCATTGTGTGCCATGGTGCTAATGCCTGTTTCCATTTGTTTGCTTTTATGTCTTTGCAGGGGAAGACGCACCTGATACTGCTGGGGTTGTGGAGATGGTGCAGACCCAGGAGGGGTCCGAGAGCCGACCGACCACCAGTGAGGGACGTGGTGTGGTGGTGGGTGAGAACCCACAACTGCTGCAGGTCGTGCTCTCAAGGGGTGTCTCTGGCTGCACCTCCCCCGAGCTGTACTCAGGTGTTGATTCGGATGATGAGACCTACGTGCCGTCGCAGCTGAGTGTTCCTGGGAGGGATTCTGTTCTGTCCCACCCACCTGCACCAGGGTCAGAACCCTCAATGGGGATGTCAGTGTTGCCAGCTACGCCTTTGGTGGTTACGGATGCAGGGTCACACTCCGCGACATCTGATCCTGTTCCTGGGCCAGCAGATCATAGGGGGAATGCAGTCCTGCAGCCTCAGGCAGTGCCGGCACAGCAAGGCGCAGTTCGCCTTGCTCCAGACAGGTGTGGTGCCCGCCGACGTGGTGGCAGTACGCCACCTGGCAATACCGCATGGGAGCAATCCATTTATGGTATGGCAACCCAACAGGCAGCATCATCAGAGATGATGGCTCAGGCCATGGATAGGGTGGCCACTTCCATTGTCCCCCCCGAAAGGCTGATGGAGCGACTACAGCAGGCAACTGACTCCATCTGCCAGTCACACAGGGAGGACATGTTGGCGTCCAACAGGGACAGGCGGGCGGCACTGGCGACTCTGCAGGAAGCCATCTCCATAGAGTCCCAGGGCCACAGGGAAGCCCTGAGGCTGGAACTCCTTAACCTCAGGATGACTCTTGTTGAGCTTGAGGCTTCAACAAACCGAAGGACAGAACAGCAGCTGGAGCGTCTCACCTGTACGCTCTCAGCTGAGATGCAGGCAACTAGGGCGGAGGTCCGGGCATCCCGTGAGTTGTTGCATGGGGACCTCCGCACACCCATCCTCCAGAACGAGACCTACCACACCCGCATGCTTGCAGCCATGGAGGAACAGACTAGGGCCTTGCGTGGGCTGCCTCCCATAGTGCAACCATGGGCTTGCAAAGGGTGTGCCCAAGTGACATTGACGTACATGGTGACATTGGACTCCCACTACATGTGTGGGTAGTCTAGTCAATACTGTGTATACATTCCTAGTGCATATTGCTGTTGTGTTGTACACTGCATGTTGCATTTGTGTGTAACTCATCATCCGTGTCTACCTCCTAATTTGCAGGTCATTTGCTCATGTCTACACAAGGCCCTCTACTTTGGAGATGGGGTCCATGTTGGCAGCAGTGCACCTACAACTCTACATGGCGGCTACACTGTACAGTTGGAAGTGGTGGGAGTGCGGGCATTTCCAGGTGGTGAGACTACTAATTCCTTACATTCGTAATGTCATGTTAATGGTAGTTTTGAGGGTCAGTAGCTGATAAGTGTTATTGCTAAATACCTGCTCAAGTGTGTTGTTGGCCCTGTATTACTGTGAGCATTTCAGGTGTCGCGAGTTTCAATTAGGGACACTGTACATTGTGACACTTGTGTCATGTTGTGCGGATTACTTTGTTTACCTGCACATAGCATGACATGGCACGGTGTGTCTGTGGCGGTGCTGGGGATGGGCTGGGTGACATGGCACTGTCCTCATGTTGCATTTTGCAAGTGGGTATTCATTCTAGCTGCATGAATGTGTTTTTTCACGAAACTGCATTGGTGGTGTCTGTGTAGGTAGGGATGCACACATTGTAACACTTCCAGGTGAACAATCTCAGGCCGATATGGTTTTGATGGTTGATTCTCCAGACATTCAGCATCAGTGTCAGGTTGAGTCATCATTGATTGTCAGATGGTATTTGCCAGGGCAGTGTGCACTCCACAGGGGTGTGATTTCTATGTGAAGTAATTAGCCACTAGCTGTGTACGGGCTGCCTCCCCCCGTGCCCTTTCCCCTCCCATGCGCAGCGGGCGTGCATGTGGTTGGGGATGTGGGGGCACCACCATGTCCACGGCCAGGCCCCGGCGTGTTGCAACGTTGTGCAGGACACATGCTGCCACGATGATCCTGCACACTACTGGGGGAGCGTATAACAGCTGCCCGCCAGAATGGTCAAGGGAGCGAAAGCGTGACTTAAGCACTCCGAATGTGCGCTCCACTATGCCCCGGGTTGCAATGTGGGCTGTGTTATATCTTACCGCTGTGGAGGTGGTGATTGGTATCATTGGTGGGGTTGTGACCTTGCTCAGTATCTGACATGCATGCATGTGCAGTGGCCTTCATACTCACCAAGCAGCCATGTATCGCCATGCCGCCCAGCTTCTAGGTCCCGGCTTAGAGTGGACATTCGGTAAATGAAGCTGTCGTGGGTGGACCCGGGATAGTTGACATATACTGAGGTGATGATTCCCTTGGCATTAGATACTACCTGCACGTTGATGGAATGTCAGTGCTTGCGGTTCCTATAGATGTGCTCAGATGAACTGGGGGGACGTAGAGCCACATGGGTGCAGTCGATGGCACCTAGCACTTTGGGGAATCGTGCCACACAGGAAAAATCCAGGGCGGCAGCATGCCTTTCTGCAGGTGTTCTGGGCAGGTATATGTGTCTGCGGACTGATGGGCGTGCAGTGATGATGTTCAAGACCTGGTGTAGGCAGCGTGACTGCGTGGCCTGTGACACCCCACCCACTATGGCACTTGTCCGCTGAAATGATCCAGTGGCTAAGAAGTGCAGTACATTGAGGACCTTCTCCAGGGGGCTGAGTGCTTGGGAGCACAGGGTGGGTGATGTGAGGTCATCCTCCCACTCACAAACCAGGTCCAGTATTATGTGTGGTGGAAACCTGTACCTCCCATACACCTGGTCATCAGGCATCCCGAAAAGGCTGGTTCTGGGTGTGAATATTCTGGCCCTGACTATCTTCCTCCTCCTCCTTTGGTAGCCCACGGCCACTGCTGCTAGGAACGGTATATTCATCCTGGCGTCTGAGCTTGTTATTTTTTTGCGTGCAAATGTATGCGTCGTGGGTCGACGTATGCCTGCTTCCTACTGGCGTACGTGTTTCTTTGCGCGTGTTGTAGGCGAGTGTGTGAAACTTCCCAAACACCCCTGAAATCCAGTACCCAGGCCAATAGCGTGTGGAAATTCCCGCGCACCCCGGAATACACGTGCACTGATGTACTCGCGTGTGAAACTTCCCGCGCACCCCTGAATTCCAGTAGCCAGGCCAATAGCATGTGGAAATTCCCGCGCACCCCGGAATACACGTGCGCTGATGTACTCGCGTGTATAAGTGCCCGCGCACCCCTGAAATACACGTACATAGGCCAATCGCATGTACGCGCACTTTTGTCCAATTACACGCAATGACACTCTGACGTGCAGTCTTTCCACGTGTGCTCCGTCATCACGTGCTATGAGGGAAACACCCATGCGGGTCACGTCACAGACCCGCTTACGCGCTGAGGGCCTTTGGTCCAATAGAATTGCGTATGCGTGCTGACGTGCTTACGCGCTAAGGGCCTTTCCTCGAATTTCACGCTGACGTGCAGGATTTTCACGTGCCAAATCACTCCGTATCAAGCTGGCCACGCGAAAACACACGGAAGACCACACTCCTGCTCAGAAGGCCGAATTACTGCCCCCAGTGCCCCGAGCAGCCTCCCACGTGCCATCTGCTGCTGCTGCCTGCCTGCCTGCCTGCCTGCCTGCTGCCACCGTGCCCTGCCATTTGGTGCCTGCACATCAGCCATCTGCAGGGGTCCAGTTGCTGTGTCACCCCTGCTGGAACAGAAGACTCTCGACTGGGATAACATCGCTCCACAGCCCAGCCCCAGGACCCAGTTGCCCACCCACTCCTGCCTCTGGGGTTGCCATGTCGGGCACTTCCACATCTGGAACCAGTGGCAACCCCAGGCCAGAGGGGCAGAGGGGCACCACCTTCACTGCCACCGAAGTTGGTGTCCTGGTGGTGCATGTCCTGGGGCAGTATGATGCCCTCTTTGGATCGTCCCGCGCCAGCAAGGAAGGACGGGAGAGGATCTGGGCCGACTGTGTGGTTGCCATCAACGCGGAGGGGGTGGCAACCCGCGACGTCCAGAAGATCAAGAAGCGTTGGGAGGACTTGAGGTCCAGGACCCTCGTGAAGGCCTGGCGCCTCGTGGAGGGGGGCCGGGGCCGCATGAGTTCCATCCAGATGAGGGTCCTGGAACGCGTACGCCCAGCGCTCCACGCCCAGATCCTTGAGAGTGAGATCCGTCTGGAGTTGAGCGGTAAGTGGCCAAGCATTGCTGTGTGAGACAGGGCATGTTGCGGTGTGCTGGTTGTCTGATACTTGCCTGTATGTGTGACATAGGCCATGTATGCATGTATGTGTGCAGGGACATCATGGTAATGCATGTGCGACCAGTGATGTGTGAACCACATGGTTGTTGCATGTGTTTAAATGCGACATGGGGAGCCCTATGCAGATTTTACACATGAGAGCATGCCTCTGTTCCTGGACATGGGTGGGGGTGAGGGATGGGTGCTGATGCCAGGTACATATATGGTAGCCATGTCTGTGTGCCTGACCTGCGTGTCTGTGACTTGTGAATGCCATGGATGCAAGACACATGTGTGTGACAAAGCACAGATTCACTGATACAGCCTAGTTATCCTTGTATCCGCTGTGTTTGGGGTGTATGAGGCCAGATGGATGTGACTGAGGTGACTGAGGTGAAGTGTGTGCATGTGATAGGCATGACCCATGATGCATGTGAGTTCCATATCATTGTATGTTTCAAGAGTCCATTGGACATATATGGAAATGTCCATGGCATGCACCATGCCTGTTACTGTGTGTGTTTTGCCTGGACTGACCCTAGGGGACCATTGAACAGTACCCTGATGCTTGTGTTCTATGTCTCCCTCTACGCAGCGGCTAGTGAAGAAGAGGGCGGAGACGGCGCTGTGGAGCAAGGCGGCGGGGATGCCCCCACGGCTGCAACGGAAGGGGTGGGTGAGACCCCACAGGGGCCTGCTACAGCGGAAGACGGTGAGGAGCCATCCAGGTTGGTGGTTTCCACAGAGGAGGAGGAGGCCGCCACTGAGGCACACATGGGGCCTGGTGGGGGCATCCCTGCTGGTGCAAGTGGTGCAGTCCTGGGGCAGTGGCAGGAGGCGCACAGGTCACCGTGGAGGGGCCTGTGCATGTCGCTGTCCCTGACCCTGTGAGTGCACCACCATGCACCAGCAGGGATGCCCCGTCCATGGCCCGTCCGCAGGTAGAGGGGATGTCCATGTCACCTGACTCCCCTCCACCTGCGGACGAGGGGACCCGTGGCCGTATGGTGAAGTTCCTGATTGGGGTCACGATGCGCGCAGGTGCAATTCGTGATGACTTGCGTTCTTCCCGGGAGGAGCACGCACGTCATCACGAAGAGCACTGTGCAGACGTGGCCCAATTGGGATCTTCCATGTTCGCGGGTTTCCTGCATGTGTCGGCCAATCTGGCGGCCCTCTCCTCCTCTGTGGAGGCTATACGCCGGTCGTTCTCCTTGCCGTCTTCTGCCCCAGATGCCACCAGGGCCCCCTGTGGACCTGCCCTGACCAATGTAGCCAGCTCGGTGGGGATCCCATCCCTGCCACAGTCGGGAGTCGGAGGTCCAGCAGGGGTGGACACCACAGCAACTGTACCCCAGCAGATGGAGGATGTGCCGGCATCATCAGGCAGGGCACGTGCACGACGCGTCCGTGGATTCCATCAGCCTGGATGCCGTCGTGCTGGCAGAGGCAGTTGCGTCGGAGGCAGCAGCAGAGTCAACGTGGGAGGCATCATGGCTCAGGGCCATCAACATCGGAGGGGCAGGCATCGGCCGGAGGGCAGGAGGACCCAGGACAGGAAGTGTCTTCCGTGTGGCTGCGGTTGGGCCAGCAGATAGGTGCGGAGCGGCGGCGGACGGAAGAGGCGCGGCTCACAATGGTCAGGGCAGAGAACTCCATGCGGAGGGCCCTGAGGCGGGCCGAGTGCCTCGAGGCAATCCGCAGGGGGTTGCAGGAGCAGATGGCGTCGTCCCTGCGGACCCTCGGGGCCATGGAACAGGACCGCCTCCGGGACATAGACGAGGAGTTTGATTATGCCCTGGCCCGGAACACCACGGAGTGAGCCGCTGGACTTGCCCGCCGCCTTTGTATATAGTTCTTTAGTTTTAGGTTTCCTTTGTTTCTTCTTATGATTTGGAGTCGACGGACACGGCTCCACTTTTTGTATATAGTTGCATTTTAGTTAGGGTTTTTTGTAGGTTTCCTTTGTTCAGTTGGGCTCATGGACCCTTGGATGTTTTGTACATAGTTCTTCATTGGATTGTTTTTTTTTTTTTTATTTATTTATTCTCCATGGAGCAATGGTCTTTGCATTTATTTTTCTCTCTCAGATT
This sequence comes from Ambystoma mexicanum, assembly GCF_040938575.1. NCBI lineage: Eukaryota > Metazoa > Chordata > Amphibia > Caudata > Ambystomatidae > Ambystoma > Ambystoma mexicanum. The sequence continues at coordinate 1,160,664,986 of NC_090931.1, forward strand.
GATTTTTATTTTTAATGTGACTTTGGACAACATTTTTTTGGATTTGGATTTGTAGTTTTGATTTTTTTGGACGGACATACAGCTTATCTTTTTTTCATTGCCATTGTAGTTTGTTTCATTTCATTTGCATTCCATTTTTTTTAATACAATTTTGTTTTCATACTTCACTGTGTGGTATCATCTCATTGGTTTCATGCATGTCATGTTGGGTGTTTTCCCATTCAATTGCAACCATTGTGTGTGACGGACATGGGTTCATTTGCTTTATGAACATTGGGGGTGTAACATGTAATTTCCATTTCCATGTGGGTGAATGGGTTACTTGGTAGGGCCTTTTGGCTGTGGAGGCTGACCATAACGCACATGATTGGGGATTGTGAGGACCTGGGTGCAGAGGGACATGAGTGGGGGCCTGGTGGAGGCTGCCCCTGCACTGCTGGGGGGTGGGGGTGGTGGGAGACATGAGTGGGGGCCTGGTGGAGGCTGCCCCTGCACTGCTGGGGGGTGGGGGTGGTGGAAGACATGAGTGGGGGCCTGGTGGTTCTGCCCCTGCACTGCTGGGGGGTGGGGGTGATAGTGGCCATAAGTGGGGGCCTGCTGGAGGGTGCCCCTGGATGCTGGGGGGTGGGGGTGCAGGGGGACATGAGTGGGGGCCTGGTGGAGGGTGCCCCTGGATGCTGGGGGATGGGGGTGGTGGGAGACATGAGTTGGACATGAGTGGGGGCCTGGTGGAGCTGCCCCTGCACTGCTGGGGGGTGGGGGTGATAGGGGCCATGAGTGGGGGCCTGGTGGAGGGTGCCCCTGGATGCTGGGGGGTGGGGGTGGTGGGAGACATGAGTGGGAGCCTGGTGGAGGCTGCCCCTGCACTGCTGGGGGGTGGGGGTGGTGGGAGACATGAGTGGGGGCCTGGTGGTGCTGCCCCTGCACTGCTGGGGGGTCGGGGTGGTGGGAGACATGAGTGGGGGCCTGGTGGTGCTGCCCCTGCACTGCTGGGGGGTGGGGGTGATAGGGGTCATAAGTGGGGGCCTGCTGGAGGGTGCCCCTGGATGCTGGGGGGTGGGGGTGCAGGGGGACATGAGTGGGGGCCTGGTGGAGGGTGCCCCTGCACTGCTGGGGGGTCGGGCTGGTGGGAGACATGAGTGGGGGCCTGGTGGAGGCTGCCCCTGCACTGCTGGGGGGTGGGGGTGGTGGGAGACATGAGTGGGGGCCTGGTGGAGGGTGCCCATGGTGGCTGGGCGGTGGGGGTGGTGGGAGACATAAGTGGGGGCCTGGTGGTGCTGCCCCTGCACTGCTGGGGGGTGGGGGTGGGGGGTGGTGGGAGACATGAGTGGGGGCCTGGTGGTGCTGCCCCTGCACTGCTGGGGGGTGGGGGTGATAGGGGCCATAAGTGGGGGCCCGCTGGAGGGTGCCCCTGGATGCTGGGGGGTGGGGGTGCAGGGGGACATGAGTGGGGGCCTGGTGGAGGGTGCCCCTGGATGCTGGGGGGTGGGGGTGCAGGGGGACATGAGTGGGGGCCTGGTGGAGGGTGCCCATGGTGGCTGGGGGGTGGGGGTGGGTGGGAGACATGAGTGGGGGCCTTGTGGGGGCTGCCCATGGTGGGTGGGAGACATGAGTGGGGGCCTGGTTTGGGCTGCCCATGGTGGCTGGGGGGTGGGGGTGGGTGGGAGACATGAGTTGGGGCCTGGTGGGGGCTGCCCATGGTGGCTGGGGGGTGGGGTGGTGGGAGACATGGGTGGGGGCCTGGTGGAGGCTGCCCCTGCACTGCTGGGGGGTGGGGGTGGTGGGAGACATGAGTGGGGGCCTGGCGGTGCTGCCCCTGCACTGCTGGGGGGTGGGGGTGATAGGGGCCATAAGTGGGGGCCTGGTGGAGGGTGCCCCTGCACTGCTGGGGGGTCGGGCTGGTGGGAGACATGAGTGGGGGCCTGGTGGAGGCTGCCCCTGCACTGCTGGGGGGTGGGGGTGGTGGGAGACATGAGTGGGGGCCTGGTGGAGGGTGCCCATGGTGGCTGGGCGGTGGGGGTGGTGGGAGACATAAGTGGGGGCCTGGTGGTGCTGCCCCTGCACTGCTGGGGGGTGGGGGTGGGGGGTGGTGGGAGACATGAGTGGGGGCCTGGTGGTGCTGCCCCTGCACTGCTGGGGGGTGGGGGTGATAGGGGCCATAAGTGGGGGCCCGCTGGAGGGTGCCCCTGGATGCTGGGGGGTGGGGGTGCAGGGGGACATGAGTGGGGGCCTGGTGGAGGGTGCCCCTGGATGCTGGGGGGTGGGGGTGCAGGGGGACATGAGTGGGGGCCTGGTGGAGGGTGCCCATGGTGGCTGGGGGGTGAGGGTGGGTGGGAGACATGAGTGGGGGCCTTGTGGGGGCTGCCCATGGTGGGTGGGAGACATGAGTGGGGGCCTGGTTTGGGCTGCCCATGGTGGCTGGGGGGTGGGGGTGGGTGGGAGACATGAGTTGGGGCCTGGTGGGGGCTGCCCATGGTGGCTGGGGGGTGGGGGTGGTGGGAGACATGGGTGGGGGCCTGGTGGAGGCTGCCCCTGCACTGCTGGGGGGTGGGGGTGGTGGGAGACATGAGTGGGGGCCTGGCGGTGCTGCCCCTGCACTGCTGGGGGGTGGGGGTGATAGGGGCCATAAGTGGGGGCCTGGTGGAGGGTGCCCCTGGATGCTGGGGGGTGGGGGTGCAGGGGGACATGAGTGGGGGCCTGGTGGTGCTGCCCCTGCACTGCTGGGGGGTGGGGGTGATAGGGGCCATGAGTGGGGGCCTGGTGGAGGGTGCCCCTGGATGCTGGGGGGTAGGGGTGCTGGGTGACATGAGCAGGTGTGCAGGGTAGTCCCCTGTGGTGTCGGCTGCCTGCAGGGGCCCTGGAGGGTGTACAGGGAATACCTGGGAGCACATAGCCAAATCGCGTGTAGAATTTCCCGTGTACCCCTGAAATACACATACCCAGCCAAATCGCGTGTGGAAATTCCCGCGCACGTACCCGGCCAAATCACATGTGGAACTTCCCGCGCACCCCTGAAGTCCACGTACCCTGCCAAATCGCGTGTGGGACTTCCCGCGCACCCCTGAAACCCACGTACCCAGCCAAGTCGCGTGTGGAAATTCCCACGCACGTACCCGGCCAAATCGCATTTGGAACTTCCCACGCACCCCTGAAATCCACGTACCCTGCCAAATCGCGTGTGGAAATTCCCGCGCACGTACCCCGCCAAATCGCGTGTGGAACTTCCCGCGCACCCCTGAAATCCACGTACCCTGCCAAATTGCGTTTGAGACTTCCCGCGCACCCCTGAGATCCACGTACCCAGCCAAGTCACATGCGGAAATTCTCGCGCACGTACCCGGCCAAATCGCGTGTGGAACTTCCCGCGCACCCCTGAAATCCACGTACCCAGCCAAGTCGCGTGTGGAAATTCCCGCGCACGTACCCCGCCAAATCGCGTGTGGAACTTCCCGCGCACCCCTGAAATCCACGTACCCTGCCAAATCGCGTTTGAGACTTCCCGCGCACCCCTGAGATCCACGTACCCAGCCAAGTCACATGCGGAAATTCTCGCGCACGTACCCGGCCAAATCGCGTGTGGAACTTCCCGCGCACCCCTGAAATCCACATACCCTGCCAAATCGCGTGTGAGACTTCCCGCGCACCCCTGAGATCCACGTACCCAGCCAAATCGCGTGTGAAAGCTCCCGCGCACCCCCGAATACACGCACACGTTATTTTTCAGTCAGCGGGTGTCCGTGTTTGTGGGTACCCCTTTGCACGTCATTTGTCCTGGAGGGCCACAGTATAGGACATTCATCATGCTGTACATAGGTGCTATTTGTTGGCGCACCTTTTGGCGCACATTTATTACAGGCGCAGAGACGCTACCGCCTGCTTTCTTGTGGCGGTCGTGTTTGTGCCTGTGCGCTGGTTTGACCGTGCGCTTTTTTGCCCTATTCGATTCCATGAATACGTGTTGTAGGCGAGCGTGTCGGCGTTCCGCGCACTTGCACCCTGTACTTCCCCCGTGATGCCCACATTTTGGCAAGCTGTTCCCCATTCCGAGTGTTACGCCCCGTGTTCCGCCTACTTTTGTTGTGTGTGCCGCGCTATGTGCTATTTTCGCTGTGGCCTGTGCGATTTTCGCTGTGACCTGGCGCACGCCGTTAGATAGCCTGTGCGCCAACGTGCGCCGCGCACTTTTTTAGCACACATCCGATGGTTTTCTCACGCACGGCCTTCCATGAATCGATGTGCGCTGCTATTCGTGCGATTTTCGCACTTGCACTGCGATTTTCGCTATTCCACTGCGAATCGCACGTTTTTGGCCACTTGCGCCGCGCTAATTATTCCATGAATCGGCCTGCAGATGTCTTCCTCTTGTTGGCGTTCAGTGTCTAACTTGTCTTTTTACCATTTAAAATTGTAATTGGTCACACTGCTTTCATTTGCCTTGAATGCAGATTGAAACGCGTCATGAGGCCTCATTACGAGGCAGGTGCTGAGTCACTGCTGACGGAATGAAGGGGGCTGGTATGGGACCAGCCCCCTTCATTCCATCAGGGCTGATTACGAGCTTCCCATCGCGGGACCCAAATCGGACACCTGGTAAAACCAGGCATCCTTTCCGGGTCCCGCGATGGGAAGAGGGAGGTAACAATGGGGCACTTATATTGTGCCCGTTGTTATCTCCATCCCCATTCCCATTGAGCCCTATGGGGGCTCAAATGGGAATGGGGAATGGTTCCTGCAAGGAGGACTTACCCGGTCCTCCTATGTCGGAATGACCGGGTAAGTCCCCATTGCAGGAACCCGGAAAAGGAGCCTGGTTTGGGGGCAGCCCTGGAGCTGATAGCTCCATGGCTACCTCCAAACTCGTAATGAGGCCCATTGTCATCATCCATTTCCCTGGTTAATTTTTGGGATGTTATTTTGGAACAACTGGGGGATGTTCAAGCACTTTCCCAAATTATGTTGGATATATAGAATGAGTAATTTGTTACTGTTGTTTCAAGAACTAGAATGACTGTTATAAATTGTGATAGGAAATATAATGTTATGCAGTTTTATTAGTGTTGCCCTAACAATCTTAATTGTGATCTTAAACTAGACTTTTTATATTTTGAAATAGTAATTTTTTTCGAACATTTTAACTTAGGATAATAGTTCTTGGAATATTTAAATCCTGTTACTGGTGCATATTATGTGTTTTTAAATGTGAACATTTTAATATTTATCCAATGAACATTAATAACACATTTAAAAAATAAAAACTGGTAGATATGTCCTACAAGATAGAAGACAAATAGGAATCACATTGGTTCCAGTGGCCTTGTATCTAGCAGCAGAATATTAACTAACAGATTCCTTAATAGTTTGCACATAATAAATAATAACCTTAATGATAACCAACTGTCATCTCAAGCTATCAATAATTACTTAGAAATATTTCCACTTCCAAATGCTCTCTAACAACTTAATCTATGTTAGAGTATCATAATTCATGCAGTACACCCATTCCAAGCTATATTACATCTGCAGCCCAAGATTGCCAATTTGCATCCACCAGAATTACTCAAATGCATTTATGCAAAGGTAATCAACTTACCATTAGACCTTAATGAAAATGTGGGAACACTAGGAATAGGACAACCAGTACATCAATCTTTGATTGCACTACTTACTGGTGTTCCAACAAAAGACACAAAAATGTGGCAACAACTAGTTGACTTGAACAAAGTTAAAGAAGTTTTATAGTATCTTAAACGAAACAATGAATACTGCAAAGATATAATCATAGAAGAACACTTAAAAACCAACAGAAATATATGAAGATACACCACAAACTGGTCAATTTTAACGTGTTGATTATATCACGACAGACAACATTCTTTAACAGTATACAATTCACCCACTACATTCCAGAGAAACCATGGAAGACACATTAGAAACTTATCAAATGCATCAAGACAAAGGGTCTCCAATCTGTATATGGAAAAAAGTTTAGAACAGGTTGTTTTCCTCTACTATTCCCGACTTGAAAAGGAAGAAGACACAATGAAAGACTCATAAAAATCAATGCATCAGAATACCGTTCTCTACTAAAGTATTCTGAAAATCAAAGATACTGCAAAATGCTCAATACATTTTCCATAACTTGTTTGGAAGTGAACTAGCAACTCTACTTTACAGAGTTGTACACACACTAAAAACAGTCACAGACTTTTTAAACATTTCAGTTATTGAACTCGTTTTTATTTTATTTTTATTTTATTGAGCATTTGTAAGGTGTTTTATACAACAGAATTATGTTTCAAAGCGTCACAGGGGTAAATGGGAAGGGAACAGGGGAAATAATAAAAATGGCAAAAACAGTAATATACAATCATGGCCCTACTAGGCCTGGTGGGATTTGGCCGTGCAAGTGCATTGTGAGAAGTGCAGGGGGGAAGGGTTGGGAGGAGAGCAGAGGGTGGACAAGTGCTGGGGGGGGGGGCTGGTAGGGAAGCGCTCAGGGGAGCCAAGGGGACAAACCTCAGGCTAAGTGCTAGTATAGGTGACTCTAGAGTAGTATGTAGAGTCACCAAGCAGGGGTCAGCAGTGCAGTGGGCGGGTGCTGGTATTGACCTGGAGGAAGGGCCTGGCATCCACTTAGATTCATGGGGGAACAGGCAGTCACAGCAGCAGTGGATGGAGTGAGTAGCAGGGGAGGCAAAGAGGTAGAGAAGAGCAGAGCTTTGAGCAGTTTCTGGAACTTAAGGTGGTCCGACTCAAGTCTGAGAAGGGCAGGGAGGCTCTTCCAAAAGGAGACATCAGTCGAGGAGAGAGATCTGCTCCCACTCTCTGCTTGGAAAAGCATTTGACAGTCAGAGAATTGGAATTAGAGGAGCATAAGGCTCTAGCAGGGGAGTATTCAAGGAGGGAAAGTTGGAGATAGCGTGGACGAGGGCCCAGAAGGCTTTGTGGATGATGCAGAAGGTCTTGCATTTGATCTTTGCAGCCACCGGGAGCCAGTTGAGAGATTTTACAGCTGAAGAGATATGGTTCCTCAGCTTGAGGCCAAGGATACATCTTTGCAGACCTATTCTGGATCAGCTGTAGGGAGTGAAGGGAGGAAAGGGGAGATTGAGAAACAGGCTGTTGCAGTAGTCCAGCATGGAAAGGACCAGAGCTCTGGAGACACTGAGCTTGTAGGGGAAGGAATAATGCCTTTGAGGAGTTGGAGCTGGAAGTGGGACTTCTTAGTAAGGTCCATGATGTGAGGCGTGAAGGAGCTAGCAGAGTCGAAGATGACCTCAACGTTTTTGGCCTCACAAGATGGAAGGGGTAAGGGGCCCAAAGAGGATGGCAAGAAGGTGGGAGGAAAATAGGGCACAGGTATCCTGATGAAGAGAATCGCGATCTTACTAACATTGAGACAGAGGTCATTCGCTGCACACCATGCCTGAGTGGTGGACAGTCAGGGATGAGAGGGGATGAAGAGGGGGAAGTAGAGGGAAGTGTGAAGGAAAGCTGTGTGTCATCAGCATTAACACTGTAAATGAGGAGAGAAGGGGGAGAGCAGGTGGCCGAGAGGTGCAAACTAGATATTGAAGAGCCATGGCGATAGGATAGAACCCTGGGAGATGCCACAGCTAGAGAGTGTGGTGGTGGAAGAGAAAGGGCCCAGTTGCAGCTGGAAGGGTGGTTAGTGAGGAAAGAGGTCAGCTAATCCAGTGCCCGGTCAGTGATGCAGAGGGTGTCACAGAGTCGTTTTATGAGGATGAGATGGTTGACCATGTCAAAGGCACAGGAGCGATTGAGGAAAATGAGAACAGCAGGAGAATTTGAATCGAGATTTGCAAGCATGGTTTCACGGGTGATCAGGAGAGCAGTTTCCATGCCTATGGATGCCTGGAATCCACATTGATTGTCATGGAGGCAACCAACAAGATCAGTGTGGAGGGTCAGTTGGGGGAAGACCAGATTTTAAATGAGTTTAGGAGAGTGGGAGGTTGGGAGGAGGGGGGCCAAGGGAGCTAGGGGAGAAGGTGTGGGAAGGGATATGGGGGTGGAGGTGAGTGAGAACAGAGCGTCCTTAGTGTTTGATGTGAAATGGGAGGCCAGGGCAGCACAGAGATCCTGGGAAGGAAGGAGAGAGCTGAGGATTGTGAGTCGATTGGAAAGCTCCTTGCAGATTTTGAAATGTTCAGGCATGTTGTTAGTAGATCCAGAGATGCAGGCTTGGATGTGGGCCTGTTTCTTGGAGCAGATAGCAAAGCGATATTGCCTTTGGAGCAGGTGGCAACCCAGTTTGTCAAAGGATAAGCCCAACGTCTGCCCATTCAGCAACTCTGCACTTGTGTTTCTGAGATGCTGGATCAGAGACGTACCAGCTGTTGTTCCTGGTGGCAGGTTTTAGCGGGATCCTCACGGCAGGGGCAAGGATGTTAAGGGTGTTAGAGATGGCAAGGTGCAAGTTAGCAAGGACAGAGTCAGAGGCGGGGGTCGGAGGGGGATGAAGGTGGAGGCAAAAGCAGCAACTGACACTCGCTTCATCAGTCGAATGACTGCGAAGGAGGCTGGAAGTGCAGGAAGGGCTTGGATAGAGGGCCACAGGACCCCAGGTGGAAGGAGAGGAGAGAGTGGTCAGACCAGGAGAGCAGGATGGTGACCGGATTAGAGATAGGTTGTCACTAGAGATGAGGGCATCAAGGGTGTGGCCAGCAGAGTGAGTCGGGCCGGAAGGAAGAATAGTGAGAGAGAGAGAGTCTCAGAGGAACCAAAATGAGAGGTGGAAGATTCAAGAGAGCGAGGTGGATGTTGAAGTCACCAAGGAGGAGGAGTTTGTAGGAAGAGGTTGAGAGGCAGGAGGCAAGGTCGGCCCATTCAGCGAGGAAGAGGGAGATAGGGCCAGGTGGTCTGTAGATAGCTGAGAGGGTGAGAGAGAGAGAGAGTAAGTGAGACCCCAAGACTGCAGAAGAGGCATTCAAACGAGGATTAGGATTGATTAGGAATGATGGAAGCAGGGACCCTCTCTCTGGAGTTCAAGGCCACTGCACCTCCAGTCCTTTTGGGTCTGAGTTTGGAGAGTATTTTGTGGCCCTCAAGAAGGAGATTGTGAAGAGAAGTTACAGAGCTGGCATTAAACCACATCTTGGTAAGAGCGAGGAAGTCCAGGTCAAAGCCTTCGAGAAGGAGTCTGATGTCAGAGGAGTGTTTGGCAGCATAGCGAGCATTCAGAATAGCTAGGTAGTGCTGGTTGCCACCTTTGAAGGTTTTCCGAGGGTGTTTACAGGGGTATGGTACTCCCATCGATAGTGGTGGAGAAGTGAGAGGAGAGAAAGAAGGGTTAGCAGTAAAAGGGAGGAAGTTTAAGAGAGAAGGCACGTGCTGGTCAAGAAGAAGTGTAAGTTGAGAGCCTTAGTCCATGATAGTGCTATTGTGATAGACATTAATAATAGACATCAATGATGCACCTGGAGGATGAGAAGTATGCAAGGAGCACTTCCCACCTAGTTCCACCATTAATGAGTGAGGAGGAGAAAGAAGAAAGAGTGGAGACCAGATGGGGGATCCCTAGGTTAGAGGAAGGGACAGAGAAGAGAATGTCTGTAAAAGTCTGTCTGGAAGTGGAATTGACGTAGGTGTCAGCGATAGGTAGACCTTGATTAGAGTCCAGGAGAGCTTATTTCAGCTTTTTTCAGCTTTTTCTCCCAGACATGAGAGAGGTGGGATAAGTGATAGAATAGTAGCTGAAATAGATAGGAGAGATGGAGAGTGCCATGTGGGTAAAGAGGGGGGTGAGAGATAGGGAGGCAAGCTGAACAGTATACAGGAACTCACCAATAGTTCTATCCACCAGGCGACAGAGAGGGGGTTAAGCAACAGAATAAAGACAGTGCACAGAATGAAAAGCACATCCAGATTCAAAATTGCCAAAAAGCTCTAAAAACAGCACAAAATGTAGGATGCAGTGATTTTAAAGCACACCTGGGCTTGAAATTGCCAAAAAGCACTAGAAACAGAATAACATGAGGATGCAATGTTATTAAAGCACACATGGATTCAAAATTCCCAAAAAGCACTAGAAACAGCATAAAATGGAGGATACATTGATATTAAAGCACACCGGGTTTCGAAAGTGCCAAGAAGCACTAGAAACAACACAAAATGAAAGATGCAGTGATATTAAAGTGTACCTGGATTCAAAATTGCCAAAAAGTACTTGAAACACAACAGAGAGGAGGATGAAATAATACCGGTGCTCTTGAAGAGGAATTATGGGTTTGGCACTAGCAGGAAGAAGAAAGCAGGCTATGTGTAATGTTGGCAAATACACATATCAAGTTGGAAGAAGATCCAGGTTATAGTCAGGGTCTAGTGTAAGGGAAGCAGGATTCAGCATGCAACCAGGTTGTGGTGCAGGAGCAGGTGATCCACGGTGGAGTTACTGGTCCGAAGTAGCAGCACATTTTGAAAGGTCCCAAAATGCAGGGGTCGAGATAGTTTGATCATTGTGCAGCGTGGGCCAGAGAACAGTAAGACTGGCCACATGCAGGGGCTCTCTCCAGCGCCAGATAGAGTCTGATAGAGGCCTTCATGCGGGCCTTGGTCCTTGGGGCTGGCTCTCTCTTAGCTATTAAAGGCACAGGCGAGGGGGGGCTCACACCGCTCCCTCCTATTTCAGACAGGGATAGTTAAAACCCTTTGAAGGGGACGATGTTCGCCTGCTAGCTCTCGGGTCTGTCGCTGATGAAGACAGAAGCCCATACAATCACGCGGTCCTCGCAGCCAGGATACAGGGATAAGCTGCTGGAGAGACTGATCACGGTGGCCATGTTGGAGGTGCCCATCTTGTTCCGGGTATGGCTGCACAAGATGAGAGCAAGTAGCAAAATAAAATGTTGGCCCGGTGCGCAGGAGAAAAGACCCCATCAGGGGTATAGACTCCCGCTTCCAAGCTACCGACCCACCTTGAACGTGGAGCCTGTGGAAACACTTTGCTCTTTAATGGAAGTTTTTTGCCGGTATAACGGCACCAGAGGGCCACTGCCCTTCTACCCGTGGCTGCAGCTCTCTTTTACCAGTATCAACGGGGATGGCCCCCTTGTGGCTGCTTGTATCGCTCTTGCTGCAGGCTTTTGCTGTGGCCACCACCTCCAACTGACCCACCTCTTTCTTATCTGGACTGTAACCCCACTTGCACAGGCCGAAGATGCAGACTTGTGAGGCCATAGCCTCGGGGTCCATACACTTCAGCCTTTTTTCCTCTATGGCAGCTCAACGGCATATAACTTTCCAGGAACTCTCGGTAGCTCTTGGGAGCTCCTCAAGAGCATGACTCCCCCACACCGGGACTGGAAGCAATCTTCAAAAGATACATGACAAACATGAAGGTTTGGAATCAAGAATTACAAAACCCTTAGCAAATATGCTTGGTATGAAAGAATACTGGTTCCAACGTCATTCTGATGTATGCTGCATGTTAAGGAATCTAGACCTCTAAATATGGTTTGTTACTCTAAATTGTGCAGAATATCAATGGGATGCCTTTCATGACATCCTTATTACTGCAAACCAAAATAAAAGAAGAAATAGGCCTAAAAAGTGCAGGAGAACTCTGTTATCTCGATCCTGTAAATGTCTCAAGATATTTTTACCTTTGTTTTATTGCCATGTTACACTACATCTGTAATAAAAAAGTGACCTCCACGTTTAGAAGTAGAACATTTCTTTTGGAGGAAACAATATCAGTCCAGAGGATCACCTCAAAGCCACATGCTATTGGGGATTAAACTGCTCTCACATTTTGTAATGACACTGGTGACACTGTTTTACAATTTATTGAAAAGTACATTACCTCTGACATGCCTTCAAAAGACAAACATAATGACCTATGGACACAAATGTTACATTTTCAATGACATACGTGTGGAAAATGCTGCCAAAGTCAATACAAAAACAAAGAGAAATACTGCACAAAATGTTGTTTTGGATTCTCTAGAGCAATGCGTACCAAAGATCAATTAAATAGCTGAATGACTTCTGTTAGGCATAGTGTAAAAGGCAAACCTCCCAAAAACACATACAACATTAAAAGAGATGAACCCCGGGACCTGGGACTTTTTAAGATGAGGTAGCCTTAGAGATGGATGGGGATGCAGAACACACTCAAACATCAATAATCAAACGACATAGGAAGTTGGCAAAACTTAGAACTGTTTTATCAACAATTATCTAAAACAGGGAGTTACAACGGACATCAACAGACGTTCGCTCAATTTCTCTCTCAACGTATTACATGAAAAAACACACATTTATAGCAAAAGTTTGTCATCATTGATGTCACACAATGTGGCAAACTAAGAAAACCTTACTTGTGGATGTGATAGGCTTAAAGAAAACATCTAGGTATATGTTTGATACTGACAGAGGTTGTGATTGGGTCTCTAACATCAGGGGGACAACTAAACCCTCCTCAAGTGCAAGTCATCTTCATCGTCACAAACTACATGACGATCTATTGGTTACACAAACTATAGGGCTCTTTGTTACATAACCCTCTCTCATTGGTTGGCACGCTTGTACGCTTTTGGAATATTCCACTTGCTAGCAGCATGCAAGCTGGTTACCCCAGCTGCTAGAAGTTTCGGCCTGGTCATGCCTCCCCACCCAATTAAACCAATATCTATCATCACTCCTGCGGTCTGCCATTCAGTACTTGGCCTTGTAGAAGCTCACTGTGCCTGAGAATAAAAGGAAGTGTGGCATGGTCTTATCTTCTGGTTTTGGGTTAGCTCGACCCAAGGTCTATTTTGACCTGACCATGTGACTGGAGACCACGTTTTCAAGGTCTTCATTTCATACAATCCTAATAAATCATGCACTTGTTCATCCACTGCCAATGGTTCGGCTACAAATGTTGCAGGATTCACCATTTAACATCTGACTGTTTTGATCGCTGGATTTGATATAACTACCTCATATGCAGAAGCCCTCTGAGATATCAGTGGACCCTTAGGTTTCTCCAAAATAGCAAATAATGTATGCATAACAAATAAGGTTATTGAACACCCCATCACCATACTTGCAGACATCTCGATAGCGAATGTGGCTACTGCCAGCGATTGTTCACAAGGGAAGTGACCACTCCTAACTGGGTATAATATGCTAAGGATTGGTAACCAAATGTGTTTCTCTGTGTGAGTACTGCTGTCATAACTGTTCCATGTGTGTGCGAAAACAAAAAGAAGTCCTCAGAATAATTGGGAATTCCTAAAACTGGAGCTGTACAACTTGCTTTTTTCAATTCATAAATCCTTCCTCCATCTCCTCAGTCCATTCAATGTTTTCCTTATTCACCTGTGCTTTCTTAAGGGGTCTCGTGTGTGAACTATAATCAAATACCCATGCTCTGACATTAATTACACATTCCCAGAAACTGTTGCATTTGCTTTATTGTGTGCGGTTTTGACGTTTTCATAATTGCTCTTTCAGGTGTAACTTTCTTTCCTTCATGTGAAATTAACTGACCTATGCATAAAACCTCTTCCTGACAATCCAGCATGTTCTTGTTGTCCACTTTGTATCCTTTGTCTGCTAGAATAATCATCAGCTGAATCAAATCTCATCTGAACTCTTCCTCTGTTGTGCTCCAGACTAAACTATCATCTACGTATTGCAGCACAACACTTGGTAAATCAATATTGCTTTGGTCGATCTACAGGGCCCTATTAAAGATTGATGGAGACTCACAATACCCCTGGGCAAAACGTGTGCTTTTTAGCTTATTCTGACGAAACGTAAATAACGTAACATCTTGGGAATCTTTGTGAAATGGGATTGAGAAAAATGCAGTGAATCTCCGTAAAATATTGTGCTTCTGGGGGAATACTGCATAAAATTGGTGCAGGATTCGGAACTAGAAGAAACTCTGCCTCTACAATCTGGTTAATCAGCCTCATGACCTGAATTAAACGCCATGACCCACCCTTCGATTTTTTTTATCGGATACACTGCAGTATTACATGGTGACTCTGACGTCACCAAAATGCCTTGTACCATCATGGCCGATATAGCCTTAAAAATGCCCTTGTCTGCCTCTCGAGGCATAGGAAACTGCCTTGCTTGAGGTAAAATTGCTCCTGGTTTCAACTTAATCTTGACTTCTCCCACCCTCTTTAACAGACCTACGTCATAGGGACCCGTAGTCCATAAAGAGGTTGGAACTTTTTCCAGGTCCTCATAAAAAAATGCAGGGCGCTGCCGCACTATAACCATTCGCTGTGGGATCTCTCTTCTTTCTATCCTGATCCATTAAGTAATGCTAATTTTGAACACCACTTCATCGTCTGACCAGTCATCTTTAAACATATCCTTCTCAGTGACATCAGTCAATCTGTACCTTTCCCCAATGGCAATCACGGTTCTCCATGGCCTGCCCTCATCATCAAATCCTTCGAGCATGGCCAATTCCCCTTGCACTATGGCTGCCTCAATTCTAGGGGAAAAACTTGTGCCCCCTCTCCGTCCATAGATATCTGTGGCCTGAACAAAAAATTATCAGGGATTCTCATAATCATGGCCACTAAACCAGGTAGCCATGTTAACAAAATCAATACCCCATAATGAAAAACGTCTGGCTCTCATGGTGTTTCTCGCAAAGCTACTTGTCTGGTAAATGCCATGATACATTCACTGATACTTATATTGTGTATTCCTTGCGTGGAACACACTATACATTCATCAATGAAGGAAATTGTCATATTTAGCTTCATCATTATACCTCAGCCTACAATGTTAACTGGTGTCTGTCTTGACAGACATATCACATTCTAGTGTCTACTAAAAAAGAAAAGGATTTGCCTCCTATAGAAACATCATCCCTTGGTTCTTGAGGATTTGTTGTCACCGATAGCCCTGAACAAATCAAGTCACCCTGTGAGCTGTCCTATTGTGGGTACATGCTTATTTCCGTGCCTGTAAAAGGATTCCCTCCAGCGATAGTGACACCCCCTACTCCAGGAGTCAATAACTGTCCTGTGATTGCACTCTGCTGTATCTGCATGGGTGCATGATGTGACTGCCCTTGTGGCGGATTCAATGTTGCTTGCTGTTTTTGCAAAGTCTGTTGCATTTGCAGCACGTGTCCTTGATACACTGTCTGATCTTGGGCAAACCCATCCCTATTTTGTGGGCTATATGCTGGAGGATAAGCTGTCCCCCCTCTTGACAATTGCCCATTCTGTAACACCCTTGGCTCCCACATGTTCGTGCAATGTGTTCTGTCATTTGACATGTCCAACACACAGGGGGGAGTCTTCTAATCTGCCCTCCCTGCATGCCTTGATTATCGTTCTGCACATTCTGAAAGCCACCTTGGTTATTCTGGAAGCTTCCCCTATTATTCTGAAAGCCTCCCCTTCCTCTGAAACCTGTTCCCCTGCCTCTCAGCACACATCCATTCCCTCCTTGATCCGACTGCCGCTAATTATTTTCCTGCAGGACCCCTGGTACTTGCGCTGCTCCAGCCCCTCTGCAATGGACAACATTGCCCATTCTATAGCATATTTGGACAGTTTCTTCTGTGCTAGCTTAGCTTCCACAAGCTTCCTAGCATCTTCCCTTTTCTGATTTTTTTTCTTGCAACAATCGGCAATGGTGCACAATGGTCAGCTGTATTTCTGGCCTTGGCTTTGCTTCCATACCCACCAACTTCTTGAGCTGTCTCTGTACCTGTTCTGGCTATACCTGACATCGAAAATGATAGAATACAGGTATTGATTTTCCCTATGGATCTTGAGTTTCCAATGACCACTGCTCCTGAAAATTCTGAATGTAAGCAAGCGGATCCCTGCCTTCCTGCATCTTACGTGCCATAATTGCACTCATATCTGACGTATCAGGGTATTGTACTCTAAGTGCTTTCCAGACTGCTGCTCTGCAATTATTAAACAGCGCTCCATTGTGCACTGTGTTCTGGGCTGTGACACTTGAGTATCCTGCTCTCGTCTAAATCTCATCAGCCCTTTCCCCGAGGATAGCTGCTAGAAGACCCTTAATGTCCCCTATAGCCAAGGTATTCCCTCCTGTCATTTTTTACAATTCAAAAATCCATTTCCCTGCCCACCGTTAAGCTGGGAAATGTGCATCTTAAATTGTCTTTGTCCACCTGGACCATGGGATATACTGCCATCGGGCTCCACCTTTTTCTAACAAGAGGAATTGCGAAATCCCAAAATCGCAATCGAGTCCCATCGTCTGCCTATCCATAGTGGGGACAATGTTTCCTGATTTCCTTCTTCCTGGTAATGACCACAGTCTGCTCACATATGGTGGCGATTCCCATCTCTCACTATGAGATTGTCTTTTAGGTTGCTCTGGGTAAGCCATAGACTCTGGCATCCTTTCTTTTGGCCGGTCTAAATCCGACCACCTTACTTTCGTTTCTGTCTGAAAACATCCCTTGGGACTGCATGCACTAACACCCTCCTCCCCACTGTCCCTGTCTTCATCTGACATATCTTGTCCCCAACTAATATGGCTGTCATTTTCTCATCTCTATTTAGAGTCAGCCTGTCCAAGAACAAGGCTCTGTGCTCGAGACTAGACCAGCTTCCATCCTTGCCTTGTGACTGGGCAATTTCATATCGATCATCTTTCCCTCAGTTTCATGATTCACTTTTTGTCTTCATCTCCTGATAAGCCTTCTTGATTCTGTCTCTGATACTTCCTATCACAAAATTCTCCTCTAGGTTTACCCTGGATGGTCTTGGCTTCACTTCTTGTGACAGGAGAAACGCCACTATGTCTTCCCATAATGCTACTTGACTTGGTTCCATTAGCTCTTTCTAGATGCAATCAATGTTGCGTGCCTCTGTCTTCTGTTTCCTTCCATTTATTCATACAATTCCCTTTTTTTTTGCTTACTCACTAACCCTGTCTTCTTTCTGTTTTTTCGCTTCTCTTCTTTCATTTGCCTTATGCACCTCTTTGTCTCTTTGTCTTTGCATTCTTTATCCCTTAATTTCTGTTCTTCCTCCTCTTCTCTCTTCTTTTCTAACTTATCTCGTTCTTCGATTGCTCTTTGCCTGTTGTCGTATTTTCTTTGTTCTGCTTCTCTTTCTTCCTTGCTCAGCTGTTCTTCCAGATACATCTGTTCTCGTCTTTGTCTACTCTTTCTTTTATACTCGTCTTATTTCAACTGTTTCTCTCATTCCATATTTTTTATCTTGCTCATCTTGATCTTCCCCTTGCCTTACTTCCTCAATGCTCTTACCATCAAGTTTGAGCAGTATCTGATCACCCATCCATTTGTTCTGCATGAACGTTATCTCGTCAGCTTTGTCTTTGTCTCCTTTCCATCTCTTAATTATCCATTTTATGTCAAGGGTCATACTTGGCCGTTTACATTTATCTTTGTCCCGTGGGACTTTAGAGATCACGTCCTTCTCTGGAGATCTTTCTGGGCTCTCGTCACTGCCATACGCAGGTGTTTCCTGTATCGGATTACTGTATCCTGTCACTGCTTTAAGTTCCCTCAATGGATACAATCCTTCATCTTTTGTACTATCGCCATTTACTTCAGACACAGTAGGGGGAACAGAAGGCTCAACATCCCCCTCTCTACACTGGGTAAGCACCCAGTCTTCAGAAGGCAAGTCTTCCCATTCCTCCTGATACATCATTCAAAGCTCAAGGCGAGCAAACCTTTTCTCCAATTTCATTCCTGTGTATGCAGCATGCAAATATGTAGTCATGTGCTGCCAAACTGCTTTTGATAGTGATTCCCCTTGTGGCCATGGCATGAACATTTTATCTGCTGTGCCCTATACCCATTCTGCACTATATTGCTTAAGTTTGGGTGTGTGTTTTGGCAGCTGTTTGCATAGGTGCATAAGTGAGTATCATCCTCCATCATGACAAGCCTTAATCGACTGTTAATATTTGCCATTATTTTACACAGAAATACTTTTCAGAAAAACAATGAAATATGAGCGTGCACCAGTTGTCATAGCTTCAAACTTCTATGTCTCAATTTACTTCAGTCTACCTATTCAGTCAATACCATCAATGACTAAATAAATAAATAATGTACTCTCGCTGCTCTTAATACAATCTATCACTTGTCGCTCTTCAAGATCTCATTATTTCCTTTATAAATAAAATACATGCAATACACAAACAGACAAACTAGCTGGCCCCAACATAGGTCTCTTCCTTCAGCAAACCTTGTTTGCTTGTCAGCTATTTATCCACTTGGATTTTGAAATAATTTCTTCTAAACTTCCTGTCATGGCCACAGAACAAGGACCACAAGCTCCATCACATAAAGGGTCCAGTTGGACCCAGTCCTGGCGCCTTTGGTGCCAGGCGCATGAGAAAGTGTGCTATGCACCCTTTTATTCCAGTGCACATGTTATTTCCTCCCCCACAAGGCCCCCACGTGCATCCAGGTCGGGTGTGGCCATAGGATTACATTGGGCTGCACGTGCAACATCTTCTGGGAGTGGCAGAGTGGGGCCAGAGGGTGGAGCAAAGGGGCATGGGTGAGACCAGGCTATTTAAGCTTGCCCCGCCCGCATGCAAGCGCTTCACGTTAGTCTGCTCATAGCAGCATAACGCTCACCACCGCCTGAAGCACTTCTTACCTGATTCCAGTGATACCATCGTCTGAAGCTCACCTTATCTGATTCCAGCAATACCATTGTCAGAAGCGCATCTTACCTGATTCCAGCAATACCATTGCCAGAAGTGCATCTTACCTGTTTCCAGCAATACTATCTGCAATCACCTGAAGCGCATCTTACCTGACTCCAGCAAGACCATCGCCTGCAGGAAATCTTACCTGTTCCTAGCAGTCACCGCAGTCAGAGCGCATCCTTACCTGTTCCGGATTTCCAACACTTACGCGGGAGCTCATCTTGGCCAGCATCCTCACGATTCCAGTCTTCCATCACCCGGTGGCAGATCTTCGGATAGCTGCATCCCGTCTGAATTTGCCAGGTCATCCCTGCAGGAGAAAAGTACAACAAGGTTAGAAACATCATAAAGATATTATGCTAAGGACGCACGCTACACAATCCTCGCGCTGGACCTTAGAACCAAACTTACCATCTATTTGGGACATTGTAAACTCCTCAGGACTCCATTGGGGCTCGCTTCCAACACTGCAGCTCGGCTGGGCTTCTCACCACCTATTGGGGAGAAGGAAAGACATTGCAAGGGCTACGAACAATAATCACGGAAAAAGACATTGCAAAAGATTACGGACAATAATCATTGTTGAGGAACACTTACCTGAGAAGTGGTTCAGTCACAGCTGGCCTGGGCTGCCAGGCACACAGAACCAGTGAAGAAACTAGGTCAATTTAAAGGCACCCCTGCACTTGAGAAGCAGGACAGAGAGCTCACCCTCATAAATAAACAGGTGAGACTATATGGGATTTGCATGTTGACCACATTCAGGAAATAAGGGTTTGAGGGAAACCAAAGCCATATCACAGCATTCTCATGGCCTCTCATATTCTTGCAGGAGCAGTATCAGCAACCAGAGCAGTCCACAACGCAGGAGCAGGGAAAGAAGTCTGACCCAGGGGAGCCAGTTCAAAGGAGGGCTGCAACCATGCCGCAACGCCCCCGCAGAGACCAGGTGAGCATAACAGAACTTGAACCCTCTCTGAATCTCTGCCTGGGCGTTATGGAGACCTAGGAAACTGACCAGTTGGCCCAACTACTAGGGGAACTGAGGGCCGAAGTTCATGCCTCCAGACAAGAAACCAATGCCCTGAGAAGGGACCTTATTGTAGTCCAAGAACGAACTGAAGACTTGGCAAGACAGATGCTTCAGACGCACGCCGGTCAGGTTCCATTACCGGGGATTGCACAACCTCCTATGATGCTGCCATAGCCACCAGTTCAAGTGGTACTTCCAGGAGCAGTGCCATTGGCCCCGCCCAAACGTTTTACCAGCTATCCTAATAAGTATGCTATATTCATGAACCAATGTTGCCTTCACTTTCTGTGTCGACCTGGGCTTTTCCTAATGATAGCACAAGAGTCGCCTTTGTTCTTTCATATTTGGGAGGCAGTGCAGCAGAGTGGTCGATACCATTAGTAAACCAGGATGATCCTCTACTCCGAAACATTGGAGAATTCCAACGGGAAATGGAAAAATTGTTTGCTAGGCACACCCAAGGACAAGCCCTGGATAACAAACTATTGTCACTCAGGCAGGGAAACCAAGATCTGCTGACCTATATTGCAACCTTTAATCGTCTTGTAGCACAGACAAACTGGCCAGAAGAGAAAAGGACCACACTCTTTTAGCAGGGATTGCGTGGGGAGCTAAAGGATGTGCTAGCCCAAGTGGCCAACCCTTCTGAAGGTTGTGCGGAGTACATCAATCTGACGGCGCAGCTTGACCACAGGTTGCAGAATCGAAAAATGGATTGCACAAGAACTGAAGCAAGGTAGGTCTATATGTGACCCCGGGACAATCCAATCAAAACCCATGAATCAACCGAGCCAATGCAATCAGAGGATTACGGGATCCTATCTCCAAGGTGGAGAGAGAAAAGAGGCGACAACAACAACTCTGTTTATACTGCAGAAGAGCAGGACATTTCCTCTGGGAATGCCCAATTAAACCCCCCAAAAGGATAGTAGGTGCAACGGACAATGGCAACGATGAAAAGGAACAAAACCCATAAAATTCCAACACCCGACAAGCTTAGGAGTCCACTTGTCGAGTGAAAAGAAGGAATCTGTACAGACCTCACATCTGGTCATCCCGGTACTTTTGGTCAACCACCAACAACCGACAAAGGTGCATGCCTTGAAGACATATTGATAGCGGAGCAATGGGAAATTATATTGATCAAGATCTGGCTACACGAATAGGGCTTCCCCTCCAGCAAAAGCTAAAATCAGAAACGTCACCTCGGTGGATGGTTCTCAGTTGTCATCCGGACCAGTGACGTAACATACCAAAAAAGTCATGCTAATGTGTCAGGATGGTCATTGGGAAGACATCTCTTTTGATCTTATTGGGTCTCCTCAGTTCCAGGTGATCCTAGGAACGCTGTGACTGGAAACCCATAACCCTAGGATCAACTGGCAAACACGAGTGCTGAACTTTCCCCAAGAATGCACTAACATATGCTATCACAAAAGTGTGAAGAGCCAGGAACTTAACAAGAAATCTATACTGGGGCTCTCTGGGTCTCTACACCCTGAATATCTGGATTACCAGGATGTGTTCCAAAAGGAGCAAGCAAACACCTTGCCCCCACACAGACCTTACGACTGCCAGATTGATCTTGTGTTCGGAGCACAAATCCCCTTCAGTCGAATTTACACTCTAACAGAGCAAGAAAACCAGCATCTAAAGTGTTACCTGGATCAGTACCTAGCTAACGGTTTAATCCGCCCATCTAATTCCCCTGCCTCTTTGGCTCTCTTTTTCGTTCCAAAGAAAGAGGGCGACTTAAGAACTTGTATAGATTATAGAGCAGTGAACAAAATCACAGTAAAGAACAGATACCCCCTGCCACTCATCCCGGAGCTGCTAGATAAGGTGAAGAATGCTCAAATCTACACAAAACTGGACCTACAAGGAGCCTACCATCTTCTGAGAGTTAAAAAGGGACACAAGTGGAAGACGGCATTCCAAACCAAATATGGACTTTTTGATTATCAGGTCATGTCCTTTGGATTATGTAATGCCCCGGCGGTGTTCCAATTCTTCTTGAACGATGTGCTTCACACATTTTTGGACGTTTGCATACTCGTTTACATTGATGACATTCTTATTTACTCTACGTCCAAGGAGAATCACGTTGGCCATGTAAGAGCAGTTCTGGAAAAGCTTTGTCAGCACCGGTTGTTTGCCAAATTGGAAAAATGTTTCTTCAATGTCACAGAAGTTGAATTTATGGGCTTCATGCTTACCCCACAAGTAGTTCACATGGACACACGCAAGGTGGATGCTATCCTTCAGTAGCAGTCACCAAAATCCACAAAAGGAGTACAAAATGTGCTCGGATTTGCCAACTTCTATCGACGGTTTATTCCTAGGTTTTCACAAATAGTTTATCAATCACCTCCCTACTGAAAAAAAATAAGAAATTCCTCTGGTCCCCGAGGCAGAAAAAGCCTTTCAGGAGCGGAAACTTGCCTTCACCTCAGCACCAGTTCTTTGGCACCCCCAACCTGACCTGCCATATGTGGTCGAAACAGACGCCTCCAGCATAGCCATGGGAGCAGTATTGTCTCAAAGGGACGCGGACACGGGACAACTACATCCCATAGCATTTTGGTCCTGTACGTTTTCCACACCTGAATTAAACTATGCAATCACTGACAAGGAACTGTTAGGCAATCAAAGGAGCCTTCAAAACATGGAGACACTATCTTCTGGGAGCAAGACACTCAGTCACGGTTATCACAGATCACTGCAATCTGCTATACTTGAAGGCACCTACAGCCCAATCTTCATGCCAGCTTCGCTGTTCTCTTTTCATTGCAGAATATGATTTTGTCATTACTTACGGACCTGGAGTGCGCAATGGGAAAGCAGACGCCCTATCACACATGGGTGTGGACAAAGAAGCTTTCGCAACATCTGAGTCAGTGGCCATTTTTCCAGAAGAATGGATTCAGAACCAAATCGCCACAACCGCCTGTTGGGAGGACTTAAAAATACAATCTCCTATCTCAGATAAACCAAACGGCGCAACAGGCGTGGTTAGCTAGGGGAGACCAATACTCCATCAAGGATGATCTACCCTATTTTCAAGGAAGACTATGGGCCTCATTATGTGTTTGGAGGTAGCCAAGGTGCTATTAGCACCATGGCTGCCTCCAAACCAGGCTCCATTACCGGGTTCCTGCAATGGGGACTTGCCGGGTCATTCCAACATAGGAGGACCTGGTAAATCCTCCTTGCAGAGGGCTCAATGGGAATGGGGAGGGAGGTAACAATGGGCACATTACAAGTGTCCCGTTGTTACCTCCATCTTCCCCTCGCAAGACCCGGAAAAGACGTTTGGTTTTACCAGACATCTGATCCGGGTCCCGCAAAGGGAACCTTGTAATTAGCCCTGACGGAATGAAGGGGGCTGGTCCCGTACCGGCCCCCTTCATTCTGTCAGCGCCAAGGTCGTGATGAGGCCCTATATATTCAGGACAAGAAAATGCAAGATCAGATAATAGCAAATTACCATGAATCATTAGTGGAAGGACATCCTGGGATTGCCAAGACTAGGGCCAAAATTCAAAAGAGCAATTGGTAGCCAACATGGAGAAAAGACATTGCCCAATTATTTGCAACCTGTCGGGTCTGCGCACAACACAAATCTCAGAAGTTAAGTCCTGCACGGTTACTACGTCCCTTGACTGTACCACCAGCACCATGGCATACGCTGTCTATGGACTTTATCACCAACCGTCCTCCCTGCAACAGGTTTAATACGATACTGGTTACTGTAGACTTATTCTCCAAGATGGCCCATTTAATTCCATTAAAGGGGCTTCCCACTGCTTCCACCCTTGCCACTGTGTTTTTGGAGTAAATTGTCAAGTTACATGGTTTCCCATCGGTATTGATTTCGGATCGCAAAACACAATTCGTCTCAGCGCTCTGACAGAGATGCTGCTAAATAGTCAAAATTGACCTCCAGCTATCCACGAGTCATCATCCCCAAACCGATGGCCAAACCAAAAGGACCAACCAGACCTTGGAGCAATACCTAAGGTGTATGTTGCAACAAACTGAGGAGTCCTGGAAAAATATGCTCTGGTTGACCGATTTTGCCTAAAATAACTCTGTCCACACTAGTACCGGGCAAACCCCATTCTACACAGTGCAAGGTCGGCATCCTCGAACGTCTGCTTTTGATTCACTTGACGAATTGGATATGCCAGCAGTTATTGCATTGCACAAGACTATCACTCGAACCCTTAAAGAAGCAGAAGAAAATCAGACCAGAGCCAAAGAACAACAGAAAATATTTGCAGACCGGCACCGAAGGGAGGCTCCGCATTATCAATCAGGGATAAGGTTTGTTTGGCGTCCAAGAACATTACCTTGAAAGGACCCCGAGCCTTCCGTCCCAGGTACCTAGGACCTTACCCCATCAAAGCCATCATTAACCCTGCTGCCATGAAATTGGATTTACAAGCTAACATGCAAATTCATCAGGTGTTCCATGTTTCTCTCTTGAAACCAATGAAACCAGATACTCGGATTGAAGTACCACTCGAGCCCGACATCATAGGAGGGGAACCAGAATACGAAGTAAACCATTCTGGATTCCAAGATAGCGTGATCTAAACTGTATTATCTTATAGACTGGAAAGATTATGGACCTCATGACCTTACATGGGAACCTAGTGAATTTGTCCATGCCTCACGTCTAATCAAACAATTCCATCGGAAGAACCCCACCACACCAGGACCAGGAGGGGGAGGGCCCGTGAGAGGGGCCTTGAGGGGGAGTGATGTCTTGGCCGCAGAGCAAGGACGACAAGCTCCATCACATAAAGGGTCCAGTTGGACCCAGTCCGGGTGCCTTTGGCACCAGGCTCATGGGAAAATGTGCTTGGCACACTTTTATTCCAGTGCACGTTTTATTTACTCTCCTGCATGGCCCCCACATGCATCCAGGTCAGGGGTGGCCATAGGATTACATTGGGCTGCACGTGCAGCATCTACTGGGAGTGGCAGGGTGGGGCTACAAGGTGGAGCAAAGGGGCATGGCTGGGACCAGGCTATTTAAGCCTGTCACGCCAGCATGCCAGCACTTAGCGTTAGTTTGCTCACTGCAGCGTAACGCTCACCGCTGCCTGAAGGGCTTCTTACTTGATTCCAGTGATACCATCACCTGAAGCTCATCTTACTTAATTCCAGCAATACCATCGCCAGAAGCGCATCTTACTTTATTCAAGCAATACCATCGCCAGAAGCGCAGTTTACCTATTTCCAGCAATACAATCTGCCATCGCCTGAAGCGTATCTTACCTGACTCCAGCAATACCATCACCTGTAGCGCATTTTACCTGTTCCTAGCAGTCACCGCAGTCAGAGCGCATCCTTACCTGTTCCAGATTTACAACACTTATGCGAGAGCTTGTCTCGGCCGGCATCCTCAATAAATCCAGTCTTCCATCACCAGCCAGCAGATCTTCAGATATTTGTGTCCCGTCTGACTTCGCCAGGTCATCTCTGCAGGAGAAAAGGACAATAAGGTTAGAAACAGCATAAAGACATTACGCTAAGGTTTCACGCTATACAATCCTCGCGGTGAACCTTAGAACCAAACTTACCATCTATTTGGGACATTGTAAACTCCTCAGGACTCCATTCGGGCTCGCTTCCACCACCACGGCTCCACTGGGCCTCTCATCACCTATTGGGGAGAAGGAAAGACATTACAAGGGATACAAACCATAATCACGAAAAAGACATTGCAAAAGATTACGGACAATAATAATTGTTGAAGAACACTTACCTGAGAAGTGGTTCAGTCACAGCTGGTCTAGGCTGCCACGCACATGGACCAGTGAAGAAACTACGTCTATTTAAAGGCACCCCTGCACTTGAGAAGCAGGATGGAGAGCTGACCCTCATAAATAAACAGGTGAGACTATATGGGAAAACGCATGCTCACCACATTCTGGGAAGAAAGGTTTGAGGAAAACCACAGCCATATCACAGCATTCTCACAGCCTCTCGTATTCTCGCAGAAGCAGTATCAGCAACCAGAGCAGTCCACAACACAGGATCAGGGAATGAAGTCTGACCCAGGGGGGCCAGTTCCAAGGAGGGCTGAACCGTGTCCTAATTCCCCCACAGAGACCAGGTGAGCTTAACAATTCCTTGAACGTAGGATTATGGGCTTATCTGTGATGCTCCTTGTCATATATATACCTCTATGTGATGTTCTTCGTCATTAACTAAATACCCCACCAACCCTCTGTTACTTTCTTCCCATTATCACTTCCCCCACTCAATGCTCATATGTTTTCCCCACCTTTCTCAATCTACTCACTAGTCGCTTTTCAGCTCTTGACCCTCTAGATTGTCTCCTCCTCAACCGGCCACCATCGCCTTCGGTCCGCTCAAATCCTTGTGGAAACCAGGAGGGAATTTTATGAAAGAGGGACCTGTCCCACCTATCTTTTTATGTCTTGCAAGAACTTTTTCGGCTGCTATCCACAGGAAGCATTGTGGTCCTCCAGCTAAATTACAGAGGACATCCGATATTCAGAGACACTGAAAAACCTACTGGGTTGATGGGTCTTTAACCATCCTACCTCTGCTACCACGTGAAGCCCCGGACCTGGGACCCTTTAAGACGAGGTAGCAATACTTAGAGATGGATGGGGATGCAGAACTTACTCATACATCAATAATCAAACCAATTCAAATCTTAATACTGTTTTATTAACAAGTATCTAAAACAGGGAGTTACAACGGACATCAACAAATGTTTGCTCAATTTCTCTCTCAACATATTCCATGAAAAAACACACATTTATAGCAACAATTCATCATCATTCACGTCACACTACGTGGCAAACTGAGAAAACCTACTTGGGGATGTGATAAGCTTAATGGAAACAACTAGGTATACGTTCCATACTGGTGGAGGTTGTGATTGGGTCTCTAATAGCAGCTGGGCAACTAAGCCCCCCTCTAGTGCAAGTCATCTTCATCGTCACAAAATACACGACAACATATTGGTTACACAAACTATAGGGCTCTTTGATATGTGGCCCTCTATCATTTGTTGGCATGCTTGTACCCTTCTGGAATATTCCATTTGCCAACAGCACGCAAGCTTATTACTCCGGGTGGTAGGAGGTTCAGCCTGGTCATGCCTCCCCACCCAATACGCCTAACATCTATCATCACTCTTGCAGTCTGCCATTCAATTAGGCTTTGAACTTGGCCTTGTAGAACCTCACTGTGCCTGAGAATAAAAGGGAGTGTGGCATGGTCTTATGTTCTGGTTTCAGTGTAGCTTGACCCAAAGTCTAGTTCGATCTGACCATGTGACTGGAGACCCTGTTTTCAAGCTCTTCATTGCATATAATACTATTAAATGATGAACTTTTGATGCCTTCAGTGATTTTTCATTCCACCTCAAACAGAAGTCTGTTTCTTTCTCACTTTCATGTAGCTGACAGACGACCAGGCGCACTTTCGCCATGACTCTTGGTGCTGGGCCACCAGCCTTTTTTGAATTCTCCTTCACCATCAGTGATCTTCCAACTGCGCCACACTCAAGCCCTTTCCATTCACAGGGTTCAAGTTTGCTAAAGTGCATTGTGGAACATCCAGATTCTATACATTCCTATGTATATCCATTGGGGAATTGCCACAAACTATTCAAGTAATGACTTTGCATTTTCTTCAGTGTTTCTTTGCATGAGCATCTTCACTTTGATCCCGAAATGTTGCTTAACTTCGACACCTCATCCTCAGATCTTACAGAATGTTCATGTTCTTTCTTCATTTGTGTCTTTTCTGGGTGTGTTAGTTCTGTTTCACATGATGTCACCAGTCCTCTTTCTTGTTTATTTTCATTCTTCTTCTGGGACTCAATCCAGAAGACCATTATTTCTTCGTGAATGCATATAAGGTTTTCTCAGTGGATACCGTGTCTCAAGAATTATTTGCGGCATAGGCATCCTCACTGGTACTGCTCATGTTGCAATTTCCGGTTCTAAACATATAGGCAACATGGGGGCAGATCTTCTGGTAGGGGTATTTGACTCTTCCTCTACAGAGATGAAACATCAATGATTACAATCCTATCATTGCAGTCTTGTTGATTGCTAACATAGACATTCAAGAAATTGCAGACAATTCAACTGCAGTTGCAAGTTATGTCACAGTCTTTCTCACCAAAGCTGAGACAACTGAGCAAAAAGACCTCTAGGATGACATACCCAGATGACAAAACCCTTTGACAAAAATTGTACAACATTAGTATCAAAGTTCTGTCAAATAGAGAGTGAAGGTCCTATAATGCTTCAGATAATTTAACAGGTACAGGACTGTATGGGAAATCTGAAAACATTGGGCCTCATTACGAGGTAGGAGGTAGCCATGGTGCTATTAGCACCATGGCTACCCCCTTACTGCATACCAGGTCCGGGTACTCGGAATAGGTACTTACCGGGCCATTCCAACCTCGGAGGACCCGGTAAGTCCCCATTCTGAGAACCATTCCCCATTCCCAATTGAGCCCCCATAGGGCTCAATGGGAATGGGGAAGTAGCTAATAACCGTACCGCAATTTGTGGTACCGTTATTAGCTCTGAAGTGCCTTAGCGGGTCCCATCCTTAACACCTGGTCAGACCAGGCGTTAAGGAAGGGACCCGCTAAGGGACCTCGGAATATGGATGAAAGGGATTACCGGCAAGGGCACCCTTACCGGTGCCGGTAATCCCTTACCTCCTACCTCGTAATGAGGCCCAATGTTTTTCCTTTCATCAAACATGCCCACAGATTACCACTAAAAACTGCATTGGTATAGTGTACAAACCTTCCAAAATACAAAATAAAAAATACACAAGTTGGTCAATCAGCATTTCACAAACTAAAAACAAATGTCAAAGGGTTGCTGTTGAGGTTTACAGAGTCATATTCTTCTTTCAAAACTAAACCAATTCTCAGGCCTAATACTTCTAGAGTTAGCATGCAGTTAAGTTTAAACTTCAGCATAGCCGTTCTGAATGTTCTAGAAGGAGATTTTAGAAGGTGGAGCGTGAAGGCCTCAAAGTGATAGAGTTTGTTCAAAAATCCTCATATAACATATAATTCTGTATCATCTCCCAGTTTTCAATCATATCCCATTCTTTCAATTTCGATTTTAAGGACATAGGACTGTTCTTGCAGTCCACAGAGGCTTCCTCCAAGAGTGTTTCACATCCTTCCATAAAGTTGACTATGAAGGCATCAACAGACAACTTGTATGTTGCACTTACTTTACTAAATAAAGAGGTGCCATTGGTCTCTTTAACCTTCATAAACAATCTTAGTCTATTATATTTATAGGTATATAACATATACAAAATGCCTGGTTCCCACCAAATCACTGTTAAAGGAACCAACATAGGGAGCCCCAAAGCAGCTCTCTAAAGCCAGCCCTCAAATTAATACAACCAATTCTTGATGGAAATAGGCAGACATTCAAGTCCATCGAGAATCTTAGGAGCAACCTTCACTTGTAAAATTGCAGCAATGGCCCTAGCGTATAGCAGCATTATTTTGCATTTATAAGCTTCATCTGAACGATCAGGGTCTCCAGTTTTACAGTCACTTTTTCTTTAATCATGGAAAGAGGGCAGCATGATGAAAAGGTGAGCCCCAAGTAGACACAAGTTTGGACCGCCCTAATAGGTTTCTTATTGATGGTTCAAGAAATATGTGTGTACTTGCTCACTCTGTTATATATCTGGACTTGCGGTTTGTAGGGGGTTTTTACTACTTTGTTTTATGTAGCGGACCACTCTGTTACATTCAATGCCTTTTGGAGCCCAATTGGTGTCAAATCTAAGAGGACAAGTTTGTCTCCATGAGACAACCATCCTACTTCCAGAGGTCCCAGTTCATGAGGGAAGGTGGTGGCCTTCTGCAGAGCAAGTGGAAAATCTTCCATAATGAGAGTATTTCTCTATCTACTTTGTCAAAGGCAGCCGACATATCTAAGGTTGCAACATACAATGGGCACTTTCTATTTCTTAGAGAATGCCAATAATGCAAGGTAAAAACTAGCCAATTCAATGAGGTCTGAAGCCTTTTTTTGAACCCTGTTTGAAGGATGTGAAATATATAGTTTCTCTGAGACCAGTCAGACAAATATTTTAACACCAATTTAGTTAATACATTTCTCATTGAATCTATCAGAGCAACTGGGTGATAGCTACTGGGGTTGTTTCTATGCCCTGTCTTATAGATAGGAACAATAATAGTGTTGTTCCATGAAGAAAGAAAGTTCACTGACAACAGGCACATACTTTGTCTGGAATTTCAGCAGACATGTTGTCAAACCTTGCTATTTCTATTTTTAATGTGTTTGTAAGAAGGTCAGTGTGTGAACGTTGTTGGTTAATATTTTGCAAGTTAACTGTGATTTTACAAGTTAACTGTGCTTTCTAATTATTCTTCCATTCCAAAATAATTTACTTTGTTAGTCTTCTATTTGTCTTAACACTTCTTTTGCTGTTCCATAGAGGAGATTATCATTGATTGTTTTTAATTCTAAAGCAGGATGTTTTGCATAGTACAAAGTATACACAAGGTTTTGTATGGTAGAATGGTGTGTTGCTAACATTTCTATATGATGGCAGGTGATTTTACAAACTGTTCCTGAAATGCATTCCTCATAGTAAAGTGTGGATGGACACTGTACAGGAGTCCATGTTTTGTAAAATTGTTTTTCTTTTGTCTTTTATTTTAACACATTGATCGAGGAATTGTTATAAACATTTGAATGACTGTTGGCACACATTGCATATTGAGCTGCAGTTCCATTTGTACATTTGACAACCTGTGTGTACTTGACGAGCATTTGGTTGAAAGTTTGTTGGAGAAGATTTTACATTTCATATTTCTTTTGCCATATTGGTCTACCCTACTATTTCATGGCCTCTTCTGTTAGTATCAGTGGCAATTGGGTTTGCTTGTTGGTTGTATGATTGTTCTTTACAGTGCATTTCTCTGCTACTGGTGCCAAACCATTCACCTGGACAGAGCTTCAAAAAGTTATCTATGTTCACACTACGCTGGTTTAGAAGGTTTTTTTGTAGTTTATTTTATTAATTTAGTTAGTGGTTCTTTTCTGTTTAAAACTAATATAAATAGTTTACTTTTTAGTTTGAATGCACTGTCATTCAAAGCTACAAGGAACAGTTTTCTTTGGCAAATTTGAAGTGAGGAATGTGACATCTCAGATCTTTTTATGAGATTGCTAAGTGCTCTGCTCCAGGACATTTCTTTTGCAAAATTGATTTTTTTTTAATGTTTCATTGTATCTAGATTGAAATTGCTAGATATGAGGTTCATTTTCAGACACATGTTATTACTATGCACAGGTTTTGATGCAGAAGCAATATTTTGTTAGTGGTGACTGCTATTGTACTTTATAAGAGTAGAGTTACTTGTTCTTTGATTGTACATTTTCTATACATTGTTTTAGTGGAGGGTGAGTATATGACTTTCTTTTATTTTTATCTGCTCGATCATTTCTTTGTTTTCTATAGAGATCAGTTTTAGTAGGTATTCTATTCAATCTGCTGGGCAAAATAAAGTGCGTACTTTAATGTTGTAGAAGCGTTGCATGAGTAAATATATGTGTTAATATTAAATAGTGGAATAAGGCATATGGACTTCCAAAAAGTAATAGGATGATGAACATGAATATGCAAGTAATAATTTGGATTGGTGTTATTTTACTGGCTGGATGAATAATGGTGTATGGATAATTATATGGATTCATATTAGGTATTGGGATGAGAAAGAGGGGTGTTGGGGTAGTAATATAGAACATACATGTGAAGAGGAATGTGGAAGAGGAATTTATAGTTATTGGGAACTGTGGAAATATTAGCAGAGTAAGAGGTCTTAGACATCTGGTGTAGTGGTATGAGGAAGATGAATGTGGGATAATGCAAACTAGTGCAATTTCTTTAATGCTATGAGGAAGGGGGAAATACAGAAATTAATGCACTGCTATTAGTGAAGCCACATGAGGGAGAATGCTATACGCATAATGATATAGATTAATATTGCTTACTGGGATGAGGAAGATATGTTGTAGGGTAATAATATAGATTATACATGCAAAGTGGGATGTGGAAGATGAATGTATAGATAATGGGAGCTGTGGTCTAAAGTATTTTTTAGAGAAAGAGGATGTAGACCTCTGGTGTAGTGGTATGAGGAAGAGGGATGTGGGCATAATGCAAAATTGTGTGATTTCAGTAATTGCATGAAGAAGGGGAAATAAAGCAATGAATACTACTGATATTTTCCAAACAAAAGTTTTATCATGGGTCCCCCCCGACTAGACGTTTTTTCGAAAAAGTTCTTAAAAAATTCAAAAAGTTATTAAGACGACAACCAGACACTGATTTTGGCCTGCTACCATTCATTTTCCCACAGAAAAAAAGTAAACATTTTGTCAAGCCAAAGCGTCAAAATACGTAGACGGAATTGGACCAAATAAAAAATAACTTGGGAACAAAGCATTGAATTAATTTCTAGCGGCAGGATCGGGATTATTCTGTCCAGTAGTTTTCAAAATATTTGATGGGGAAGAGGGTGCTCCTTTCTCCCAAATATATAGGTATATCTCACATGGTGGTTTGCAGCAGAGAGACTTTTCAGAAATAAAATCCACCATTTTCTTTCTCCATGAAAGCAATTACTGCAGTAATACCTGTGGAATGTGAAAATAAAAGTGCAAAAAAGCTATTTGCATGACGAAACAGGATTAAATTAGATCATGCTCGAGGTGGGAAGGGGGAAGAGGACATCATGTAAAGTTTGGACATTTTTTAATGATCATGGTAATACTGAGGGACTCCCACTAGATTACCCATGCTACATCGGAAGACGTGATAGGGAATGAAACTGCTTCATGTGAAACAAAGAGTGATAGGGGGTAACAGGAGAGGGTTAGGGAGGGAAACACAACTGAGGGGTTTGGGGGGGACAATGGAATGAGGAGGGGGCACTTGGTCAGTGCCTGTGAGGGCAGGGAAGCATTTTTGATATTGCAAGAGTTTTTGCAGTTCCAGGGTAATACCGGGGGAATACCACAGGTATGGAGAGTGCATTGCTGGCCAATGTGCAGTTTGTTAACATTATTGGGGTAATATCAGGGGACTTTTTTGTTTTTCTCACTATCGGGGTAATACTGGGGAAATACTGCCAGAATCAGAAAAGGGTAAATAAAAAAAAGAAATGTTAATGCTAGAATGATAACATCTACTAGGCATGGACACATGGGTCTCTGTGCCACTGCCCATGGCTTAAGGCAATGACTAGTAGCCCCAAAGAAGCCTATTTGTGCAGCATGTACAGTGACCATGGCTGAAGGTCATGACTAGTAGGCTCAAGTGAATCCTATTCGTGCATCATGTACATTGGGCACAGCCAAAGCCTATTGGTGTGATATGTACAGCGGCCACAACCAAAACTATGGATAGTGGCCCCCAAGAAATGTATTGGTGCAAAATGTATAGTTGCCTGGGATGCACCAGAGGCCTCTCTCCATGCTCAATGGCCATAGCTAATGGGCCCCAAAGAACCCTATTGGTGTAACATGTACAGTGGCCACGGCCGTAGGCCATGGTTCGTGGACCCCAAAGAAACATATTGGTGCAAGAAACCTAATGTTGCACATATACAGTGGCCACGGCTGAAACGTGAGGCCACTGGCCATGGCCGAAGACCCTGGGTAATGGCTCCAAAGAAACCTGCCAGGGCAACATGGA
Source organism: Ambystoma mexicanum (assembly GCF_040938575.1). Lineage (NCBI taxonomy): Eukaryota > Metazoa > Chordata > Amphibia > Caudata > Ambystomatidae > Ambystoma > Ambystoma mexicanum. Next base: position 1,160,698,464 of record NC_090931.1, read on the forward strand.
CAGTGCCCGCAGCTAAAGGTTGTGACCACTGGCCATGACCAAAGGCCATGTCTAGTGGGCCCCAAATGAACTTTACTATAACAAAACCCTTCAAATTCAGTGGAAAAACATTTTTGGGGAGAAAGTTAAGGTGATCAGATTTAACTTGTCAAATACATAGCAAAAAAACTTGTGACATTCAGTGGAAAAATAATCCTTGGTTAAGAGGGATTTAAGGTGATTAGATTTACCACAACAAAACCCCTGAAATTCAACAATCACATTTCAAGCAAGTCCACCTTAACTATGCACCCCCTGTTGTGCAGCGTATGACTACAAGTCTGTGGCAGCAACATATGTTCTTGGAGGACACTTAAAGCTTCCCTCAATTCACAACTGCCCCCGCTCCCTCACCTTGGGCCTCACACCTGAAACCTCATCCCTGACAGCCATCTGTTTCAGTAACTGTGTCACCTCTGCTTCCCTCACCTCCCTTAACACCTTATTCAGGACCTTTAGCAACTGTGCATTGAAGGCCAAAATACCACCTCAAGGTGGCTTCTGGTTGGTCCACTGAAGGTCCAGTGCCAGCGGTCGCTGGGTTAGGCACAATTACCTCCATAGGTTGGAAAGAGGAGGCCAGCACAAATGGTCCAGATATCGAATCCAACAGTGTGGATCCCTCCCCAGTAGGTGTCGCAAGGCATTGACATGTCCCATGCAGAGCAGTAGGAGGGGTACATTCCAGGCACACTAGTGCTTGCTCAAACTCCTAAAGGTGGGCAGGAATCACAGGGGAACAAGTGAATGAATCATTCCAGGAAGTAGAGCTGGCCTCATGCAGCTGGCTGGCAGACACATGGAAGAATGGGGTGGTGGCACGTGGAGCAGGAGGAGGCACATGAGCCACAGCATATTGATCTACAGTAGTCCCTTTGATATTACATGGCTCCATATTCCCTGTCTGCAGCCACTCCTGTGCCACCTCATGCCTCACCTGGAGCCTCCACCTCAGATGTCTCCACCTATGCCATTCTCCTCCTTCTGTGCATCCTGTGGATGGTTTGCAGCTCTGACACAACATGAAGTGTCACACATACATCATCCTCAGCAATGAGTTCATGGAAGCAGAGGCTGCAAGAAGAGAAAGGGACAGATGAGGCAATGCTCACACATAGGGACATACAGCACAACCATATGGAGGACACAAAATGTCTTCACAGGCAACACATTCCAGACACATTTTCACATGCGGATACCAAACCAGCGCTATCTTGGTCGGAGGTGCAGTGAACATGCATGTGGCACACACATCCAGGTGGATACCTCTGAGAACACCTACCAGGCATATGCAGAGGCCTGAGGATGCACAGTGTGGTGCTGCCCCATGATGGGGCGTGCACGTGGTGTCGTGACGTTGCATGCCATCTCGTGCAGTATAAATAAACAGGGTGTTTCCCAGCCACGCAGAGCGACCGGGAAGCCCGAACCACAAAGACGTGTGCGGCTGAGTCCTTGGGGGAGTCGCGGCTTGCGGACAGCGGTGGGGGGCGCCAGTAACCCCCAACAGTGGCGACAAGTGGGGGAGACGAGGCCCGGGCCCGGCGGTGATCATTTTTGATACAATTTTTTCACCGAAACGAGGTCGGATCACGACTTCTTTTCAGGCCGCGGGTAGTGCGTCACCCACGCGGCTGGCGGCCATTTTGTCTTCCAGGCCGTGGAACTTCATGAGGCTCCGGTTTGGCCTCTGAAGGGAATCCAGACCAAATTTTTGGAACTTATGATAGCAGGCAGCTATACATACACACTCATTTTCTTGGGTCTCCTACGTCGAGTGCAAGCAAGGAGGAGGGCTGACATGGCTGGGCCTGCATAGCCCATTGTTCTTCTTGCCTCAATTTTTAGAATAGTCGAGGGCTGGAGCCTTCTTCATCCTCTTCATCATCACGGAGGTGTGCTGCAGTGACTTTAATGCTTCTTCATCAGGCTGGAACCATCTATATCCTCTTCATCATCACAGAAGTGTGTTGCAGTGACTTTAATGTGTTTCATCAGGCTGGAACCATCTCCATCCTCTTCATCATCACAGAGGTGTGTGGCAGTGACTGTTTGTCCTCCAGGGTGGTGTTTTGAGTCCGAGTTGCGGCCCCCATCTCCCACACTGGGGGTGCCTGTGCGCTCTAGCTCATGAGTGACACTGAGGATCAAGACGGTGCACCAGCAGCAGCAGCAGGACTGCAGGTGCAGCAGCCTCTGGGTGGGCAGGCAGGTCCTCCAGGTCCGCTACCTCCTGTGCAGCCAGCAGGTCCGCTACCTCCTGTGCAGCCAGCGGTGGTACCCGTTCTCCAGCAAATCCCTACAGCCATGGCCCAACCTCGTGCACAGGCGGCCCTGCAGCCCATTCCGGAGTATGATGTGTCGGGCCCACCTTCCAGCTTGGGGCCCAGATGGAAGAGGTGGGGCGACCACCTGGACATGTACTTTCGAGCCGCTCAAGTCACTGATGATGACTCTAGACTGGCGACCATGTTATATTCAGCAGGGCCCTCAGTTCAGGAAATTTTTGAGTCTCTTCCGCCGGGGGATGGGTCCTATGGTCAGGTGAAGGATGCCCTTCAAGAGCATTTTCTACCTCTAGCCAACGCGGACTATGAGCGCTTTGTGATGCTATCCGCCAAACAGAAGGAGGACGAGACTCTGGGCACTTTTTATGGACGCCTTAGGCGCCTGTCGTTGGCCTGCGCATGGGGTGATGCTGAAGATATGATCAGGACCATGCTCATACAGGCGTGTTCTTCAGGAAAGCTCAGGCGACAAGTGCTAAGGGAGGCTGGAATCACACTCCCATGCATCCTTGAACTGGGTAGGTGCCATGAGGTGTCCGAGGCGAGGGCAGCGAGAATGGAGGCTGGGTCGTGCTCCATCAAAACCGAGGAGGTGTGCGCGATGTGGCGTGGTGGCAGGGGCACCAGAAGTCCTGGCGGTGGCCCCCGAGACAGAGCTGGGAGGGTGGGTGAGTCTTGCCAGAAGTGTGGCTACGACCTGCCCCACCCAACGGAATGCCCTGCGGCCGGAAAATACTTGTGGACGGTGTGGGCTACCAGACCATTTCTCAAGAGTGTGCAAGGCGGCGATGCCTGTGCTGGTGCCGTGAGGCCCCGCCCGGCCCATCTTCAATCGCCAAGGTCGACCGCCCAACGTCGCTCAAGTAGACCAGGGTGAAGAGGATGTTCAGGCAGAGGAGGCTGACGAAGATGAGGAAGAGAACATTTTTTTTGTCTCAAGTGTGGAGGTCCTGAAAGGAAGGAACCGGAGACAGCCACGATGTGTGGTGGAGGTAAACCATTCTCCAGTTCCGGTCCTGGTAGACACGGGGGCATCTGTCAACGTGATGGCCCGTGGACACCATGACGCCATGGACCGGCCTCCCAAATTGGCCGCACCCAAGGCCCGCATCTTCGCGTTTGGCGGCATTGCCCCCATCCCATTAGACGGCATCTTCGTGGCAAAGGTGGAGCACGATGGAGCCCAAATCACTGCACGGTTCTATGTGACACCAGTGAGCAACAACACCTTGCTGAGTTGTGCAGCGGCGGAGGCCCTTGGCATCGTCAGCTTTGCATACTCCATCTATCTAGAGGATATCAATGACTTTCTGGAGAAATATGCCGCACTATTCAAAGGGATTGGAGAGATGGCTGGCGATCCGGTGAGGCTGCACATTGATGAATCCGTGCAGGCCATCGCCCTGAAGCATCGCAGGGTACCGTTTCATCTCCGTGAACATGTCGACAAGGAGCTGGACAACTTGGTCAATTTCGACATCATAGAGAAGGTGGAGGGTCCAACTCCCTGGGTATCACCAATCGTGGTGGCACGAAAACCCAAACAACCTGATTCCGTCCGGATCTGTCTGAACATGAGGTTGCCGAACAAAGCAATCAAAAGAGAAAGACACCTCACTCCGACGATAGATGACATCATTGCCGAGGTACAAGGCGCTCGTTTCTTTTCAAAGTTGGACCTCCGAGCGGGCTATCACCAGGTCGTCCTACACCCTGAGTCGAGGTACATTACTACCTTTACCACCCACCAAGGTCTGTACCGTTACAAAAGACTGAGCTTCGGGGTGTCCTCGGCGGCAGAGGTGTTTCAAAACATTATCAGGGGCACCCTAGCAGATCTGGAGGGCGTCCTGAATATCAGCAATGACATCTTGGTGTTTGCCAGAACAGAGGTAGACCATTTGAGACACCTGGCGAAGACGTTTGAGAGACTGCACACCCTGGGCCTCACCCTGCACAAGGAGAAGTGTGAATTTCTGCGACCATCAATAGAATTCTTTGGATTTGTGTTTAAGGAGGGGGGTGTCACCTGATCCTAAGAAGGTCAGGACATCGGAAAGGTGCAGCCTCCAGAATCCGTGTCGGATGTGAGGAGTTTCCTGGGCATGGTTACCTACTGTGGACGATTCATCCAGAACCTTGCCTCCAGGTCGGAACTGCTCAGGGTGCTGACAAGAAAAGACACCATCTGGAACTGGGGCCCACTTGAACAAGCGGCCTTTGACGACATCAGGGGCACCCTGGCAGCTGAGGACACCATGGCCTTCTTTGATCCTGCGTTGTCGGAGATCATTGTCGACGCCAGTCCGTTTGGTTTGGGCGCCGTGCTGACACAGATCAAACATGATGGGGGTGTCCGCCCGGTGGCATACGCCAGCAAGGCGCTTTCGGAGGTGGAGCAGCGATACTCGCAGATTGAGCGCGAGGCACGAGCTGTACTCTGGGGCTGCAGGCACTTCCGGCTCTACGTTCTTGGACGCCCGGTGACGGTGGTGATGGATCATAAACCGTTGATTCCCATTCTGGCGGGTCCATCCTCCAAGCCTCCAGCACGAATTGAGAGATGGATACTCACCCTTTTGGAATATGGCGTCACCCTGGTGTATCGGCCGGGGGCGAACAATACAGCAGACTATCTCTCTAGACACCCGGGGGCGCCTGGAGCGGAGGACTATGACATCTGTGCGGAGGAGGCCGAAGAGCATGTCCGGGTGGTGGTGGAGGCGGCCATCCCGAATACCATGCCCTTAAAGGAACTCGAGACAGCTGCAGCAGAGGACGAGTGTTTCAGGATACTGAGGCAATCCATGCAGCAGGGAACCTGGAAGTCGGTGCTGGAGGCCCTAGCGGGGCGCACCCAGGAGGCCAGAACTGGACTGGAGCAGTTATGAAAGGTCTGGGAAGAGCTGTCGTTCTCAACATCCGGCCTCCTACTCCGGGGAGATCGAATTGTGGTGCCCCAGTCTAAGGTGGGGGAGGTGATCGCCCTTGCACACTGTGGTCACCAGGGCGCGGCCAAGACCAAAGCACGCTTAAGGCTGAAAGTGTGGTTCCTGGAATTGGAGCAGAAGGTGGACAATTTTGTGGCAGCCTGCGTCTGGTGTCAGGCGGCATCACCCCTGCAGCGGGAACTTGTCATAGAGGCGATGCCTTGAGGGACGCACCCGTGGGAGGTCGTTCATGCAGACTTTGGCTCCACCACGATGGGCACCCACTTCCTCGTGCTGGTTGACGAATACTCGAGGAACCCCGAGGTGGAGTTCGTAGAGTCAGTGGCGTTTGAGCATGTCGTGATGGCTGTGGAAAAGGTGTTTGCAGCCCATGGTTTCCCACATACGGTGTGCTCGGACAACGGGGCGCCGTTCCAGAGTGAACGGTTTGCTGAACTGATGGAGAGCTACGGGGTGGTGCACAGGAAGATCTCGCCTCTCTGGCCGAGAGCAAATGGTGAGGCAAAACGGATGATGAGAACCTTGAATAAGACATTTCGGATCGCCCAGGGCCAAGGACAGTCCCTCTAAAGAGCCCTCTATCAGTTCTTGAGGGTGTATCTTACCACACCGCATGCATCCACGGGAGTGGCCCCACCTGAGGCGTTGTTCAAGCGGTGCCCTCGGGGGCTACTGCCGGAGGTGGGAGAGAAAGAACCGGGGTTGATTGACAATCAACAGGTCGAGGCTGACCGGCAAATAAGGATTGAGCAAGAGAACCTTCGGAGGGGACTTCGCCCACAGCGGCTGGAGCCGGGTGATGAGGTCCTCATTCGAAATAGACATCCCCATGGGAAGCTCTCCCTACCGTACGAACCGGAGCCGTTGGACGTTGTTGCGGTCAAGGGATCCATGGTGACTGCATCAGATGGCCGGTCTGAGGTAACTCGCAACATGAGTTTCTTTAAGAAGCTGCGGGATCCCAGGACTGATCCACCCCCTGATCCGGACCTGGAGGTCGTCCCTGATGATGAAGGAGAATCACCATGTATGCCCGAGTCCCCGGTCCGGGGAATGCCTGTGGACCGATCACCCGTGCCAGAGGTGAGTAGGAGGTACCCCCAGAGGACTGGGCGAGGGAAACCTGCTCACCTCAGTGATTACATTTTGGGACAGGTATCTGATCATCCTGACAATGGGAACGGTTAAGTAAGGGGACTCGGGTGGATGTTAATAAAGGGGTTTTCAGAACGGGACATGTGAAGTTTTTATAGACAGTGTTTTGGTTTGCAGAGTATAGTTGTTTAATGTTTGTTGTTTGTCCTCCCGAAAAAGGAGGAGTGTGGCGCTGCCCGATGACGGTGAGCGCACGCGGTGGCGTAACGTTGCACGCCGCCGCATGCAGTATAAATAAACAGGGTGTTTGCCGGCCACGCAGAGCGACCGGGAAGCCCGAACCACAAGGACGTGTGCGGCTGAGTCCTTGGGGGAGTCGGTGCTTGTGGACAGCGCTGGGGGGTCGCCAGTAACCCCCAACACACAGGGGGTCCTTTGGACAAATCAAGAGTTCCAGGGGACTGATGCAGCCCTGCAGCATGGGCTACAATGGATCTTCAGGCCTGCCTCCCGCATCTTCCATGCCATTATGTCAGTAACCCACATGAGGTTGTCCCAGCACTACTGCATCTCCTTTGCATTGTGCCTGTAGACCCAAGGCATGCTGATGTGATGTGCGATCGTAGCCCAGGATGTGGCCCATGCAGCACCTCGGTGTGAAGTGAGCTGCGACCTGTGAGGTGTCCATATTTACTGAGCACCTCTGCCCTCAGCACCTCCAACCCCTGTTGGATGAGTCAGTCCTGGAAGATGGACTGTCATCCTGCTCTGTGGTGGGGTTCAAGGTGGTAAGTGCCGACTGCATGGTGGGAGCAGTAATGGCTGACAGCGAGGCAGGAGTGCCTTCCCGACTGGGGACGCCACAGTTCCCATAACAATTTCCCTTTCTGCATACACCTCTCAAACTCCAAACCAAACACAACCAAAACCTACAGCACAACAAACCGCACAAACTTCACTACATTGCATCAACAAAACAAAAACACACATAGCCTTGCACAACAGTACACGACGACTACCGGCCTCAAACACCCCAGGCCCAGCCAACGGACCCACCGGGCTGAGGCTGCCAACAGCACATCACTGCTCTCTTGCACTTTTGCTTCCTCCCACTAACTCAACCTCCCCTCCTCTTTCAGAACCGCCAGAGTGTCAAGGCACCACTACGGTGGTGATAGTGCACGGTACAAATGTCCTTTAACATTAACATTAACATATGGTTGGAAGTCACCCTCTTCTCCCTCTTCCTCGTCCAGAGTCAGGGGAGGATTTGTGTTAGAGTGCTGTTGTTGTTCTCAGCCGCGGCAGTTTGAACGTAGCACTCAGCAGGGTGCACCAGTGCCAGTTTGTTTGGTGGTTTTCTGCGAGCTTGTGGTGCACCCACCAAACATATTCCTCTGGTGGTTGAAAAACTTGCATCTTTAGTGGCGTCTGTCTGCCCCTGATCCTCATGATCAGACTGTCATGGCGCCAGACTGAGATGAAAGTTGCGCCATGAGGTGATGGGAAATACGCCTCTGCCTGGGTGCATTCATGGCTTCCACACATGTACCAGGAGTGATGCCGGCAGGGAGCTTGGACTGTACCAAGCAAGGATGGAAGCATTCACATGCACACATGCAGATGCACAAGGTCACACAAGGCAGCATTGTCATGTGTTTGTACCACTGTTTATGCTTCTTCTACTTGGAAACAGTGGTTTTAGTAGCATGCACTGAACTGTCAGGAAAGTGCCTTGTACAGTGGAACATGTTCACATGCTGGAGACAGTTTGGCCCTGTCATTCAAGTATGTGCGGTGGTACATACATGGGCACTTTTGTGATATGCGGTAACTTGAAAATGGCCGGCCACTAGCGTGTATCTGCATATGCCATGTTTTCCTATGAGTCATTACATAGATTGTCACCAGTCCATGATAAATTGTGTGCAGCAGACTTAGTCCACTAGTGTGGATGCCTGCCATGATAGGCATTGCATTCTCTCGGGGGGCTGACTGTCAGTGGTGGCTGGGTGTGTTAGCTCTGACTGTGCAAATGTCATGTACATGATTCCCATCAGACACAGGCAAGATAATGAATGTCCGGAATCATGACATTTCCATTGAGTGACATCCTGTGTTGAAGGGTTTGCTGACTCATGGACTGCTGAATGTCTGTGAGTCCGGTCTGCACACATTGTGGTCCTAGTTTTCTGCGCGTGACACATGTTTGTGTGACTTTGGCATTATCTGTGTTACATGTGTGTGTTTTCGATATGCCAGGACCAGAGATTCCATGTATGCACATGTGTCATGGACCAGAGATAGGTGAGTATGTCACATATTTGTTCATGTACTGGCGGATTTGAAGGTGTGACCGCAAGCTGTGCACTCAACCTTTTTGCTTTAATGCTTTTATGACCCATATATTTAGTTTCCTTTTAATTGCTCTAGATACTACTCACGGCTACGGCGCGTGACTGTGCGCTGCCTACACACACTAACGCTACCAGTTAGCACTGATATTTTATATTCCTTTATTTTAATTTCTTTTTGTTTTTACAGTTTGGCATGATTTCCTTGTAGGCTGACTTGTGGCAGAGGGTGCCTGGACTCAGTTGTGCTCTGCTCTAAGGATTGTGCTCGGTTAGCGCAGTCTTTATTTACTTTCTTCACCTCACCATCAGAGGCAGTCTGTCCTCACTGCTTGTTGCAGGGCTGCAGTGATTACGACATCTCCTCACTTTCAGGCATCCTATTCGATGTTGCTAATCATGAAGACCCGCTTAAATTAGTTCAGGCACGTAAATGCCAGTCCGAGCCAAGTTTCACTCATTGATTTAAAGCTTCTCACTTGCGAGTTAGACAGGCGAGTTAGACAGTTAGACAGGCATAGTGCAAATGGCGCTGTGCGCATGGATCTGCGGAAAAGGCCTCCTTTCTGCATTTTGTTAAAATATATCATAAGGACGTAGTGATAGCTGAACAAACTTATTGCACTGGTAAGGTTGAGCAAGCTCTTAATCAATCCAAATAACTTTTTTCTCCGGCCACCCGTTTCTCCCCTAATGTACGGGCATCGCAAACATTCTGTGACTCTCTGATTTTTTCTATACTAAGGTGGTGGACATTTGTAATAACATTCCATGCTGTAAGCAGCTATGGGTTTAACCTGCGAAACAGCTGCTACCGACAGTACGGGATGGATCAAGTTTCCCGAATTCTCAACCAATGAAGTCTTGCAGGCAGTGGGGCACATTTAGTCTGCAACCCAGCCTGACCTCATCCCATTGGCCACTTTTAAAACAACCATGCCTGCCATGATCTCTTCGGTCATGGAGGCAGTGAATTCTACTTGTCGAGTGGGTACGATCCCGCCGAGTTGAAGCAAGCTGTTGTGATTCCACTTCTAAAGAAACCCTCCCTCGATGCATCAGTGTTGGCTAACTTTTGCCCTATTTATCTTCTTCCTTTTTTCATGAAATTTATAGAGTCTCTGATAGCGCCCCTTCACTCTTCTTTTCTAGAATCTTCATTATTTTTTTACTCCTTTCAATCGAGGTTTTGACCTGAACGGGGTACGGTGAGTGTCTTGGTATCGATGGTCGATACCATGCTGGTGGATCAGGGCAAAGTGGGTGCCATGATTATGTTAGATCTGTCTGCAGCATTCAACACAGCCGACCACTCCATCCTGTTATCTCGCCTGCAGACAGCAGGCCACTCTGGGCCCATCCTGGCCTGGTTCGTATCTGTCCTCACTGACAGGAGTCAGTCATTCTCTCTACCTCCTTTCCTATCTGTTTCTCGCAGACTATTTTGTGGTGTTCTACAGGGTTCAGCAGTGTCCCCCATGCTTTTCAACATCTATATTAGCCTCTGATTCGCCTCATCTGTTCTCATAGCTTTCGCTGTTATTCCTATGCTGACGACACTCAGATCCTGTCCGACTTGATGGGGACCAAGTGATTGCAGCCATGAGCTGCAGGAGTGTTTGTCATCAGTGGGGAATTGGATGAGTGAGAACTGGCTGAAGCTGAATGGGGACAAGACCAGAATTATATGGTGGGCTCTCCCTCTGCTACGGCTGTGTGATCTTCTTCCTTCTGACCCCCCATCTTGGGTGAGCTCCCTGTCCCAGTGAAGGTGGTTAGAAACTTAGGGATCCTTCTGTCATCTGACCTATCAACGTCACCTCAAGTTAGCGCTGTGTGCAAGACTGGACACTTTCTCCTCCGAGTGTAGCTTCATTAATTATAAGTCGGATTGACTACTGTAATGCACTCTATTAGCACAACTTTTGGGGTTGATACACAGTTTACAACTGCTGCAAAATCTAGCAGCTAGGGTGGCAATCAACTCCCCCTATGGAGCCTATATATGTCCTGTGCTTCGGTCTCCTCACTGGCTCCCGGTGGGCCAGAGGATCAAATTTAAATCTTTGTGCCTGGTGCATTGTGCCTTTTTTAGGCAGGGGCTGGACTATCTTCAGGATAAATTCCCCCACTATAATTCCCCCCGGGACGGTTACTTCATTCAAGTAATGCCAATCTAGTTGTAATTTGAAAGTGCTGCTTGGCCCATGTGGGCGGCCGCGCTTTCTCATATGCAGCCAGCAAATTTTGGAATGGGCTATCATCGGCCCTCACAGGCACTGTGAACCACCTACAGTTTAGACACGCGCTGAAAACCTTCCTATTTTAGGGCCACTGTAGCTGGCTGTATCCTTACTTTTCCTTGTGCCAAGATTCCCTTGGGCGAAAGTGCGTGCTATAAATTCAGATAACATAGCATATTTAATGTGTCGACTGCATGTAGTGGTACATTGTATGTGGCATGGTCACCTGAGGTGAATGATAGACTCTGTTTAGTCACTCCTGCATATGCAATGGCGCTTGCTCAGCCCATGTGCATGGACCATGTGTATATACCAGTGTTCAGTATAATCATTCTGCTCGACATGGGATGAGACTGGAATACTGCACAGCATTTGATGTCACAACACTGATGCGTGGATGTGTTGTATGGATACATGACAACTGCAAGTACAAGGACCATAGCGTTGCTGCAAATTGATGTGTAGTGATGTGTAATGAGAAGTGTACGTGTGGGATGTATCAACTTGCTCACATTTTCACAATGTGTCTCGCCCCAGGACACACCATCCACAGTTAGAACTTCCCTCCATTCATGGGCATTGTAAGCCTTTGCCTGTTGCAAGTCGCGACAGACAAGTATTTGTGATGATGATTTGTTTTGTTCAGTGCAATAAATATATTATTTGTGTGCAAGTGTGTGTGGTGCAGGGGTGTGTAGTGGTATGCGGTGTAAGGGTTTCAAGATTTGGTGGAATGTGGGGCAGTGGGGTGTGGGGTTGGAGACGGAAGGTTGTAGGAGCAGAGGAGTGAGATGAGTCTGATGTAGGAGTTGGGGGCCACTTCTTGGGACTCCTACATCAGAGTTTGACCTGTGGTTTAGTAGCTGAATGGAGCTCTGGCAAGTGGCTGGCTTGCAGACAGGTTGTAGCAAATGATGCAGGTGCCATTTACTTGCACAGCCCTGTACACCATCTCAGCTCTCCTCGTCAGTGCATCGTGCCACTGCAGCAGCACATCAAATAAATCTGCCAGACACTCCTAAAAATGCCCCAGTTACAGTCTTCATGGTGCTACCCAGGATGATTTTTTCTCGGAGGATGGCCATGCAAGTTTTATTAATGGCATCAAGTTGACTGGACATGCCTTCGAGTTCCTGAGTTATGTTGAACCCTACCTCGGCCACTGGCATGAGCCTCAGCTGCTGCTGATCCAGGTAGACACAGAGCCACTCATGCTGCTCCAACCCCGATGGCTCGGCAGGGTGCAGCAGGGGATGTGTAGCCTGAGGGTGGGTTTTGATGGCAGAAGTGGCTGTGGCCGAGGTACCTGGGCACTACATGGATGAGGCACTATCTTGCAAGGGCAGGTGTGTGGAATCTCAATGGCTGATGCCATCATGGTATTCCTCCACCTGCAAGAGGGGCATGCTGTCCTCAGCCAGCGGCATCTCTGGCCTTGCCTCCTCTGCTGTAGGGGAAATTTGGAGACCCATTTACCTGTTGGTAGAAGGTGATTTGGCACCACGGTCGATCTCTGTGGGGGAGATGTGGTCCCCCAGTCCTCCTTCTCTTTGTCCTCCTAGCTAAAGACAGGTAGGTATTCTTCTCCCTCCTCAAATTTGCCAGATCATTTTGCAGGGGGCCCTTCCTCTATAGTCCATGACTGGGTAGTGGAAAGAAAAGGAGACATGTCGTCTGTCACATGCTAATGATGGATACAAAGTTGCAACACTACTGTTGAGGCATGTTGCTATTTACTGGCATGCATCGGGTCCTCAGGCATGTTCCCATTGCACCATCAACCTACTGTTGTCATCCATGTATGATTGACCCCCGTGGACATACTGATGCTGACTTTGGCAATCAGTGGAGTATGTGAAAGCAACATTAGTATGTGTTTCTGTGTGTTGGTGTGGTTCTGTGGCATGTTCTTTGCACCATTGGCCACTAGAGTACATGAAAAGTGTATGGTTGATGAATTTTGTGTGTTCAGATTGTGTTCCCTTGGAAACAGTTGCAATCATTGTTCACTTTGGCCCCTGCACTTGTTCAACATTACTGCACTTTCAGCGTATGCCCCTTGAGCAGGGCATCCTCTCTGCACTTAACCCAGGGCCCTGCTGGATCAGACTCTTTAGGTTCCCCCCACCGGTATACACGCATTTCACCAACCTATTTTTGGTCGTGGTACTTTTCATCGCCGGATTTTACATCGCCAGAAACCCAGTTTTTTAATTTTTTTATTTTGGGGGATGTTTTGTTGGGGTTGGGGTATTATTATAATAGTAAGGGGGTGGTCTGGGGGGATCCCCCCCTGAATAAAAAAAAAAACAAAAACAGGGTTTCTGGAGATGTAAAATCCGGCGATGAAAAGTACCACGACCAAAAATAGGTTGCCGAAATCACGTAGAACCCCCCCCACCGTCCCCTCCACATCTCTGCACCTCCAACTGTACGTATGCATGACCAAAATGTACTAAGACCAGTTTGTTCATCTATTCTGCCCCCCTACCATTTTTCCTTCCCTCATTTCAAGCTTGGTTTCATCTTTACCACTTCATTGACTTTCACTACGAGAAATGTCGCCAAGCCTAGTATGCTGGTTTTTCTGTTTAGAATATTCAGAATTTTCAAGGCCTAAGAATGATTACTGCATTCCCTTGTTACCTTCCCACCTTCAAGCGCTTTGAAGCACTTCACCTGTGTATAAGCGTTATATAAAAAAACAATAATTAAATAAATAAATGTGAGCGGGAATGTTGATGAGTATGTTACATTGGCTCAGATTACGGACACCTAAAACAAGGGGGGCAGTTACTATCATATTGGCTGCCTCCCTCACTCCTCACCCACTCCCACTGCCAGCTGGGGAAGTACTGATCTCACAGTAACATGTGTCTCAGCGGAGCCTTGCACCAGTTCCAGTTGTTTCACTGATCCCTGTGGTCCAGACCTGCTGCGACACACATGCAGCTGGGTGTGAGAACCCTCCTTCTCTGGGTTCAGTTTCTATGTTTGTCTTGCCTGTGGAAAGGTTTTTTTTCAGTATCTGTGTTTGTCTTGCCTTGTTGCCTTTCTGTAGAAAGTCTTTTGTGGGTTTGGCTCCTTGTGTTCTGTTCCTAGCTGAATGGGTGCAAGTGCACTTTAGTCCTCTCTCGCCTTGCAGGTCACCGGTCGGTGGTGCTTGCGGGAGGCAGTGTGGCTGGAGCCCACTGTGGTGAGCAACTCTAGTAAGTATCCCAGTCCTGACGCTCTTACAATGCGTCAAGTGCTTACCAGCTGTTGCTTTCTTTTGTTTTCCTTTTGCTTTCTCCCTTAATGTGGCGCCTACTTACTCATCCTTGGAGGCCTTTCCCTTTCTTGTTTCTTTAGCTGACCTGCTAGCACGAGGAGGGCATGCTGCATCCTGCTGTATTCTCTGTTCTTGGCTATTTTGGCTGGCTTTCACTGATGCAGCACATGTGTGCTGCTTCCTGTTGTCATCTCCTTTGAGTTCTTTCCAGGTTTTTCCTTGCAGGCATAGGTCAGGACGAGGCATTTAGCTGCTTACTGAAGAGTGGATGCACTGCAAAGCAGTGAGTGAGCCTGTGGGTGTGGTTTTTATAGCCCTGGGACACTCCCTGGTTGCAGAGCATATGAAGCCTGCTCTGACAATTGTTGTATGAATGGTAGCTGGTTTCCATGTGAGTGTACTCTGAGGTGGCCATCTTGGAATGGCTATTCAGTACCATGTTGCGGATGAGCTTGTTGCTGGTGCCAGCCACACAGCAATGATGTCCAGTCCTCCCCACTTCCCCTATTCTTGGTGTTCTATTGTGTCCTGATGGAGTGGGAGACATGGGCCATGGAAGGGTCTAACTGGGTATTGACTCCTGCGATCATGACAGTTGCAGTGTCTGTGTGTCAAGATGATGGTGGTCTGGTTGCTGCGGGTGAACTCAACCATCAGATCCATCTCTCTTTTGGTGAAGTTCATCTTGTGACAGAGCTTCTTTGCAGCTTTCATCTTTCAGAACACCATGACCTAAGCAGCAAATGTGGCCCCTGGTGTGGTGGTTCATATTGATTTTCAGAGGTAGAGGTTGAGGCTTTTGACACTAATTGATATGATAAGGGTGTGTCATTCAGTTTGGTAGTGGCAACCATGTGTACTGGGTTGGTTGAGTGAGTGTGCAGGTGTTGGGTCCACCACATGGTCAGCGCCCCTTGTTTGCTGATTGTGTATTGTAAGGAAGATATGGTTATCCGAAGCACGACAGACACAAGGAGTACAATACAAGGGTGTTTATTTAAGCAATATGACCCGAGCGGCGGGGTCATTACCGACTCAGGTAACGCCCCGGGGCCCATAGTTATAGGCCAGAGCAAAGCGAGGAAAAAAAAAAAACCTACCTGCATCCCCGGCGGGGGACGATGGAAGCTTCCAACCGTGTGGAGGCACGGAGCGAGGATGGCCCCGCTCCCAGTCTCCACACTGCTGGAGGCTGCTATCGTCTCCCACTGGGGATGCAGGAGCAAGCAGGTACATGGGGTGGGGAGGGCAGGGAGGAGGGAGGGAAGGGAAGAAAAAGAAAAGAAAAGCTTACCTGAGTCCCCAGCGAGGGACGAAGGCATCCTCTCAGCCGTGGGGAGGCTTGGAGCGGGGATGGCCCCGCTTCGAGCCTCCTCATTGGCTGAGGGGCTGCCACGCCCCCCGCCGAGGACGAGGCAGCTGGAATCCCGGTTGAGAATCAAAGGATTGTCGGCCGGGTAAGGACCCGGCGAAAGCCAATCAGAATGCGTGTTGCATTCTGCTTGACTCTTGCCGGCTACTAATAAACAGTATATGGCTGAGAAAAATGCCTAATTTAAACCTAAATCTCGGATTCGAGCAAGCTACAACCATCAAAGTAAAACAAACGCTCTCTTAGTGGTATTGTGTCAACAAAATTGCCTATACTAATAATCCAATTTCCAAATCCTTACTCTATCTAACCAAAGGGTGAGGAACAATGATATGTATAACAAAAGAGTGGAATGCAAATTAAAATGTCCAACAGGGTTTCAGCAGTTCAGGACTGCTGAACTAATACACTCCCTTCCCCACTTTGCATCACGGGACAAGGCAGAACAGTGGCATGACTTTGAGCAACCCTTAAGTCTATAGGGATCAGGAAGCCATTTCTTCCGAAAAGGCAGGATGCCTCAAATCTATCTCTTTTGCCTGGAAACACAAGACTTTGCCCAATCCCTCACCATGGAGGATACCCCTTCATTGGGTTCACCTTCATCTTTACACCCCTGTTCAGTCAAATTATCAAAATAAGAGAGTCACTTCCCCTTGCTTTCAATTGGAATCCCTCCGTCGGGTTAACTTTAGCCTGCAAATCACAGTTCAGTTAACTATAATGGGTTCTACTAGCTTATAGTATTCAGGAATTCTTATCGTCTTTTTAAACACATATTTGGGTCACATTCACTGGTTCACTCAGGTGCCCCTCAACCAGGCTTGGACATTCCTCTGTACGGTTCACTCAGGTCCCCCTCCTCTGGGATCAGACATTCCTCTGTAGGCAGTTCTAGCTTCCCTCAATCGGGCGCAAGCCTTCAAACTGCCAGCATCACACTTGTTTCTTTACAATCTTTCATGCTTTCACTTTTATGTACTTGCCAGTTCAATATAGAGACTTCTGATAGGCAATCACGTCTCGCTGGACCACTCTGTTATGTTGTAGCAATTGCATTTACTTTTCACAATCAAGCTTTTCTTTCTCACGGCTGCCATCCTACGTGCAACCCACAATACTGGATACAGATCAAAGGTCTATACCGGCCTCCACTCCCGAGGCCTTCCGGTATCTGCAGTTCCTTTCACTACTTGTCAAAGACTTCCGACTGTTTGGGCGCTTGTGCCCTAGACTTTCTCCTCGTATAACCACTTTGACTATTCGCATCCTTTCACTTATTTTCTCTCGTGACTTGTCTCACATGCACAATCTTGGCATTCTTCATTCTTGCTACAATGTAGTTTTGCTCATGGTTTCCCAAACCGAATGAGCACTGCAAACGTTAATATCCTTTTCTTTCACCATCACAACCTAGTCTCCCTTTTCACTCACCTGCAGCGGCTGATACAGTTTATCAAAAACCTTCAGTTTCGTCAAGGCTTCTGATCCAGCGAGGCTAGCCTCCTTTCAAGTCCTCATGCCGTACATGAAGGAGGTTCTGCCGTGACCTTCTGCAGTGGCAGGGAGTTTCCCCTTTGGGATTCTGTAGCGATTTTCACCTCGCAGCTGATAGGACCACAACCTTTTGTTCACCTCCTTTTCCCATCTGCTCTGCTTCCATATTGGTGTCACCTTCCCGGGATTTCCTGCCCTTCCGTTCTGCTTGTCTTGCTTGCTTTGGTTGTCTTTCTGGTCTTGCTCTTCGGGTGCCCTCATGCTCTGCCTTTTATCCCAGTGCGGAAAGGTAACAGGATTCAGGTGCGAGTCATTAATGTTAAGATCCTGACTCTGCTTGATCCTGATGTTGGGACATGTAAAACGGACTGGTTGTATGTGAGTCTGTCTTTCCTTGAAGCGCTTTGTCCGTGCAGCAGAGTGTGTGTAGGGAAGGGGGGGATAAAGTTCTGCAATAGTACATGGAATGAGGGTGTTCTACGGGGAAATGGGTACAGGAATACCGTGTACCTCCTCCAGGTGCCCCACTCCCACTCCCTAGGGACACCTCATCCAGGTTATCCTCCTGCACTGGTCCACCGCCAAGGTCTGGATCCAATAGTGATAGCCGTGCCCCGGCCACCTGGATGACAGATCCCAAGGGACTAGCCGATGAGACACCCTTTGGATTCTCAGAGTATATAGAGAGTATTGATGTGGTGGCATGTGTGGTCATGTCGCTGGGTGCATTTTGTGTATTTGTGTCATGGTGTATGTTTCAATATGTGTTATTCAGTGTGTGATGTGTATGTCGTGTTCCTGCTGTGTCTTTCTTGACTTGTGTTGGCCATGCTGACATGATCCAAGGGCTCCAGACATTGATGTGAGATTTGACAGACATTCTGCTATTCAATGCCACACTCTCGCAGTCAGAGGTTATGACATGCAAGGTGCACGTGCCAGTTGGGCGCTTTCTGGGGTGTTTATATCTTTCTGGGACACAGATTATGGGCTTATATGCAGTGTACCCTCTGACATCTGGGCATGTTGGTGGGTGACCATTTTTGGTGGGTGTTTTTGGTGGTGGTGTCCATTCTTTTCAGGGTCTGTCTGTTTTGATGGGTGAGTAGGGGTTGTTGTATGTCTCAGTGAGTGTGATTCCCCGAGAGTGTATGTTGGAGTGTATTTACCAAGCAAATTCATATCGTGGGCGATGTGTGTGGAGTAAAATAAGTTAAACCATGATGGTGTTTAAGTGTGGTGCGCAACGCAGGTACGCAAGTTGATTTGCAGGGTCACGATAGGGATGTTTGGCAAAAGTATGGGGGTACACTGGAATATTATTTGTGAGTGGCATGTGCACATGCTAATGGATTGATACAATCACACTGCGCGTGTACACAAAAAGTTTTTTTTTTATCAGAAAGATAGGTATGTTGGTTACTGCCGATACGTGTTTCGACCATAGGTCTTTTTCTCAGGCGTAAACGTCTTGTGATGCCCATTGCTGTGGGGTAGGTACTAATACACTCTATAGTGATCGCCAGTGCGTTGTGTAAATCTCAGTTCTCGAATATAACTCTGCAAGTGCGGAATGTCTTTCTCAATTGTTTCAGCCGCAAAATTATCATCTGTGTGCATGCACAGTGTGATTGTATCAATCCTTTAGCTTACCAATTGGTGGGTTCCCTTGGCAGGGTCCCACATCCCGATGCAATCATCTGCTGCAGCCTCACAATTGGATACTAATTTGGTTGCCTTTGAAAAGATTGCACTAGCTATGACCCGGATAAGTGCTTTGGTTTCCAGTCTTTCTCTGCCCTGGTTGGCTCTACATGGAATGTGCACATGTTTGTCATGTTTGACTTAATTTTTCCTTGACACATTTACTTATGATGGCGTGTATTCCACTGATGGAAATCATATTGGGGATTTTAACAAGTAGATGCTTTTTCTTAGTGAATCAGGAGTGACTTACGTCAAAATGTAGGCAAGCTGTAGTTTCCACTTTTTTGCTGTGTCTGACTTGGTAAATGTGCAAATCTGGACGGATCTTGCACTACATGCACGACTAAATGGCTTTTCACATAATATATACATGAAAAGGTTGTGGTTAGTAAATTTGGCCCATATTATATGGCCTGTGAAAGCAGCCCTGTAGTTATGGTTAAGTTGCTCAACCCATAGAAAGAGCAATTTTTGGGCGGCTTGTAACTTTGGCGCAGTTTGACGAATCATACATACATAAAAACTTTATTTGGCCAGAAAGCCATAAAAGTACATCTAAAATGCAACAACATGTGGTGAAATGTCCCCCAACACATACAGTACAAACAAAAACATAGACCTTGTAAAAATAATTAGGTTATAATCAAGACAAATTTAAGAATAGATAAAACTAGTACAATCCACTGATACATTGTGTGAAACTTAGACCTATAAAAATCATCAGAAATTCTTCACTCAGATGATAGCATAGCAGTGTGGGACAAGGATAGAAAAATAAAAATAAAAGAGAATCTCGCAGCCTCGCCCACATCATCGAGCTTCAGAACTACCTCCATTCATCCCCAAACTCCTCCTTATTAATAGCCAGGCCCTGTGTATAAAACGTGCAGTTGCAGAGATTGCAGGCAAATTGCCACATTGGCTCAAGAACATTTCTGCCACTGCTGTCTGGCGAATCCCTGCCTCTCTCAATGTAATATGGCATTGAATACTTTAGTTAAAACCGGTGCACAGATCACCACCTCCTCTTTTAGCAAATCAATAGGAATTATATCAGGACCGGCGGCCTTTCCACTCTTCAGGGGGTTCAGGGATATCGCTACCTCCTCAACTGACACTGAAAATAATCCAGTGTCTGGAGGGAAAACCTGGGCTGACAGGGTAAATTGTTGGGTAGAATCCTGGTATACATTTGAAAAATGTGACCACCAGTCATCCTCACTAACACAACAATGCAATCCGTGATCACTACTAAAATCTCTATCGGACACCAATTTCCAAAAAAGTACATAGTCTCTTGTTTGGTTGGTGTTCAAGAGGGCAGACCATTTCCATTGGACAAGCTCTTTCTTCTTAATAGCCAACAAGCTCTTATATTGTGCACAACGAGTCCAAAGTTTTGATCTGTCAATTCCCAGCGCAGATTTTGAGCATTCGATCATTTTAGCTTTAGCACTAACAGGCTTGATCATACTAGCCTGATCTGGGTATGGCAGATACTTTATTTTTTTTTCAACAGGGAATGAGCCAAATGGAATTAACTCAGCAGCCAGTTTGTCATATTCACTGAGGATTTCCAATTCATTGTTGTCCATATTGCAGATAAATTGAAGATTTTCAAGAACTGCGCAATAAAGGTTATGCTTCAGATCGGGTCTTAAATAGTTAGACCATTTTACTGATTTCCTGGCATGTCCAAAGACCTCCACGGATTGCAAATTTGCCTGTGTACTAGAGATACCTAATCGCATATTGGCCCTCATTCCGAGTAGGGCGGTAAGGGATACCGGCACCAGTAAGGAGACCGTTGCCGTAATCCCTTACTGCCCTACTACGAGGTCCCTTAGCGGGTCCCTTCCTTAATGCCTGGTCTGACCAGGTGTTAAGGACGGGACCCGTTAAGGGACCTGGGCGAAAATAACTGTCTCGGGATATGCCGGCCCGTTATTTGAGCCCTCCCCATTCCCATTGAGCCCTATGGGGGCTCAAATGGGAAAGGGGAATGGTTTGGTAAATGGGGACTTACCGGTCCCTCCAAGGTCGGAATGGACCGTTAAGTCCCCATTGTACCAAACCGGAATCGGTACTGGTATGGGAGGCAGTCATGGCGGAAAAAGCGCCATGACTACCACCATACTCGGAATGAGGGCCATTGTCCCCAATGAATCTCATAATAAGAGGGAATTGGTCACTTTCTGTCCTATCATCCACTACAAAGTCAAGAACTTGCTCCCAGTTGGGTCCAGAAATGAGGATATAATCAATAAGGGAACTACTATTTTTATAGGGGGGTTCCCAAAACTTTAAACATCTTCATTGACATAATGGAAAACATTTTTTGCTCATGCCTACAGCCCAAACCGCTGGATGCATTTACACCAAGCTTGCAGCTTGGTCCCAAAAGCGTGCTTTTCCAAGTTTGCTGTAAATCCATGCAGTAGATATTTTTACAATTGACAAAAAGTAGACAAAAATAAATGAGTTATATCTGCGTCCAGTCCGCAGACTCACTTCCTGATTTAGTGTCCCCGGAAACTTCTGGACCAAACAAAGAGCTGTGTGATGTTCATGAACATTGAATGAACCAGCTGATTGGTCAACTAAAAACGTGAGGTGAGTCAAAACATCTGAAACGGACACCATGTTGGATTCTCCAACTGCGCCCATAGTGCGCAAACATCGTGGTACTAACATACTAAAAAACACAACAGTACAATTGTCAAACTAATGAAACAATCCATGGCGAGTACAGGGGCAATGATGATGGGATGGCATATGGCCATAAAAAAGCCAAACATCAGGTGTTTTTTCTTCTCCGAAGTCTGCAAACATCTCAGATGGTTGGGGCTATTGCAGAGTGTTTGCAAACTTGACAATAGTTTGAGGATATCCATATGTATTTCTGCATTATATGGTTGTTGAAAAGCAGTTTTTGGATGACTTAGAACTTGAGCGCCAGTCAATGAAACTGGATGTCATTTTGGAATATCATTTTAGATACAACCTTGAATGCTTCTGCTCAAATTGGTGCTGTTTTGCCATGAGCAGGCAACATTAGAGAGGATGTCCCAAAAAGATTGAACGTCTTATAAATATGGTGTTGTTTGAGGAATCTGCATACAAATTTGCAAAAAGATGTTGGACCCAAGTTTAAATGTTTTTCAAAGTCTGGTGGGATTTTGCCAAGATGGGATAGAGTTAGAGGGGGATCTTGACATTTTTAGATGGCTTATAACTTTGGTGCCGTTTTAAAAATCTACTCAAAAGTTTGCATGGCATTCGTATGCCCTACCTTGAATGTGTGTGCAAAGTCTGAATCGATTTGTCAAGTGGTGGCTAAGTTATATGACAAGTTTTTGTATATACATGTTAGCCCTTTAAAAAAAAATTGACTGGTTTGCAGCAAACTTGGTGTGAGGAGCATTGGCAAGGGCCCAAAGGCAAGGTTTTGCAAATGTGTCTGTGTTTTAGTTTTTTGAAAAGTGTTATAATGTAGCTACACAAAATAGTGATATACCTTTGGTGACTGAGATATAGACTGTGGCCATGGCCACTGACCATAGCTATGAAGGGCTAGCAATGGGGTAAAAGTGAGCATGGCCCCCAGGGACTGGCTATGTGGTAAGGTTTTTTTCAAAATCGGGATAGGTTTGAATGGGGAAAAAATGTGCTCATAGCTACAACCCGATTTGCTGTAGGTTTGAATGGGGAACAAATTTGCTCATAGCTACAACCCGATTTGCTGGATGGGATTGCAGCAAACGTGCATGAGGAACATCAGGAAGGACCTGAAAGCATGGTTTTGCAAGTCTGTCCTGTGTTTTACTTTTTTTAAAAGTGTCTAAGTATATAAATAGTGATATAACTATGGTGCTGGGCAATGGGTCTAGCCCTCGGTAAGAAAAACTGTCTACTCTGATTTGCTTATTAGGGTATGCGGCATGGCCGAAGCACATGCTCCATGGATTGTAGAGACTGGCCATGCCTGCAAGCCATGAGCACTGCCCATTGGTCACAACGATCACCAGATGTTTCAGCTGGTGCTGTCCAATTTCTATGTCCAGATCTGCAGTCCCTTCAACAAAAAAGGAGTGTTCACAAATAATAAGTGAAGATGCAGTAGTCGGGTTTCCCTTGTCCACATTTTGAGCACGGGACAAGGTAAGAGTACGAAGCACAGCACACGTTCAAGCTTTCTCATCATGAGCTAACAGTTCCGCTTTCATCCTAAAACATATCTGTGCTATTTACTTTGGACCTTAGGTAAAATGAGAGTTCACTTTGATCCAGGCAAGAGGAGTCCATACCCCATAGTTCTGGGAGATAATCCCAGTCTCATAGAGATAGGGAGTGCCTAGAAGACAGGGAAGGGAGTACCAGTAGCAGTTCTGAGTCAGAAGGTGAATTGACTCAGGTGCATAGAAAGAAAAAGACAGTGAAGCAGGGCAAGTGGTTTGTGAAAGACCCAATAAGACAAATCAAAGCCATAAAGAACTTCCTGAACCCATACCACAGCAATGCCAAGTATTCGGTATGGGAGCACCTAGAACTTTATGAGATGATGATGGCATCATTCCAGATCAGTAATGATGTGAATTGTATAGCATTTGCTAAATGGATGTTCTCACCTGAGTACTCCAGTTTCTTTGCAGGATTGGAGGACCAGTATCATCATGGATGGTGCATTTATAAGGCCACCATTCTGAAAAAGATTTCCACCCATAGGAGCCCACAAGAGGCCCGCAAGGCTGCTTATAACTTGCAGTATGGGGAACATCAGGCGCATAGGGAGTTTGTCCAGGAGTTGAAACGGGCATTTGCTCAGACTTCCCGGCGGGTGAACACCAATAGTAGGGAGTTCATAACTATATATTTCCTTACTCTCCCCAAATACATAATGACTCAGTTGGTGCGTGACTTTCACAAGCATAGGTCCCTGGATTGGGTGATTGAAAAGGCCACCATTTTTTATGCAGTCCAAAAGCCTGCTGAAAGTAAAAATACTGCCAAAACCCTAAAATTATCTAATACTCGTGCTGCTGAAAAGATGGCAAAGATGGCAGAGGTAGAAATGACCCCTCCATTTGATCTGGAGATGGGGGGGCTAAAAGTAACCCTCCTGCCAACAAGCAAAATGGAAAGCAGAAGGAATCTCTCAACCCCGCCCAATTGAATGGCAGTCAGGTGGGGGCCCAGAACAATGATCCCTCTGACCCTGCCACCTATATAAATCCAAGGCATAAGGGTACTAAACCAATCCGGGGGTACGTATACACTAACCAGGCCAAAGGGAGGGGAACTAATCAGGTAAGTATTGACCCGGGAAACTTCCCTCCAAACTTCCCTCAGGAGAGAAGTATCACTCCACTTCCCAATCTGAACTTTTTCCCCAGATACCCCTCAAACCAGAACTTCCAAAACAATCCTCCTCTCTCTCCCTGGTTCCAGGACAAGAAATTCCTTAAAACGGAAGACGGGAGATTCAGGGTGGAAAATCATGGGTGGAATTTTCAGTACCCGACCGACTCCGGGAGAAGGGATAGTTACCTCTTTCAGGAGCAGCAGAAGTATGACTTGAGACCTCCCTATGACCCGACAACGTCTTGCAACTGGAGAGACAGTTCAAGCAATTGACTAATGACCTGGGGCACATGCTGAAGGCTCAGTCCAACCCTCAACCTAACCCTGCTTCCCAGAATTTCCTAACACCCAGGTCAGATACCCCAGGGGGGAAATGATGGGAGGGGACCACAGGTTCTGGAGGTGGGGGCCCGCGTGGAGGGCCCCCACCTCCAGAGGGCCAAGCCATAGAGGAAGCTTCCTTTCTCACCAGACAGAACCCCTAAAAACCTCTCAGCCTGAAAGAGTGTCTTCAACCCGCAAAATATTAGAACCCAAAGAGCAAAGGGTAAGTACAAGAGAGGCGTAAGAAGAGCCCACTTTGGAGAGGAACTATGCTCTTTGAAAGAGAATAATCCCTGGAGGATTCAGGTAAGAAGACCTCCTCTTTCAAAAATGGGTGATCCCTCCCAAAGAAAAATGGGTCTCAAAAGACCCTGAGCTGGACCAGGTAATTATGCAGACTGGCCCAGAACCAGAAACTATTCAACCCCAACAATGTGAGCCACACAGAAGTGAAACGAAGGGGGTTTCCATTCCCCAAACAGATTCTGAGAACTGTTGCCAGGTAACGGGGGACAGCCAAGGAGCCGGGAAAAAGGAGGATTCCCCAACATCTCCCATTGCGAGCTGCTAAGTTGTTTTTCAAATTCCCTAACTGTGACACAGTAATTTGCCCAGGATCACACACTGCCTGACTTCAATATTAAGAAAATGGCCACCGGTCTGTCAAATAAGTCACACTTTCTTTGAACATTGGAGGAGAAAGAAGGATGACTTTATGTACCAGTGAAGGTGCAAGGTCAGTGTGAATTTTCAGCTCTGGTGGATACTGGATCCCAAGCCATCCTCCTGTCAAAAGGTCCCTTTGACCAAATAAACTCAGGACAGAGAGAGGGCCATCAAATTCCACTCTCACCACTTCCCAGACAACTCCAAAATTTCAACGGGAATCATATTTCTGTTGAAGGGACTGCAGATCTGGACATAGATATTGGACAGCACCAGCTGAAACATCTGGTGATCGTTGTGACTCCAGAGGGCACACCTTTTTTCTCTGGGGAATGATCTTCTGAGGAGGTTATCACCTCTGCTCGGCTGTGTAAACAAGGTCCTGTGGACTCAAACTAACCACCCAAACTAACCACCCTATTAAATAAAAAATGAGTACCAATTATGTAAACCTGTCACATAATTGATCAATGCTCTCAGAATGTAGAGTACCATTTAAAAAATAACCAAATCCCAGACATCACTGTCATCTTTGTAGGTTGGTGATGGAAACCCTTCTCCATTCTTAAACATCAACCTTCCTCCCAGTTTAAAGTGGCAATCCACACTGGAAGGGAATCCCCTAAAATGTATAGTAGTCCTAAATCAGAGGAAACGTTGAATCCCATGAAACCAGACAAAGAAGAGTCTGCTCAAAGTCTAACAGACATTCAGAAAAAGGCCGAGCAGTTGTTTTTCCCCTTTCAGGAAAATGAGGAGGAGGAATTTGTGCTTGCTAGGGTATGCCTGAATAATGGAAGGAGCTTCATCAGCAAAGAATTATTCAGGAAACTCCCAAAAGATGAGACCATTGCCACATATAATTTGATTGACAAATGGTAAATAGGTCTGGAAACCACAAATTCCAAACATCTCCTGCCTAGCAGGTATACGCTAACATTTCCATTGGCAACAAAGCATAGACCATAATTGTTGGGTCGTGAGAGATGTCCTTTCCGCCTTTTGTCTGGGAACTGGCATTCTCAACCGATTTGCAATCAATTTGGACCTAATTAATAATACAGCCTGGCCTTGACTGGGGAGTGACATCATGGGCTTGGACAAAATTGATAAAGCATTCTGGTCAGCTCAATTGCTGACTTATGCAGTAGAAGTTCAAGTGTGAGAAGAGGTTCCCATTCCAGGACAGGTGCAACAATTTACTCTTCCTCTCAAAATTAAGCGAGGACACAGCCTCAAACATCAGGCTACATATATAATTCAATAATTCCCACCTACAACAACAAGGGTTATATTTAAATCTGACACCTCTATTAGACCTAGAACACATCATCATTTGAATATTGGTGGATAACAACGACGCTTAAAGTATCACTTTGTGTGTAGACACCTTTATTTGAATGGCGGTTGATGCCCAATATTATTCTATTGATTTAGGTAATAAACTCATGGGACTAATCCCAAACAATTGTTTTGACATCAACAGCAGTATTCCACCAGAAAAGATTTTTACTAGGCATGGGGGGAATTTCCTGGTGTACTCTTCTTGCCCCTACAGTGTGGATGAGGTGACTTGTGACATTAGGAGGAGGTAGTGTTCAGAATCAAGGAACATTACTTTGAATCCCCTGTTCAGGTCAACACCATTACTAGAGATCTCTCCACCCAACTGGAGGATAGTGTTGAAATTGCCAAGCCTATTTTCTTTTTAGGTTTCAAGCAGATGGCTGAGGAAGGATCAATCTTGCTGATGCCTGTAAGACCGAGGAACAAAGAAAAAAGCTAGAACAGGCTTACTGGCATTCCAAGATATCTTTTCAGTGGACTCATATAACTGTGGATGCACATCCATTCATTGAATCACCATTCCCATGGACCCTGAGATGGCTCCCGTAATAGTGAAACAATATCAGTTACCTCTTGCCTCCATGGAGACAATCACAGAGATTATTAAGAATTTAGAATCCTGTGGGAGAATTAGTCCGATCCACTTTACCTTCAACAACCCGGTAATAGGGATACTCAAACCAAACGGCAAATGGATTCTATGTGCAGATCTGATGGAGTGGAACAAATGGGTCCAAATGTCAAGATGGCCCCTTCCCTACATGGATCAGGGACTGATCCAGACCCAAGGGTCAAAGGTGTACAATGCCACTGACCCCACCAACCATTACTGGACAGTACCCGTGAGTAGAGAAGACCAGTACAATCCAAGGCAGTTAAACAACTGAAAGGAAGCCTTTCCCAGGCTCCTTGTTTGGCTGACCCCATAAAGAACAAGGAGTTATTTTTGGAGATGGGGTTCTCAGATACTTTCCTAACAGAGGTATTGTACCAAAAGCATGACAAAGTAATCTCATACGCAAGCAAGACTTTGTCCTCAATGACTGCGACAAAGCACTATTGGCAACGGTGTGGGCTCTGAAAAATAACTGCCAATTCATACAGTAGGAGCACATCATTGTCGAGAAGCCTCACCAACCATTGCAGTATCTACAAAGGGACAGAATCCAGGCCGGGAATGATAGTAATTCCAGAATTACTTCCTGGATTCTGTCCATGCAAGGCTTTCTTGTGGAGGTCAGATCTGGCCAAAACAAGAAGAGTCCCCTAGCTCAAGAGTTGGCGGACTTGCATGATTGTGCTAAAAAATATGGTCCCAAGGACAAAAGTCTAATTACCAACAACAACATGGAGGCGTACTTAACTTCCCCACACAAGGTCTATGAACAAGACACGTGTGAGAGGATACCCACAGTTTAAACCGTTGGGTGCTCCAACCATGTTGATAACAACAGGGAAAAAGAACTGGTGGCTGGCATTGGGAATGCATGGGTGAAGGATACCACAGAACCCTCTTCTGGTTATAAAATACGACCCCAAAGTAGTCAGGTTGCAGAGTTGATGGCTGTTTATCAAGCCATCCTCACTGCAGTGTACTGACAACTCATTGAATTGGTCATAATCACTGACTCTTATTATGTCAGGAATGGGATTGTGGAGCAACTGATTAACTGGAAGAATCAAGCCATGCTTTGTGCCAACAGTTAACCCCTAAAGCATGCCAAACTGATCCAATCAATTGACGATCTGGTGACCTCCAATGAGATGACCATCTATTGGAAGTAGATAAGAGGTCATTCCGAGATAGAGGGACCAGATATGACTGGGAATTACCTGGAGGACCAACTAGCTAAAACCAGAGCTCTGCAGGGGAATTTGTCAGATATATTTTGGGGTTAGATCTATTACTTCATGGTATTTTTTATTATGGTGGTATTTGGTGGCATTTGGCATCTTTGGCAATATATTGCGGTAACCTGTTGGGGTATTCTTATAGTGGTGATACTTATTTCCGATTACTGCCTAATAATTATTTTTACCAGGGTCACTAACAACAAACAACATCCTGGGCTTGGTACACTATGGATAGATGGATTATCCCCTCCTGTGGTACCTTATGTACAATACCACACTACGTAACAATTTAACAATTTAACTATTTCTTTCAACAAGGAAAAAAAACAGCACATATTTACAACAAAAACTTGCGGAGGAACAAAAAAAAGAAAGTTTCAAATTGTGTTTTTTATCCAACAGACCAAAAGGAGTGAAAGCGCAAGTACAATTGGTCCTATCTCAAATTGCTAAATTACTTTTGAATCTTTTTTTATCATGAAATAGAAATATGCAAGTTACACAGAATGACACTTATGCCCACATTATATTTCATATCTTCTTGCAATAGCTTTCAGCGCTTTATCTGTGCAGATTGCTTGGCATCGTGAAATCTGGCAAGAGAATACACGTTAAAGGACAGAGTATGACTTTGAGAAATATAAACACAGGATTACATGCCTGTTAAAAATAAACAGCACCTAAAATGAAGTTAACTACTTAACATAAACTACCGGGTATCATTCACAACAGAAGCCCCTCACTTAACTACATATATACTTAGATTTGTTGGCTGTATTTCTGATTCATTTTGGCATGGAAATCTTCCCCAATCTTTACGCCTGCCTACACAGGGTCAACCCACATCAGGACAGATTCAGCATCAGACAGCTTGCCTGCACTGAATTCCATCTGCCTAGCCATCCCTCTGTTCCTTCGTCTCCCAGTGCCCCAAGATGAATGAATGCTAGTCTGCATCAAAACCCTTTTTGATAAACCCCTTTGCCAAGCAAGGAACATACCTCCCCTTGAGCAGGTTATTCCACTGAAATGGCACATGATTTCATTGCTGGAGAGCAAAAGATACATGTTTCGTGTGCTTCCTTCCCTAATACAAAACATGGTTTTCAGTAGAATGTATCTTTAATTTTTTTTTTGTTTCAGCATGTTTAGTTCATTGAAATATCATCCCAAAGCAAAGTTCAATTTCAAGCATGTGCTCTGTGCATTCGCATCTATTTATTTCTGCCTGAGACTCGCACTCTTGAGTCCAGTAATGAGTTCAAATCCACACTAACATGTACATGCTAAAATGATGAACCTAACTGTTAAAATTCAGAACCCCTATTCCTACAGATTTCATAGAAATAGGAATCCCTGCTAGGTGAAATCCAAATGGCAGCTGTCACCAGGTCACAAGCTCGGGCTAACAGCGGATTCTCAATGGCCCAGTGGAGTAAAGATACCCCTGATGCAAATTTGACCACTGCACAGAAATAGGACCCCATCATTGGGGAATTGTATTGACACATTGAGGACCCTGGAAGCTTTCCTCTAACAGAGTCGGATTATGCCGGTAAAGAGGATCTCCGGTTGTTGATGAAGTTTTCCAAGATCTTCCAGATCCAAGATGGTTTGTTGGTGAGGAGAGCCCCTCTGGCAGTGACCAGTAGGTGGTACCTACCTCATTCCAAAGTCTGATGTTGAACCACGCCCATTACGTGGCCACTGCCAATCATAGGGGTTTTCATATGACATTAGAAATCTTGTGTGAGGTTGCCTATTGGCCACACATCGGCCAGGACCTCAACACTTACCTAAATGGGTGTCTTGTGTGTGTTCAATTCCAACCCAGTTCGCTCACACACAGAGGTCTACTACAAAAAAGGGGAATGACACTGAATTGGTCAGATTTGCAAGTTGATTTCATTGGGGAAGTGATTTGCTCCTCTAGAGGAAACAAATACATGTTGACTGTGACATGCTTGTTCACGAAGTGGGTTGAATGTATTCCAGTTCCGAAATTTTAAGGCAGAGATGGTTGGTGCATTAATAATCAACCACAGCTTCTCTCATTTCAGCCTCCCACAAAGGATTGAGTCAGAACGAAGAAGTAATTTTACTACTGAGATGATGGCGAAGATGTGGAAGATTCTGGGGGTAAAAATAAAATTCCACATTGCCTTCCGCCTGGCCTCAAGTGGGAGGTAGAGAGACACAATAAAACAATTGTGAGTATCTTAAAGAAGTTTGTGGCAGATTCTGGACCCAGTTGGGAAATCCTATTGCTGCTTGTCCTGATGGCTATTAGGTCTACAGCATCTTCTGCAACAAAGATGACTCCATATGTGCTCATGATCGGATGAAAATGGTGTTACCACAGCATCTGCTCAATAGGACTCAGGAGCAAACACTGATAAATGCATCCACTACTCATGAGTACATTGAAAATTCAAGGAATCACCTTGAGCATGCTTTTGCTTATGCTCAGTGCAATTTAGAAAGGTCAGCTGAAGGAATGAAGACATACTATGATCTAAAGACCACCAAGAAAGAGTATGAAATATGTGACACAGGTTACCTGTACAATTCTCAAAGGAATCAGGCCAAAGAACAGAAATTCCAGCCATCTTGGCATGGTGCCTTTGAAATTGTAAATGCAATATCACCTGTTGCTTACAAGATCCACATCCCAAAAGGAGAACAGACAGAAGAGAAATGGGTCAACCTCAACCAGGGAGTAATTTACTTGATGTTATTGTACAAATGCAGAAAATAAATAAAATGTGTTTTGTGAAATGGTGAAAATGTCAGGTTGTAATTGTATATTGATGTTGTTGTTGTAAGTTCTATGGAAATATGTGTGTAAAAAGTACTGAAACTCTCTTTCTATCTTTTATTAGAGAACTAACCTCTTTAACTTCCAGCCTAGAGGAAAGAGTGGCATCCAGTGAGAACCCCAGGGACCTGCAAAGGAAGGAAGAAAAGGTGTGCCGTGCCATTCCCTTTAACCCAAATAAAGGAAGAAAAGGGGGTGCCATGCCATACCCCCAACCCTCAGATGGAAGGGCAGATGAAGGAAATTACACCTAATGAAACCTCACTCTGCTCTGATCTTTCTCAACAAAGAGTCAAGAACAGGGGGCGGGTGCATTTGGGGTGTATCTAAAAGCCCCAAACAGAAGTCCCTTCCACATGAATAGCAAGATTTTAAACACTGAAACAAAAACGGCCTGACCTCTGTTTTTGTTTTTCAAGTAAAATGAAATATCTGTGTGGAAGGGGGCCTATCTGTCATTACCAATGTTTAAGTAGCATTTTAATTTGCAAAAAATTGAGGAATCAAAGATCCCTGTCACATGGAATACAGGTTTTCTAAACATTTAAATCAAAAACATCCTGCACAGATGTGTGCAAATGAAAGCTGTTTTAAACAGTGAAAAGAAAGTATCACTGCTCTCAGAAAAATGCCAGCGAAACAAAACATGATATTCAGGTTGACAAAAAGCAATGCATATTATGTTTCACCTACAAAACTCCAATGACATTTGGCATTTGAAGAGCCACGTTGTCTTCATGGAACATGTTGGCCCCAGGCATACCCTTTTGCTGTCTGTGGGCAAAGCTTCACAAGGAAATCTTCCACTCCCAGCCAGGATGTCACTAATGACCAACCGGAAAAAAATGTCCTGCTAAAGGTGTCGAAATTCAGCGTCCTCCAGACCTGCTGGCTCTGAAAGCATTGACTACAAGAAAAAGTTGCTCTTGGCTGAAGCATGACTAATATGTGTGAAAATGGGCACGCCCAATTCAAAGAACAATCTTCCAACACAAAGGAGACTGATAAAAAAAATACTCTCATCACAGGCTGACCCACTGAAGACAAATGGCCAGGTGGCAGGTGGAGGGCTGTTTGTCTCACATGAAGATTCACAATTAATTTAAAAGAACTATTATCATTTAGGCATTTTTCTCAGCCATCATCAGATGGATTGTTTTCATCTATGTACCATTTTTTATGTAATTTCCAGGCGATTTGGGGCATATTAAATTCATCTACCTGTGACTCATGGAACTGTAATGGCTATCTAAGTTGTCTTTCTTGCTGATTTAAACATGTTCCAAATGTGAGAGTTGGTTAGTGGGTGGAAATGAAATTAGGGATATGCATAATAACTTACATATTTATAATTGTTGTGCTTTTAATGGAAATGGCAGAAAGGTGCCACGTGACCGTGCTACATGGTACCGATTTGGTGGTCGGCTTATCTAATTCTCCATGATTAGCTGAATCAGAAAATATGTTTGTATGCCAGTTGCTAGTAAAATTATGAAGTTGTGATACATAACTATTTTTTTTCCAAAACATTGAAAGGAGAACAAAGGGATATTACAAATGAGAATTGTCTTATTTTGCTCCAGACCCCTAAACCAATTCTGACGTGGAGGCTGGGTTTGGGAGGAGAGAGATGGGTACCTGTCCAATCCTAGTGGCAGACATTATTGCAGAGTAATTCCCCAAGATTGTAAAACTGGTGGTATATTGCTGCTATATTGGGGGACTGCACTAGGACAGGGAGGAGACTGAAAGACAGACAGGCAGGAGACAGACCATCAGGAACACTGCTGAAAGTTACCATAAGACTCCAGAGGAGATTGCTGAGGGTGGAGCTATCTATCTCTAGCAAGGCCTCAAAGCTGACTGGGTCCTATGGTGGAGAGCGGGAGGCCATCTTTGAGAGTGGAGTGACCAGACGCCTGCCCTATCTTTCCAGAGTGTCCGTAGATGCAGCTGGCTTTCCTGAATGTTAACCAGAGACTTGCTATATAAGTCGAACTGAGCCCTGGGAAACCAAAAGGTGGGGGAGTCTGCTTGCCTTCAATCCTTTCCCTTTATAATGGGTAGGGGGGCAAAACTGTGCAGATCCTTAGCCTATTTAACCAAAAATATTCCTTTAATTAATTCCCCATTTGTGCAAACACTACAGGGTGAATTTTGTTAAAATTCTAAATTAACAAAGTTCACTTCCGAGTGTGCACTGAAAATAATAGCCTATAATTTAATTGGGTAATCTTTGTTGTCCAGCTGACCACGACCTCTTTAAGCAAGAGGGGTGTCTTTGTTCTTAAGTCAGTCGAACCTTTTTATGCAGCTTCCCCAACACAGGCCTTTCAGTAAGAGGGGTCTGAAATCCAAAATTCCCCAAAGCATTCCAATTTTTCTGCCTGACTTCCCAACATAGACCAAAGCAAGGGGGTGGGGGGGTGTAAAAAACAATCCGATACATCACCCTGTGTTTATTTTAAACCAAAAGTGTGGGCAAAATCATAATGACCAATCTTCAAAATCACACAACATTACATGATAAGTGCCTTTGTTATTGATCAGTGTAATTATTTTGTGAAGTGAAATGTGCAGAAAGTAAAGAATTGTGATTGTTTCTTTTTAACTCACGTTTGTCATTTATTTGTGTTATGAGAAGTTGATTGCGTTATGCCACAGATAAAGTGGTGTTTGACATTTTTGAGCTGATTTCTATTACTGTTAAGTTAAATAAATATCAATACATTTCCTGTACACCAGCCTGGTACTTGGCTCATTATTAGCTCGGGGGAGAGGGATCCAAGGGCAATGATATGTGTCTGAGATTGGGCAAAAGAAAATAATCTGTTAAACAGTTTGTCGCGTAGCCACTTGAGTGGGGAGGGAAGTAACCCCCTGTGTTGATGGTGGGTTCTCAATAAACCATTACAAACTTAATGTGCACTGAGGATCAATCTCCTAGAGAATTTGATCAAGTCCTCATTTGTGCATTTGCATATATTTTTTGACATGTCAATACTGATAGTTAAGACCTTAAAACTTCTTTCTGAAATATGTGGTTACTCCTTTAGTCTCAAGTATGATGATACTAGATTATTGGAACTGATAATTGCTCAGGATACAGGAATCTATAAAGTACATCATTTCACAGATCAGCAAAATGCATAAATAACCCACAAACAGATGCCTGCTCCAGTCCCAAAAAATGATGGCTGAGGAAAAGAGTACTTCTCATCTGTAATTTGAAACAGGTGACAACATAAAATAATACTCTGCTGTTGTATTTCCTCTGCTTAAATACGTGGTTCACCCATCCCAGGTTCTCAAGACCAGAACTATTCATCATTTATCAAGAATGCAATTGTTCAATATAATGATTTGCTTTTGAATAATTTCTATATTACAAACATCGCTATTGCATTCCATTGTAGTTGTCATTCATATAGCGGCTTCTCCCATTTATATGGCCTCTGCGCACTTTATGGTAGGAACACACTCTGGGACCAAAGTCCAGGTATGGCAAAATTCTCAGTAAATGCATTTTGACAAGATTAGGAATTAGGTGGGCTGGCTAGGCTCAAGTAAGCACCCCAAAAGGTAAGGCATGTGGACGTGTACTGAGGTAGGTCATACCATAGCACTAGTGCAACAGAATCATTCTGTGCCCAGCAAGACCAAAAATTGTCATAGATTGTCAATGTATTCTAATGAGAGTTGTTGAAGCAAGTCTAGTATAAGGGTGACACTGTTACGTATCCAGCTGGACTGAATATGTCATAGTTGTAGCTGCATTCTAAAGTGTATGGATGGATAGCCATGCCTGCGGCAGATGTCCACCAGTGTAATCTATTTATAAATACCTTAAACTCTGGTGGAGCTTAACTTTGATCTTGCCATGTGATCTGGTGGACAGTGTGAAGACGACAACCTACCCTCATATGCTAAATCTAGGCACTATAGATAGGTTATCCTAAGCACAAATAGACCAGCTATCTTTTACCATCTTCTAAGCATGGAATACAGGAGTCATCAGATTTTCTAGTGCAATACACAGGCTACCCTTATATTCTAACTCTATATTTTTTATGTTCCACAATAGGCTAACATCGGGCCTCTTCTAGTTCAGAATCACTGATACCTGCATATATCACTATGAGTTACAGTGTGTGAGGAACCAAGTGGATCCCTCACCAAAGCCCTGGCTAAAGTCTCTTCCCAGGTGGCCAGGAGAGGGCAGACACTTCCTGATCCCAATAATGGGAGGGGGGTGTACTCCGGGAGGATCACCTGGATGGAGACAAGGCACAGGATAGTGGAGAGATATTTCCATGGGATAAGGCTGTAAGGACATGTATAGTATTTTTGGCAGCATATAATTTTTGTTTTTGCCAGTATATAATATATATCTTTATTGCTATCATACAAAGTACACAGCCAGGCCTAGTTTGAAACTGCAGATATTCAGAGCACACAGAGAAAAACATAGTGTGCTGCCAGGTTAAAATAATGAGGTGCACAATGTATACTTTATGTGTGAAGACTACATTAGAATACATAACAGACTAACATTACATACCTAAATAAAGTACTAAGTTCTTACATGATAATGTAGTCTTCTATGCAAAATGAGGTACAGTACATGTGTTGGGTGCATTGTTTAAAATTCATTTTTACATGAGGAAATGAGCACCAGCGTTTTCTTCAGCTCGTGGAGAACAAAAAATATGCAAGATGCAGGAAGCAAAAACAAAACAGTTACTTTGGATATGAAGATTTCATTGTTTTGAAAATGAAGACTGGCACAGAGCATATTGTTTTCATTATGATTGGTAGGAATTGTAGGCAGACAAGCCACGTCAATAAAGGGCTGAGTAAAACTTTTCCTAAGAAAGAGAAAGGGGGAGGGTTGGCAGTGCATGCTGGGTTCAGGAGATGGACGGATGGGGTTGTCTAAAGTGGGTCGAGCGCTGACTGAATCTAATCAGTTGGTGCTCCCCCACACATATTTACGGAGGAGTTTCGCACTGACACTGGATTTGCAAAAGACAGAAAGGTCGTGCGGGAATCAGATTACTGGCCCTGGTAAGAGATTTGTGCCAAGTGAGGATTAAATTGTATGCCGTGCGTGTGTGGCTAGGATTTTTGCAGTGCAGAGAAGTTAGAAATCATTGTATGTTTATTTCTCTCTATATTCAAAGTGTGGGAACATCAATTCATGTTTGCAAAATACCTGCTTGTTCTGTTGTGTTCTTTTATTTTGCAGATGATGCTGTAAATAACATGGTAAGATTTGGTGACTTGTAAATGGCATGCAATAAAAAAGAGGGGTTCATATGGATGCAGTAGTGCATTTACCAATTTACCAGTGTAACTAAAATAGCAAAAAGAGAAAGTCAGTAATAGACACATACAAAGTAGAAAGTTGTGTGCAGTGCGATGAATGTTTCCTTCCTTGCATGCTGATGAGAAGGAGTCCCTAATCCGGCACATAGTTTACTGGATGTACATAAACCATTAACACCAGCCACAAACTGTAGGTGGTGCTATGAATAAACTAATTGGGTACTATGAGATGTAGGCTCTCTACAGGCAAATAGAAAATATTCTAATGGAAAGGAAAGGTTTGTTTTTATAATGGGGTTATAGTATAAAAAAAAACATGCTCACCACTATACCACAGGAATAAGATAACTGAAATACCGCAAAGCAAGATACTGCTAAAAATACCACCAATACAAGCTAACAAGGTAGGGTCACTAAAATAGTATGATACCAGGTCCACTTTAAATGTAAGACTACTATACCGCCAAATTACCACCAATATTTTTACAGTAAGAAAATACTGCCAAATCCTGAATTTAAACCAAAAAGACAACATTTCCTACAAATAATAGTGTGTTGGCCGGGAAAGTGACTGTAGAGCATCTACTGGGCATGGCAAGTGTGTTCCACACTACCATACGTGCATTAAAGGGAACTCATTTTATAAGAGCATTGTGAAACCGGAAGTGAATGTCAGAATGTCTCAAATGGAGGCCACATCCCCCGAGTTGGTACAATATCTGGAGGAAAAATTATATGCACATGGGACGTGGTCATCAAATAACGACATAGAGTGGCATGACCGTATCTACAGGGAAGTACAGAAAGAACCATTGGACAACATTTTTGCAGAAGGCAGCATAATTCACATCTGTCTTCTAAGATTGTTAAATGCTGCTGATAAGCATGCAGAGAAAGATTGTCTGATATGGCTATGTGCCAAGACATTGTTCATTTTAAATAGTTCTCTGCGAATGCAAGAAAATGATGCCTCGCTGATTAGCAGATTAAAAGTTGAACTAGAAGGAGCTAGTGAACAGGAGGAAACGTTAAGAGCAGAACTGGAGGTATGTCAAAAGGACATGCAGCCAAAGTGTAAAGAACGCGATACTCAATTGCCCCAAAGGAAGAAACAGTTTGAGGATAGTGAGCAATAATTAAAACACTTGAAAGGATTGATAGATCATATTAGACAAGATAAAGACAAAGTTATTTTGGAAATGCAAATTTTACAAAAAGAACATTTTGAGAAAGAAGGTGAGCTTCAGAATGTTGAACACGAAATAACTAAAATGTTTCAAGGAAGAGACAAGAGAGATAAAGAGCTTAAAGAATACCAAATGCAAATGAGCGATATGCAAAATATGATTAATAAGATGGGTGATGAAAATAATTACTTGCGTAAGGAGGCAGATCGGCTTCCAGGTCCCAGGACAAACGACAAGGCACCACATTCAATGGAATTGAGGTGCATTTTATTTCTACACAGGGAGATAGTGCCCTAGTGGATGTGCCGGTGCCTGAGATTGGTTTGAAGCGCCTTGGGGGGGTTTGACACACCCATTGGGGCCGCCAACAATCCCATGCGCCTGAAACAAGGGTTGAATCACAAAGTAGTGCAATCCCAAACATAGCGCCAAGTAGTCCTATCAAGATAATAAAATCAATCAAGGCTCCGATCAAACCATTCAAAAATGGAGGGGAGTGCTGTATAGAGGACCACTTAGAAGTGGTGCACAATATATTTAAAGCTCTCCATATACCTAAGGAACAATATAGACAATACTTCCACTTAACTCTGGATGCTCCCATAGCCAGTATCATCAGAGGATTAAATGAACAGCAAAACATGACATGGGCAGAGTTTGAAAAAGAGATTAGACATAATTTTTCTCCATTCCAGTCATTACAGGAAGCAACAAAAGTTGCATACATGATTACGGCTGGGCCAAATATGTCCCCTCACCAATTTTTGCAAGACTTAAAAAGAGCTTTTTCTCACTTTGATGTATCTTTTGATGCCAATTCCAATGAGTTTAAAACTGCCTATTTCTATGGGTTGCAGAAAGACATTATATCACAGTTAGTCTGCAAATTTGATCGTGAGAAGTCCCTTGAGTGGATTGTGCACCAAAGTATAAAGCTATATGAAGTGCTATACCGTCAGGGTAGAGAGAGTGATAAAATGAAAAATACTAGACCAAAATCTAAAGAATCCTCTTCAACAGTAATAGAGATCAGATCAGCTAAAATGTCACTTGTGTCTGCTCAAAGTCCAGGCAAAAATAATGTGACACCCGAACAGAGGGGTAATCATCAGAGGTTGCCACCCTCTGCACCAATGTTTCAGTCACATGATCCTAGTAATAGGGAGAGCTACATTAGCCTTAGGTACCTAGGAGACAGGCCCTGGGCAGGATATCGGCATGATATGTCAGGTATGAACAATAATCATGGACAAAACCAGGATCAAAGAAGTAATGGTCCCTACCATACATCGGGGACACAGAGTAGATTTGACCCCAACACCATGATATATGGCAACCAGGATAGACCCCGGTATGTGGATCGATTTACTGAAAATGGGAATCAGCAAAGGGGACAATACTCACAAAATCAGAGACAGGACATGAGGCAGAGTATGAATTATACCCCACCTCAATACAATTAATCACCTCCGCCAGGGGATTACAACCAAAGGATAGGTACACCCTGCTCCCCGCCCCACATGAATCAAGAGTTCAGAAACAACTCCAATAGGAATCACTCTCCTGAGAGATATCGGAATAAATTTAACCAGGGAGCTGATAACCAATATCGGCATAGGCCGCACAGAGAAGATTCTAGAGAGATGGAAAGATTCCAGTGTCTTGAGGCCCAAGTAAAAATGTTGGCTGAACACATAGGAAAGCTCTGCATGGGCCAAAAACAGCCATCAAAGGAGGGGGCAGAAGGACATATTAGTGACCGGGTGGCTTCCAATAATAAGTGACTAAATATTTATGACACCTGCAATAATAAAAAGACAGATTTCCCTGATCTGGTTTTGTATAATGACTCTGAGATGCTTAATGATTTAAAAATGAAAATACCGGCAAATGAACATGAGGCAGAAATTGCAAAAACATCTAAAAAAGAGGTTTGTTTTAACCTGGATTTAAATCAAATGTTGGAAATGTACACAAATTAAAAAGGAAAACAAGAAAAACATGAAATTCCAAAAGAACAAAGAGACAGATTTAAGAAAGACAACTCATGCATTGGTAAAATAATGGATCAGGGAGTAAGTGTGGATGTTAAAACGCCTTCCCTAAACAATCAAGATGCTAATAAAAAACACGCAAAAAGAATAAGTACTCAAAAGGAGGGTACCGATCAATCACCTGAAGAGTTCTTTGAGCCACAGATTTTTGAGGAAGTTAAAAAGATTGGTACCATGCCAAATACCCACCAATGTCCAAAATTAGAAAATTACAGATTATCATGTGATATTTATACGCGTATTCATTTGGAGGATTGTAGTGTGAACTCTGATGATCCACGGATGGAAGGGCAAACAGTAGCCACACTCCTAAGGACGTCTGAATATGGAGAGATAAATAAGGTTTCTCAAATGGAAATGGACAGAAAGGAGGGAAAAATGTCATTTCATTTTCTCCTATAATCCTACAAGGCACAGTATTTTTCCTATGAAAGGGATACTCTTACCAATAGGTCAGAGGAGGTTTCGGCTTATTGCCACTTTAATGTATATCACCCTTCTAGGAAGACGGACTTGGTAAGCTCCAAGGTTGTAACTCTTCAATATATTAGATCTGCAGAACTGGTCCTATGCATCCCTGAAAATAAACCTTGCCCTCAATGCTAAGGGTACACAAAAGGGAATGAAGGAAGTGTTGTCTTTTCTATACCATATGTCTCTAATAAGACTAAAACTCACAATCCCTCTCTTAAAATTGATAAGGGAATTAAAACCACCTTATAATTGTTAAAGATGTGGCAAAAGACACATTTCCTCAAAATCAACTACATCCCAGAATCCCTCAGGCACTATGATGAAGAAGAGGGCTGAGGAGGCACGCAGAAGGAAAGGAAAGACAAGTAAGCCTAATAGCCATTGCAAGTGCCAGGTAATTAACTCTAAAGGCCTGCACCTGAAGTCAATTGCACCACCTGAGGGGAATAAAAGGCTGCTGCAGGAAGGAGAAGTACAAAGGAGCTGGAGCAGGATCTGTAAGGTTGGAACTGGTAGCAAAAGGAGAAGAGCATGAGGCTGTCAGTTCACAAGGAAGTGTGACTACTTAAGGATGCTCGGATGAGAGAAGAGCAGATTTCACCTGCAAGTTCTGAGTTGGAGCTTTGTTCACAAACCCTGTATGTTTGTGGCTGCACTGGAAGGGAATTGTTGAAGTTAACGTTTTCCCCAGTTGCACCTAATAGCTGTGACTGCAGAGCTGAGGTTGTGCAGCTACCCGACGCCCATGTGTAGAAGTAATCCGAGGGAAGTAGAAGAGAAGGAGACTCTCTGAGGTCCAGGATGGATCAGAGACACCTGTGCTGCATAGGGGCGTGGGTCCCAAGAGTGCCTGAAGTGGTAGTAGCAGGAAGAAAAGTCAGGAAGTGGAAGCCACCCGCAACCACAGTGTTTTTGGAGCTGGTGAGTGAAGCTCTGTACTCCAATTAATTGAAAACTACTTGCCAGTAACTGTAACCAGCTCAAATGGAACTTGTGTCGAAGTAAGAGCAAGTCACAATTGTTCATTGCCATGGGAAGTCTTTACAACAAAGAAAATGTACTCCACATATGTTTAACACAAGTCAAAGTGCTTGTGTGTATAAGAAAACCCTTTTATGTTCCATTGTTACATTGAATAACCTTACCAGAGATTGCGTACGTGTCCCCAATTAAGAGGGAGAACATTCTTTGTAATCACTCAAACGGTAGAAGCTGACTTTCTCAAATTGTTACAGGAACTCTTACATCAATGAAAGGTCGCATACAAATTAATATCATTTCTGATCCATGTTAAAGCAGCATTCTGTATGAATGAAAAGGGAACGCCAGACTTTACAGTTCTTTGAAGTGTGATTGTCTATCAAAGTGTCATTGTGTGTACCTAAATCTTTTTCCATTGTGAAACCTGAATCTTGTAAAATACAGAACAGGTACGTTGTAGTTGTAGAAGTTGTTGAAATAGCAAGAAGAGCAAGCAACATCCAAGCCAGTAGGCATCATCCTTTCTAACATGAAACAACCCTATTAAGATAAAAGCCACCTATATTTTGAAGTTGTCAATGTTGTTACAATCCAGTGTCCTCTGATACAAGTGTGACAGGGTCTTCAAAGGGTGGAAGAGTGGCAATATATTTGGGTAACTGCTTGAACCAGGAAGGTGTACATAAAACTGAGGAAGGGAGCTGTGCTTATGAAAAGAATTAATCAACAATCTGTAAAGCGGAGACTGTTGGAGATGAGAGAGAGAGTCAGTCTAGAAATCAAGGCAGATTTCAGTGGTTGCTGAAAGACCGACAGACAAGGCAACACGGCTGCCCCTTTCTCATGGCATAGGAAGGAAGAATGCCTTGCCTACCTGTGGAGGAAAAAGAGTCTTGTCTTTAAGTTGCCTAATAAATCTGTATAGTACCAAGTTCCAGCAGAGCTAACAGAACTTTGGTTGCTGGTAGTATTGCCAGAGGACATTTGATTGATTGAAGGTTGTTGAAGCAGTAGTACACTGTGAAGCAAAGGAGCCTGCTTCCACAGTGCCATTAGCAGAAGGGAGCTCTCAAAACTAAAGCAACACCCTCAGAAGAAGCATCCTGACAAGTTTGTTTGTGTGTTTGTTTATTTATAAGGGCCCAGAAAACCCTATGGTAGCTGGGCGCACAAAATAACAAGAATACTTAGAACTTGGTTACAGGTTGCAGATTACAGGTTGTTGGTATAATATATTATATACAGTAATTACATTATGTACATTCTTTACATGTAAGGATAGAGGGTAACATATTATAAACAGTAAGTACATTATGTACATTTTTACATGTGAGAGTGGAGGGGTACGTATGGCATCAGATCACAATGTACAGGGTTGCAGGTTTCAAAGGTCATTACATCGAAGCCAGGTGCGGGTTTGGTGCCTGAAGCTGTTGTAGGGCTGGTCCCTTCTTAGTTCAACTGGTAGGGCGTTCCAATACTGGGCTGCTTGCACAGGGAAGCTATTGCCTCCTGTTTTTTTTTTGTCGGATTCTAGGGGTTTGGAGGCAGAAAGAGTTGGCTGTTCTGGTTGGTCGTGCAGTGGTTTTTCTTATTATTCTATCCCTAAGGTATGGGGGGGATGCATTGTTCAGGCATTTTAATGCTAGTGTGACAGTTTTGAAGGTGATCCTATCGCTGATTTTTAGCCAGTTGTAGTTTTTACGCAGATTCAAAATGTGCTTTCTGGCTGGGAGGTTCAGAGCCGTACTGAGCGCGTTGTTTTGCAAGGTTTGAAGTTTATTAATGATGTATTTATTTGCACCTGCATAGAGTGCATTGCAGTAATCCAGTTTTGAGAGGATCAGTGCATTGGCTAGGATAATGCAGCTAGCTGGTGAGAGGAAGGGTCTGCATGCTTTAATAAGTTTACCAGTATAGGCAGTAGATGAGGCCAGGGAGTTCACTTGTTTCCTTAGGGACAAAGTGGAGTCCAGATAGAAACCAAGGGTCTTCACCTCTTTGGCGATGGGGAGTATATTGCCGTTGATATTGAAGTAGCTGTAGTTGAAATCAAGTTTTTTTTAGATTGTTGGGTGAGCCTAGAATAAGAATCTCTGTTTTTTCGTCATTCAGGCAGAGGTTGCCATCTATGCCTGAATGAGGGTGTAAGTTTTGTTTACTAAAGCTGTATCCGTAGTGAAATTGCCCGAAAGGGAGATGAGGATCTGGGTGTCATCTGCATAATTTGTCGAATAGAGGTTTAGTAAAGATATTGTACATCGTTGGCAAGACACAGGAGCCCTGTGGGACTCCATATGTTGTCTGGATAGGGTCTGCAGAGTCTAAGGTGGAGAAGACTTGCATGCTTCAATTATCGAGAAAAGACTGGACCCAGGCTATACCTTCACTTGAGAAGTGGGCTGCTGACGATATGTGGTTGCAGAGTACTGTGTGGTCCACCAGGTCGAAAGATGTCGACAGATCAAGGAGGAGTAGCATAGCTGTGTTTCCTTTGTCGTTGAGCTCGTCGATTTGGGCTTTAAGATCTATAAGTGCGGTCTCAGTGCCGTTCTGAGGTCTAAAGCCTGATTGACGTGTGCCAAGGAGTTTGTTAGTCTCCAGGTGTTTTTGGAGTTGGAGATAGGCAACTCTGTCAATTATCTTCAGGAGGAAAGGGAAAGTAGTGATGGGCCTATAGTTGGTGGGATGGAAGGGTCTAGGGTTTGTTTTTTTTTAGCTAGGGGAAAACCCAGGACTCTTTTAAGCTGCTTGGGATGGTGCTAGATGAGAAGGAGGCATTGATGAGTTTGGTGATGAAGGGGGCAAGGTCTCTGGCAGGATCCTTAATTATCTAGGTTGGGCAGTAATCGCCTTTGCAATTGGATGGTTTTAGTGAGGCAATGATTTTTTCAGTTTCATGGGTGGAAACTTTAGCGAATTTGAAGGGTGTTAGGCTAGGTTTGGG
The DNA here is from genome assembly GCF_040938575.1 of Ambystoma mexicanum. Lineage (NCBI taxonomy): Eukaryota > Metazoa > Chordata > Amphibia > Caudata > Ambystomatidae > Ambystoma > Ambystoma mexicanum. The sequence continues at coordinate 1,160,742,622 of NC_090931.1, forward strand.
CGTGGGCGTGCTGGGAGTTTTGCTGAGAGGGAGCAAGGTTTTTTTATGGTTATTTTTGATGGTAGTGTTTTCACTTTATTTGCGAGGGCATTTTGGATATTGGTACACCATTGCTTGTCTTTGGGTACGTTATTGGGTGGTGGTATGGGGGATTCAAGTTTTTGCAGGATTGCAAATAATTCCTTTGTATTGGAACATGCTTTGGAGATTCTATCATTATAGACATCTTTTTTAGCTTGGATGATTGCTTTCTTGTAGTTAGTAGTGCATAGTTTGAATTTAAGTTTGTTTTCAGCTGGAGGGGTGTGTTGCCATACAGTTTCAAGCTTCCTTTTTCCAATCTCAGTTCTTTTAGGTGAGGGGTGAACCAGGTATTGAGGTGGGATTGTTGTTTACTTTTACAGTTCTTCAGTGGGACAACGGTTGTTACGCTCACCTGGCTCCCACAGAGGCGTCGATCTGAACTGGACAGCTGCAGTCTCCACCAATGTGACGCGTAGGGCTGAGACGACGGACTGGAATGGCCCACCTAGCTTTGTTTGCTTGGCCCATAGGAATATTCTTCTGCAAATGGAGAAAGGGGATTAACCACCCATGGAGTTGAGAGTAAATCCCCCCACCCCCGCTGTTCTCCCCACAGATCACCTTTGATGTCCCGTCTTATAGTCTCACCTGATGGTTTGAAAAGATGAGCTCTCCATCCTGCATTGAGCGCAGGAGCGCGTTGATAACCAGTTGCCTCACTGGCTCGAAGGAATTGGTGAGTTCCAGAACAATATTGACTCCGAAAAGTATGTAGTTTGAAAGAGTTCACATGTCTGACTTTCACTCATGTCCGATTCCTTGCAGTTTGCAGCTTGACCCCAGCAAAGAGTTCCTCGTGGTAGCTGACGAAGTTCAGGTAAGGATTTGGCTTATCCTACACAGTTCAATAAAATAAGGCCAGAATGTAACCTGTTGCTTGCTCCCTTATTCAGGTGTGGAGAGAAAATATGAAGTTTGGGGAATAATGCCTCCGGCGGTAAAATTAGGTAAGTCTATTGTGGTGAGAACAGTTCCCCTTTTTTGTCACTTTGTCTCACCTTGTTGTCCCTTTTGTTCCCCTTAGGGGCCGGGGTACGGCGAGGATGCAATGAAGACTGTGCCGACCCATGAAGAGGAATAGTACCCCCGGCGGTAATCAGGTAGGTCTATGGGGGTAGTTACTATTGCCTCTGTTTATTCCCTTGGCTCACCTTTGCTGTTCTTGTGTTCCCCTTAGGTGCCAGAGTGCGGCGGCAACGTGCAGAAGGATGCGGTGGATCGTGAGGATGCTGCGAAGGCCGGTGAGTTCAGCGCCGCGCTGCAGCAGGCGAGGCGGCGCATGTAAAATGCTTCTTTCTTCCAGCTCGAAGGCGCGGTGGATCTGAAATTCAGTTAGGATCGAAGGTTTTGCTCTTATTCTAACCTCTTCTCCTTCTGTTCCTCCCTTTTTCTAGGAGCTGCAGACTTGAGGCGGGCGTGGCAGAAGACTGGATGCAGGCTTGCAGGCACAGTGAATGTTACGCTGCTGGATGCAGAATAACGCGAAGCGTGTGCTGCTCTTAAATAGCCTCCAAAGTAGTCCCAGGTAGGTATTCCTTCCCAGCTCCACCCAAGTAAAATATAGTCCCTAGGTAAAATAGTCCCTTCCAAGCCTCATTTGGCTTGGAGCTTTGCAGCATGGTCTGCATCAGGTAAGCTTGCAGCATGGTCTGCATCAGGTAAGTTCTACTCTATGAGCCTGGCGCCTATGGCGCCAGGACTGACTCTCAATATGAGCCTGGCACCATAGGCGCCAGGACCACACCCAAACAGCCCCTAGCAGGGGTTTTTGGGCTTGCTCAAAATAACTTGATGCCTGCTTCTGGGGTTGCTGGACCTGGTCTGGTTCCCCGGGGGTAGGCATCATGACAACGGTATCCAAGGCTATGGCCATGGTGTCGTTGTATATTTTGACCATGGTGTCTGGGTCAGAATCAATTGGCAAGGCATTGATGGTTGGGAGGAGCAGGGGTAAGATATAGTCAGGTGTGATGTTTTTTTCTGGGTCTAGTGGGAACAGATGGTGCCATTATTTTTTCAATTCTGGCATCATCTTGTTAAATGTTAGTTAGAAATTAATGAGGAAGTGGTCAGTCCAAGGCTGGGGTGTAATTTTGGTGATAGTGGTGGGGCAGTTGGAAGTGGCTACCCAGTCCAATATTCTCCCTTTGTCGTGGGTGGTGGTGAGAACTTTTTGGGTGAGGCCGTGTCCCTCAAGCATGATAGCAATAACTTGCGCTTGTTTGTCATCTTGGTCGTTAAGACCTAGGTTAAGATCACCAAGGATCATTGTCTGGGATGCCTTTTTTGTGTTACTCGCTAAGAGGCTGGATAATTCCTCTTCAAATGGGCCTAGGGTCCCTGGTGGCCTGTAAATGAGATAGATAGAGTTTGGCATGGGGATATCAGTAATTTAGCGGTCAGGAGTTCGCAGGATTTTAGGCTGGGCAGTGTTGTTAACCTTACATTCAGGTTGGATTTGGCGATGATGGCTAAACCACCACCTCTGGTGTTCGGGCGGTCTAGTCTTAGTAGTTGGTACTCTTTGGGTATTTCTAGGGAGAGGGCTGGACCTGCTGCATCATGTAACCAGGTTTCTGTGACTGCTAGAAGGTCATGGTTATCTGATGTAAGGAGGTCGGCTATTTCAGTGGCGTGGGCCATGACTGATCTAGCATTGATCAGTGCTCCTATTATGGAGGTTATTTTAGGTAGACAATTGGTGTTAGAGTTAACCAGGATGGGTTCTTTCGTTAAGGTGCTAACAGGTAGTTGGGGTTTAGGATGCATTGGGCTCCTAGTCTGGTTTTTGAGGATGGTGCGGGGGTTCAAATAGACATTGCTAGGTAACTGTGGTTCGTAGAGGGTGGAGAGTCTAGCACAGAGCCTAGAGTTTCTATGGAGAGTAGGGCAGGATACATGTTTAAATTGGTCCATAGTTACCAGTATTAATTGTAATAACAGCAGTGGGATGTATGTTGATAGAGTCGTGCTAAAATGCATTCTGATGGAGTAGAGGATGTTATACCATATACTTTGTCGCTTTGTCTCAGGTAGGTAGGCTGAGAGCACCAGATCCCAAGGCTGCACAGTAGGCAGTCACTCGATTTGGGCACTGGAGTAGGATAGAGGTAAAACAGCTATTGATAGGTTCTAACTTCGCTAATGAGTCTAGGCACTAGACAGGTCCATGTGTTGTAGTCACAGATCGTAGTGGGAAATGCAATGTAATAGACACACATATGTTCACAATGGTAAGTAAGCGTGATGAGGAACATGGAAAAATGTAGGCATTGTAGTACATGAATTTAAGAAATCAGATATGCAAGGCATATTGGGTACATGCTAGAACAGTTACACCAAAGACGCTACAGAGGCTATAAAATGATGAACAATTGTTGAAGCAGAAGTGGTACTTTCAATGGAACTTTTGACAAGTCTGTCCTGGAAGTAGGTTATAATGGCTAAAGGGGAAACTGGCAATTTCCTGATGTATCCAGGAGGAAGGGTGAATATATATCAAAAATGAGCAGGGTGAGCGCGGAAGTAATGTGACCCACTATTTTATTCCATTCACCATTAAAATCGGTTATGGGTAAACAAACAATTTAACATGTGACATAGGAAAAGATACAATGTACAGTACATATATACAAGCAATGAACATTGCTTATCAGCACATTCTGCAGGAAGTAATTTCTATCAATGAAGAATGACCCCTTTTCATTGTCTTGGGGCTGTGTAATAGTATACATGCTCAGTCAATCAGCCCAGTCAACAGTGGTGTAGATAAACACTGTATTGTTGTTGGGTTGTTGGCACGACTGTGTTGTGGCCTTATTAGTATTTGTAAGGAGCTGTGTTTAAGACAGCCTTCCCCACAACAGGGGATTTGTAGGGGAGTCTGATTTAATGGAGTTTCCTATGGTGGTGAACATATCTCTAACAATCTGTTACGTCAGGAAAGATTTCAGGAGGAGTGTGTGATGTATCGGAGGTCAAGTTTGTTTGTTTAACCATAACTGTTTTTAAATATGGTGAATGGAATAAAATAGTGGTTCACATTACTTCTGGGCTCACCCTGATCATTGCTGGAAGGAGGTTAATCAGGATTACCATTGGTGCTGTTTTCCTTGTGGAAATTGGAATCAGAATCTTTCAAAAAACGGAGAAAAAACTCTTACCAGTGGATTTGTGTTTGGGTGAACTTTTGTTTTGTTTTTGGAACTTTCAAGGATTGATTCAAGACTTTTATTTGCCTTGGTAGGGATTTTATTTGGATATTCATGGGAAAGGTATCTACCTAGGACAAGTGTAAATTGTCCATGTCACTGGATATTTGATAATCATGTATTTATACTGTTTTGCATTGAATGTTTTGTTGTTTAGTGTGAGGGCCAGTTTTGTGTATGCTGGGAGATTTTCTGTTAGAACCTAGACTAGGTAGGGAACTCCCTGGTAGAGTAGGCTTATTTAGGTTTCTTTGCATTTTCTATCATTAATAAAATGTCAAATACTGAGAAAATGACTAGCAGTTGGTAACCTTGCATTTCTGACCCCTCATACGTGGCTGACTTAAAGAACTTTTAGGGGGTAATTCATGGAATAAATGTGCGGCAAAATTTGTGGCGCAAGCGTGAAAAAGCCGGCGCACGCGTGCAAATCGCACATGTGTGATTCATGGAAGGGGTGGCGCGTGTTTTTCCCAAGCACGGGGGAAAGTGCACAACTTCTCACGCACACACCTAAAAACGGGGCAGAACACGGGGAATGCGGACCAACGTGTGAAAATGTAGGCGTAATGTGGGAAGTACCGCTGGGAAACACACGCAACGCCCACATGCTAGTCAACAACATGTATTCATGGAATCGAATAGGGAAAACCCGCTCACGTCAAAACACACGCACACGCACAATTACGTCCGCCACATGAAAGCAGGCGGAAGCGCCCCCGCGCAGCATAAAAGTGTGCGCAAACAAGCATATACAGCTACGATGAATGTCCCTTTCTTCGCAGCAGTGATAGTGGGACACCACAGGAGGAGGAGAATAGCCAGACCCCGCATTATTTTGCCCAGGACCAGCCTTTTTGGGATGCCTGATGACCCAAGCGTGAAAAAGCCGGCGCACGCGTGCAAATCGCACATATGCGATTCATGGAAGGGGCTGCGTGTGTTTTTCCCAGGAACGGGGGAACGTGCACAACTTCTCACGCACACACCTAAAAATGGGGCAGAACATGGGGAATGGGGACCAACGTGTGAAAATGTAGGCGTAATGTGGGAAGTACCGCTGGGAAACGCACGCAACGCCCACATGCTAGTCAACAACACGTATTCATGGAATCGAATAGGGAAAATTACGTCCGCCACATGAAAGCAGGTGGAAGCGCCCCCGCACAGCATAAAAGTGTGCGCAAACAACAAACAAGCATATACAGCTACAATGAATGTCCCGTTCTTCGCAGCAGTGATAGTGGGACACCACAGGAGGAGGAGAATAGCCAGACCCCACTTTTTTTTGCCCAGGACCAGCCTTTTTGGGATGCCTGATGACCAGGTCTATGGCAGGTATAGGTTTCCACCTCATATCATCCTAGAGCTAATCAGGGAGTGGGAGGATTAACTAACATCACCCACCCTGTGCTTCCAAGCATTGAGCCCCTTGGAGAAGGTGCTCAATGTACTGCATTTTTTGGCCACTCGATCATTTCAGCGGACAACTGCCATAGTGGGGGGCGTCTCACAGCCCACGCAGTCACTTTGACTACACCAAGTGTTGGAAATCATCACTGCGCGCCCCTCAGTCCACAGGCACATATAAATGCCCAGAACATCTGCAGAAAAGCAGGCCGTGACCCTGGACTTCTACAGGGTGGCACACTTCCCCAAAGTGCTTGGTGCCATAGATTGCACCCATGTGGCCCTACGTCCACCTAGGGCCACTGAGCACATCTATCGAAACCGCAAGCACTGGCATTCCATCAACGTGCAGGTGGTATGCGATGCCAAGGGAATCATCACCTCTGTCTATGCTAACTGTCCAGGGTCCACCCATGATAGTTTCATATTTAGAATGTCAGCCCTGAACCGGGACCTTGAAGCTGGGAAGCAAGGCAACACATGGCTTCTAGGTGAGTACAAATGCCTGTGCACATGCATTCATGTCACACACAGACAAATACACAAACCCAACTAATGACAACCATTATCACCTTACCAGGGGACAGTGCCTACCCTCTGAGCACCTACATGATGGCGCCAATACGGAACCCCACCACACCACCCAGGTAAGATACAACGCAGCCCATATTGCAACCAGGGTCATAGTGGAGTGCACATTCGGAGTTCTCAAGTCACGCTTCCGCTCCCTTGACCGTTTTGGTGGACAACTACTATATGCACGCCCAGTAGTGTGCCGGATCATTGTGTGGCAGCATGTGTCCTGCACAACATTGCAATACGGCATGGCTTACCGGTGGACATGGTGGTGCCCCCACATCCCCAACCACACGCACGGCCGCTGCGCATGGGAGGGGAAAGGGCATGTGGCAAGGCAGCCCGTACCCAGCTTGTGGCCACATTTTTCACCTAAACTCCAACCGTTGTGAAGTGCACACAGGCCTGGCACATACCAGGTGACAATCGATGATGAGAAAGGGACAGTTAACTGTCACAACCTTACCACCCTGAGAATGTGTCCATGGAAGTGCCACATTGTGTGCATCCCTAGCTAATTAAACACAACCAATCCCATGTGACCAAAGGGAAAACATGCAAGGTGCCCCCCCCCCTTGCTAAACAGGGCATGAAAGTACTGGTATGCTACCCAAACCCTCCCATCACCCATGAACCCTGTCTGCCACACCATACCATGGTATGCAACAGCAAAACATCAAACCATATGCACAACACATGACACAATAGTCATGAAGTGCCACGTGAGAAGTGTAAATAGGCACCAGACAATTACACCTGACATGGAATCTGAAGAAATGACTGACCAAAACCTCACACCCTGAAAACGGTGGCACAAATGCATGTCACCAGTGGTGCAAGTAACACAATTCAGAATACCTGTTTCCATGCACATTGTACAATTGAAAATTGGCATGTCAATCACCGTTCACTGGACAGCACAGTGAGTGTGCTTTGCATTGGGGAAACCCCTTGAGCATCATTTGAAAAAAGGGCATTCACCCAAATAGTACCCTGTCATGCATGTACACGATCAATGACTCGAAAGTGAACATGGATTGTTGGGACACAGCATGCCTGAGAAAGCAATCTGGGGGCATGTGTGTGCATGGTGTCAATGTACTTGGTGGGGGGCCTTGCCTAGGTGTTTGCGTCATTAGGGACATGCATCGAATACATGCATGTGAAATGAAGTGAGTCCTCGTGTCCTGTACACAGCACATGTGAACATTGCACTCAAGGACCATCCTGTGTGCTAACCTACACCTGTCCCCTGACACCTCAAAATAAAGCACAACATAGCATCAGCCATTGACCAGCAGAACATATCATGTACAGAGTACCCCACATCGACAATGGCAGACAGTGACCCATCACTGAATCATAGAAATCCATAATACGACCTACACACAAACTTCATCAAAGCGCATCAATGAGAGAGGTAACAAGGGAGAAGAACAGTACATTCCTACATGTCCTTCAAACAGTCCACAATGTGAAAATTAACTATCAAATCGAAGTAGATATTACAAGTGCCTGGAACAATAAGGGAGAGTCTAGGGAGGGAATGTTGGAAAACAAAACTAGCATCAACATTGCTATGCCTGACGGCAATAGTTGCAGTGCAGGAGTCACATAAGGAGGGGAGTGAGGAAAGAGGAGGGAAGGGGTGAGGAGAGTAACACAACTAGTGACAAACTGTGGTAGTTCAACAAAGAATCAAGGTACTGCTGGGGAGGGGGAGAAGAATCAAAGAAGGGCATGGGGGAACAGACAACCTGTAATCAGTGGTGGAGGGACTAATGATAAAAGTAAGTGGCAAAATAATAGGAAAAAAGGTGAAGGTGGGGGGCGGATGGGCGGAGGCAGAAGGGCAAATGGCTGCAAAGTACAAGCGGCTACGTATCACCGTGCCAATGGTAATTGGGGTAGTGGTGGAAAATGACAGACAGAGGACAAGGAGGAGGGAAAAGGGTGGTGGAGAGGGAGGAGAGAAGGGAGGAGGGGGCCAAGGTCAAAATGCATAAAGGGGAAGATGGGGAAAGAAAGCACACACAGGGGGCAGAGGTAAACCAGACGGTGCAGAAGGGTAGGGGATGTGATGATGAAGGGGGGAGACAGAGGGAGACTGGCAGGGGAGACACGGGGACAATCAAGTGACCCAGAAGGCGGTGGACAGGGCTAGACAGGGCATCCATTGTGGGCTTTTGGTTGTGGTGGCAGGCTCCAGCATCCTGGTTGGCCGGATTGTCACAAGGGCCAAGTGCAACCAATGGGAGGGGGGAGCAGGTCCAGGACACAAACATGGCAATCAAATCAAGAGCAATGCAGTCATACCTCAAATGGCACATCAAAACACCAGCCAGGGCTGCAAGATGGCCAAAGTGGTGCAAGCAAGGAATGGGTGGTCTTTGAAATGCGTGGTGAAATGGGTAACTCAGCATGCAGCCTTCATGTGGCATATCAAAATCACTGTGGGGAAAGTGTCCCAATTCAACATTGTCAGCACACTGACCCCTCCCACCATCAGTGTGTGGTACACAGCCAAAGGGTGCATGGTACCACCTACAGCAGGAAGTGCTTGAACATAGACAGTCAATACATAACAATTATCAAAAGTAACATGATGAAATGCACAGTCAACATAATACTCACCAAACTGAAGTGCAGCATGCATTGGGGAATCCCTCCGGAATACCCACTAGGGGTGTACACACAAGTAGGACTGCAGGCTGGCCACAGATATGACGGAAGCACAATGCCCATGAGTGATATGCTGTTACACCAAGCCATCCGTGTGAGCCCATGAAAAGGGGAAGCAGGAGTAGCATATGTGTCAGTACCCCAAGCAAAACACATACATAAAACAAGCCTGAATGGGCCCAGCTGGAACACACAGTGGATGCCTTCCAATGCCACAAAGCACCACACTGTCACATGTATGCACAATAGACAAAGGAAAATTCAATAAAGAAAAAGTCAGCAGAAAATAAAAATCAATTTAACAATTATTTTTTGCAGAAAAAAAATTCATAACCATTAAAATAATTTTTAAAAATACAAATAATGTTTCAAAAAGGAATGTAATAAAAAAAGCATAAAAACCAAGAGAAAAATTAATGAAACAAAATTTTGAAATCTAAAAAATAATAAACATACTTAAACAAAAAAAATGCAGGATTAACTAATTATTTGCAGGTCCCCAAAAAAATACTGCTGGAAAAAAAAATCCAGGGAAAAAAAATAATAAAAAATGTCCATATATGACCCAGGGGTGGGGCACACCCAGGAGGGGGGAGGTACAGGGTACACCTCAACACCCACATGTGTAGATGTTGAGATTAAAAAAAACAACCTCACTGGCCCGACCTAGTGGGAGATAGGTTGTCATCGTCACCCTCTGGATGGAAATCAGAAGGTGGACGTGGCTCAGTTGACTCACCACGCCTAGCCGTGCCTTGCCCCTCAATGGCAGCAAGCATGTGAGTCTGGTAAACCAGGTCCTGCATGGCAATGAAACTTAGGTCAGCATGCATTACCTCACGTGTCACATGTGCTTCCTCCTGCAAGGACTGACGTGTGAGACAGAGTTCTGCCTGCATGGCCTCACCTGACAAACGGAGGGACTCCCGGATTATATGGAGTTCAGCTGAGATGGTTCTTTCAAGCTGCACCATTCTGTCTTCTGTCCGCCTACTCTCGTCCATCATGAATGCAGCCAGAGTAGATTGGAGGTATTGGTGTTCCACACTCAGGGCCTCATGATGTGCCTCTGCTTGAGCATTAACTGCTTGACACAGAGCCACCATTTCAGCCCGGCGCGCCCTGTCAGACGCCGCCATGCCCAGCCTGAGTGAGCGGCACGTGGACTGCGTAGCCCGCTGCTGAAGCACCATTTGCCTTACAGAGGGGAGGATGGAATGGGCCACACTTTCCATACTTTGAGCAATCATCTCATCTGCTGCCCCCTGTTGATGTGCTATGGCAATCATGGAAAGCTCCCACTCAGATGATCCCGGGGGCACACGGCCACCACGTTTCCAGACACCACACCTGCTGGGCCCAAGGAGCCATGGTCCTTGCTGGGTTGGTGCAAGCCGTGGCTGCAGGACTGCATCCCTCCATCGACCTGATGCCCCAGGAACATGGCCAACTGGTGTTGAGTGTGACCGTGCACCCATAACCACCACAGGCGGATATTCCAACCCTGCCTGGCCCCCTACTGCAGGTGTCGCATACAGATGATCATCCAACACAGGATCACTTTGGGCAACAACACGTCATGATGCAGATCCGGCTCAACATAGTGGTCAGAGGATACATCAGAGCCTGACTCAGAGCCAGCTCTGAACACGATGGCCTGGAGCACCTATGGTTCTCGTGGGCTGCCACCCCATGACCACCACTGGTGCCTGGTTGGTCATGTGAACTGACCACCATGTCTGGGATGACATCTTCATCCTCTGCCGCCAGTGCATCATCACCTGCAACATAAAGAAAAGAAACAAGGACACGCATATCAGTAGCACATACCACACACATAAAGTACGCATTGACTGCCAAATAATGAAACAGCCATGTCACAGGCAACTCAAACCACAACGTGCGTCCTGTGACATTGCAATGCAAGGGTATCCCAAAAGCAGAAAAGGATGTGTGCGAAATGTGAAGCCAACACATCTATTGAATGTTGCACATCACCTGAATCACACACAACCTTTAGCAGACACATATCCAATGCCGAAATGAGAGATGGCAACAAAGAGATGGCACCTAGCATAAGCATGTGTGAACACACAAAGAGCCACAGCTAGACATCTAACCAAACACACCATGATACATGTAACATGCATGTTCATGTGCAGCACTCAACTGCCATTCACTATGCAGAGTACATGTGTCACACGAGGCACCTACGCTAGTGCCTTTCTATACAGTGAAAGGAGGGACATGGGTACATACATGTCAGGTCACCATCACACAGCAGCATTGTGTTTGCATGTTGAAGGGCTTGACTTGGCACAGGAGTGGGTGTGTGTGGTGCAGTGCATGTGTAGCCCCTCAACTTACAACATCAACACATACGTAGTGATGACAATCTCCAAACATGACGGCAGTGTAAAAGCAATTGCAGCCATCATGTGCAAATGGCATGCACCATGTAGCATGGATTCTGTGAAACACCCGCCCTCTGGGCAATAGCAGGGAGGCACTGCATGGCAATGAAATGTTCCACACAGAACTGTGCATTGCCAGTCAGCGTAGGCATGCGTATATTGCATTTCATCATTCAAATGTCACTACAGCAGATGAGAAGTGGACATGATGGAGGACAGATGAGGAACCATCAATAGTACACCCATGCATGTAGAAGACAACGCCAGTTGAAAAGAGGCAGTGAGCCATGTGCATGATGCTGATGTGGACAGCCTGAAGTCGTGCATGATGACACACAGACCTACAGTGAGCATAACATGGCTGTCCGAATGGGATGACACTTGGATCATTCTGGACACATATCACAATGAGCAGGTGGTCAAGGACACCTAGGGGCATACGTGGAATGCACATGGAACATGATTGTGCACACATGTGCAGGGGGAACGACTGCCATCAGCACGGTCAGAGTGAGACACACTGCACCAAGGACAAAGGATGTAAATGACATGATAGGACATCTCATCAATATTGCACTCCTACACAAGTGGCTCAGAGCAAAAACAAGCTAAGATAGTGGGACAAGGGAGAAAAGGAATTTGGAACAACTATCATACTGGGCACAGTGACATTGAGAACACACAACTGCATGGAGAAGGGTGAAAGGGCTGAAGACCCTGGAAAGGGGAGAAGGGGAATGTGTCAAACAGAGGAGACCAAAGAAGGAAAATGAAGTACAATGATAGAATAGGCATTCAAAAGGTGGCAGTGCAGCCAGCAAGTGGCAAGTTCAAGACAATTTGGATAGGGAAAATCTGATGAGTGCAGGATAAGAGTGGGGGACTGTATGGGTACACGCACAGGACCCATTGCAATAGGAGGCAATGGGGCAGTGCAGCAGGGAGGCAGGGTGAGCAGGTACCTAGGCCAGAAGGACAGAGTGTGTGCAGGGGCAGTGCCAACAGAGGAAACTGTTCAGCTGGGGAGAAGAGGGGCTAATGCAGGAGCAAATAGGAAGGTCTTGAGTTGCTACCGGAAGCAGAGATGTTTCTCCTCAAGTTTCAACATATCCAGTTGGCTGTTCCAAAGGGAATACCCAGCCATACACACAGAACTGCCCCCAGCGTATCTATTCAATTAACAACTGACCTGGAGGGAGTGTGAGGTGGAGGAGCAAAGGACTCAAGAGGGGAGGAATTTGCAGAGGGATTGATGTAGCTATTTCACACCCAGTCTCAAAGAAATCATTGTGCACAATGCAGAGGGTCTGAAGTATCATCCTTGAATCCACTGGTAGCCAATGAAGTGATTACAGTGCTGGAAAGGTAGGATCCAAAGGCATGAGGCCAAGGACAAGTCTTGCAGTCCTGTACTGGATTAGTGGTAGAGGGTGTATTGTGGAGGCACGTGGAATATTTGAAGAGCCTGCACCAGTACTCCAACTTTGAGTAAAACATAGCATGAGCGACTGTGAGCATGTAGTTGAATGATAGGAAAGGCACAGCACCCCTGAGGATGTGAAGAAGTTAATCTATCTCAAGATACGTCAGAAACGTGTGTGGAAAAGGAATGTGTTGAGTCAAAGGTGACCCCGAGGTTGTTGGCCTTGCAGGTTGAGGTAAGAGGAGGGCCAAGTGGGGCTGGGCAGAGTGAGGGGAAAGGATGGTGAAGGTGTACCGATGAGGAGGATGTCAGTCTTGCTGGCATTTAAACAGAGATCGTACACCAATTGAAATGGCAATGAGGCTATCAGACATAAGGGAGGGAGAAGAGTTGCCCAAGGGCAGCCTGGAAATGAGTTGGTTGTCATAAGCATATCACTGGAAGTGGTAGCAGAAAATGAAAATGCAGTAGGCGAGAGCTGCCAGGAGCTTTTTGCTCAGTCAGTCCGAGAGGTCAGACCCCTGGTGCACACCACAGGTAGAGAGGGAGATTGCAGAAAGGAAGGAGTCAAGTTGTAGCTGGGAGGGAGACACATGCCAAACACACATGTCATTGAGTCACATGCATCAATACTCACCAGATGATGCATCATAATCCATCCTCTCTCCCACTCCATGGATTTGTTCTTCTGGGATGAATTCTGAAGCAATCTCCTCATGCTGAGTGAGTTCATCCTCCTCTGGTGGTGGCCCACCACCAGCCACCAGAGACATGGAATAATTGGAGGCACGCTTTTGTTTTGCACTGCGTCGGAGGTCATTCCAACACTTGTAGCAGTCCTGAGCCATGCACACCTGGAATCCCATGGCTGTCACACCATCTGCCCACAAAAGTGATGGGTGGAAGGTTTCGAATGAATCTAAACCACTGGCAATTGCTCTGGGCCAACCTTCCACACCACCGTTTTTTAGCCTGTCTACGCCATTGCAAAAGGGGACCAGCCATGTGCTAATCAGTAAGCAGCTGCCGCCACCGAAGGTAGCAGCCCAGCCCGAACTGCTAGGCCAGGTCTCCTCTGCACAGAAAACGAAGCAACCCCAGACATGTTTCGGCCTTGTTGGACCTCCTCAGTGAGGTGCAGCCTTGTTCTCTGTGGCGCAGCGAGCAAGGGACCCACGTCTGGGCATACCCTCTCTCACAAGGAGAAACAAACTTACCACAAAAGTGATGGGTGGAAGATTTCGAATGAATCTAAACCACTGGCAATTGCTCTGGGCCAACCTTCCACACCACTGTTTTTTAGCCCGTCTGCGCCATTGCAAAAGGGGACCAGCCATGTGCAAATCAGTCAGCAGCTGCCGCCACCGAAGGTAGCAGCCCAGCCCGAACTGCTAGGCCAGGTCCCCTCTGCACAGAAAACCAAGCAACCCCAGACATGTTTCGGCCTTGTTGGACCTCCTCAGTGAGGTGCAGCCTGGTTCCCTGTGGCGCAGCGAGCAAGGGACCCACGTCTGGGCATACCCTCTCTCACAAGGAAAAACAAACTGACCACAAAAGTGATGGGTGGAAGGTTTTGAATGAATCTAAACCACTGGCAACTGCTCTGGTCCAACCTTCCACACCACCGTTTTTTAGCCCGTCTGCGCCATTGCAAAAGGGGACCAGCCATGTGCAAATCAGTCAGCAGCTGCCGCCACCGAAGGTTGCAGCCCATCCCGAACTGCTAGGCCAGGTCCCCTCTGCACAGAAAACCAAGCAACCCCAGACATGTTTCTGCCTTGTTGGACCTCCTCAGTGAGGTGCAGCCTGGTTCCCTGTGGCGCAGCGAGCAAGGGACCCACGTCTGGGCATACCCTCTCTCACAAGGAGAAACAAACTGACCACAAAAGTGATGGGTGGAAGGTTTCGAATGAATCTAAACCACTGGCAATTGCTCTGGGCCAACCTTCCACACCACCGTTTTTTAGCCCTTCTGCGCCATTGAAAAAGGGGACCAGCCATGTGCAAATCAGTCAGCAGCTGCCGCCACCGAAGGTAGCAGCCCAGCCCGAACTGCTAGGCCAGGTCCCCTCTGCACAGAAAACCAAGCAACCCCAGACATGTTTCAGCCTTTTTGGACCTCCTCAGTGAGGTGCAGCCTGGTTCCCTGTGGCGCAGCGAGCAAGGGACCCACGTCTGGGCATACCCTCTCTCACAAGGAGAAACAAACTGACCACAAAAGTGATGGGTGGAAGGTTTCGAAAGAATCTAAACCACTGGCAATTGCTCTGGGCCAACCTTCCACACCACCGTTTTTTAGCCCGTCTGCACCATTGCAAAAGGGGACCAGCCATGTGCAAATCAGTCAGCAGCTGCCGCCACCAAAGGTAGCAGCCCAGCCCGAACTGTTAGGCCAGGTCCCCTCTGCACAGAAAACCAAGCAACCCCAGACATGTTTCGGCCTTGTTGGACCTCCTCAGTGAGGTGCAGCCTGGTTCCCTGTGGCGCAGCGAGCAAGGGACCCACGTCTGGGCATACCCTCTCTCACAAGGAGAAACAAACTGACCACAAAAGTGATGGGTGGAAGGTTTCGAATAAATCTAAACCACTGGCAATTGCTCTGGGCCAACCTTCCACACTACCGTTTTTTAGCCCGTCTGCACCATTGCAAAAGGGGACCAGCCATGTGCAAATCAGTCAGCAGCTGCCGCCACCGAAGGTAGCAGCCCAGCCCGAAATGCTAGGCCAGGTCCCCTCTGCACAGAAAACCAAGCAACCCCAGACATGTTTCGGCCTTGTTGGACCACCTCAGTGAGGTGCAGCCTGGTTCCCTGTGGCACAGCGAGCAAGGGACCCACGTCTGGGCATACCCTCTCTCACAAGGAGAAACAAACTGACCACAAAAGTGATGGGTGGAAGGTTTCGAATGAATCTAAACCACTGGCAATTGCTCTGGGCCAACCTTCCACACCACCGTTTTTTAGCCCGTCTGCGCCATTGCAAAAGGGGACCAGCCATGTGCAAATCAGTCAGCAGCTGCCGCCACCGAAGGTAGCAGCCCAGCCCGAACTGCTAGGCCAGGTCCCCTCTGCACAGAAAACCAAGCAACCCCAGACATGTTTCGGCCTTGTTGGACCTCCTCAGTGAGGTGCAGCCTGGTTCCCTGTGGCGCAGCGAGCAAGGGACCCACGTCTGGGCATACCCTCTCTCACAAGGAGAAACAAACTGACCACAAAAGTGATGGGTGGAAGGTTTTGAATGAATCTAAACCACTGGCAAGTGCTCTGGGCCAACCTTCCACACCACTGTTTTTTAGCCCGTCTGCGCCATTGCAAAAGGGGACCAGCCATGTGCAAATCAGTCAGCAGCTGCCGCCACCGAAGGTAGCAGCCCATCCCGAACTGCTAGGCCAGGTCCCCTCTGCACAGAAAACCAAGCAACCCCAGACATGTTTTGGCCTTGTTGGACCTCCTCAGTGAGGTGCAGCCTGATTCCCTGTGGCGCAGCGAGCAAGGGACCCACGTCTGGGCATACCCTCTCTCACAAGGAGAAACAAAGTGACCACAAAAGTGATGGGTGGAAGGTTTCGAATGAATCTAAACCACTGGCAATTACTCTGGGCCAACCTTCCACACCACCGTTTTTTAGCCCGTCTGCGCCATTGCAAAAGGGGACCAGCCATGTGCAAATTAGTCAGCAGCTGCCGCCACCGAAGGTAGCAGCCCAGCCCGAACTGCTAGGCCGGTCCCCTCTGCCAGTGGACCCAACGCTGGTGATGCGTTGTATGGCACTGTGGGCCCACAAGCATATCGCGTTGGTGTTCCAAAACATAGCCCACAAGGAAGTCCATTTCCTGCTTGCAGAAAGGCTTCTTCCTTGACGTGCCAGAGGTCAGAGCCGTGTCTGGGGTCCCAGCCTCTTGTGCAGGAGCACGCTTCCTCCTTTTGGCGAGTGGTACTGACCCTGAGTGGGCAATGTGGCCCTGATCAGTGGTGGCAGTGGCGCTGGTGGACTGGACCAAGGCAGTGGGAGTTGGTATGAGGACAGAAGGTTTGGCTTGGGTCTGACTCACTGCCAGGGTGGTGTTGGCTGCATCTGCACATGCAGTTACCACCACCCGGCTGCTTGGGGCAGCAGATGTCATAACTGCCCCAGTTACGTGTGCCACAGTCACAGCTACAGTGGCCACACATGACCTCAACATCCGGATAAGATGGAAATCGTCCTGGGAGTCCTCATCACGCAACGCAACATGCGCTGGCTGACCCTGAACCCGGGTGGAGGTGCCCACAGCTTCACCTGCAGCTACCACCACCAGTGGGCCCGTGACAGCAGATGTAAATTGCTGTTGGGTCGTATGAGCACCAGGTTATGATGCAACAGCTGCATCACCAGGAGACAAAGGGGGTGGTGGCATGTCTGCACCAGCACATGGCTGGGCTTCTTGCCCCAGTGGGGCACCCCTGCCTCTTCCCCCTCCGTAGCCACCCTGGACTCCCTGTCCTCCCTGGTCTCCGCGCTCACGTGCCCGACCATGCCCAGCCATGGGAGGACGCCCAGCTTTGCCGCCCTTAGCCTTTGGTGGCCCCCCAACCATGGCACAGATGGAAAATAGGCTGTGGGTGGTTCACTCAACAATTGTCCTGGGCAATTGGCTAGAAGGGGGCAGGGTACTTGATGGACTAGGTACCCCAGTGCACCTTCAAGGCTGTCTGTGACCCCTGGGGAAAGGTGATGGGTCACGCAACACTTAGGCACCCCAAAAAATGAAAAAAAACAATAATAATAAAAAATAAAGAATTAACAAAATATAAGAAAAGAAAATTGAAAATAAAATAAATAAATATGTGCATGCGACCCTCGTAGCCCATGTGCGTGGATTTTACCTCCAGCAGTACCGTGTGGCACCCAGGGACACAAAAAACACATACGGGTGGAACATGCGGCTGACCTCGCAAATGGTACACAATGCACAGGGGGAACCACAGTGGGAAAAATAGCGTGCAAGACTCACCGCCTGCCTTGCATGGAAAAAAAAAATCAAAAACACACGTGCTTGTGCGCGTAGGCACCATCCCGCCAAAAGAAGAGGTACGGACTTCAGACGCTGTGAAGTAATCGTGTGTGATTCCAGCAGAGTAAACACACGTGTCGGTCTCGACGAACAACGCGTACAGTGGACTGCTGGCCTGTGCTCACCTTTAACCCGTGCTGAAGGCAACACCTGCGCGCACGACGTCACTTACGCGTTAAGGTCCTTTCCTGGAATTACATGCTGACATGCTGTTTTTCATGTGCAAAATCACTCCATATCAAGCTGGCCACGTGACAACACATGGAAGACCACGCTCCTGTCCAGAAGGCCAATTTCCTGCCCCCCAGAACCGCGAGCACACTCCCACCAGCCATCTGTTGCTGCCTGCCTGCCTGCTGGCCATGTGCCCTGCTATTTGGTGCCTGCACGTCAGCCATCTGCAGGGGTCTAGTTGCTGTGACCTCCCCTGCTGGAACAGAAGACTCCTGACTGCAGTTCCATCGCTCCACAACCCAGCACCAGGACCCAGTTGCCCACCCACACCTGCCTCGGGTTTGTCATGTTGGGGGAAGCAACATCTGAGACCACTGGCAACCCCCAGCCAGAGAAGCAGAGGGCTGCCAACTTCTCAGCAGGTGAGGTTGGCATCCTGGTGGAGCAAGTCCTGGTGCATTATGATGCCCTCTATGGAAGAGGACGTGCCGACAAGGATGGACAGGAGAAGATCTGGCTGGACATCGTGATTGCCATCAACGCGGAGGTGCTGGCAACCCGCGACAGAAAACATGTCCATAAGCGCTGGGACGACTTCAGGTCCAGGACCCTCAGGAAGCAGCGGATGCAGTGAGGCGCCGGGTCCACCTTACCACCGACGACATGAGGGTCCGGGAATGTATTAACCCAGCGCTTCACCTCCAGGTCCTCGAGAGGGAGACTGGTCCGTAGTCGAGCGGTAAGTGTTTATGAGTACTTATTGGACGCAGTGCATGTTGAGGTGTGCCAGGAGTGTGCAGCTTGGACATATGTCTGAAAAGGGCCATGTATGGATGTGTATGTGCAGGGACATGACCGTGCTGCATATGAGTCCTGTCATGTGTGATGCACATCAATGGTGTATGTGTTCCAAAGCATGATGCACAACTGCATGTGGAGATGCACACATGTTAGTATTTCTGTGTATGTACTATGGCATGGTTGGGGTGTGACACATGGATGCTGGTTCCACCTTCATGTACGTGCATGGCATACATGTGCGTGTGTGTGTTTGACATGTGTGCGACTGTGATACGCCATGGATGCATGTGACACAGACATGTAGGAACCCGATTGGCCGATGTGACATAGTTGCCGATGATTGCACTGTGACAGGTGGTGGAGATGTACAGATGCATGTCTGTCTGTTGGTGTGTGTGCATGTGTTTGGCACGCCCCATGTTGTTTGTGACGTCATGCCAACCTTTGGATGTTCATGCTGGTGTGTGTGTATGGATGCTGATGCCCGCTGCACGATTCCTGTCAATTTGTGCATGTGTGTGGGTTCAAATGATATGAGTGTTGGGGAGTGTAATGCCATATGTGAAGTTTGACACTGCCACTCATGTGCATCTGTCATGTGTGTATCCAACCATTGTACAGTGCCCTGATGGCTGTGTTCTGTCTCTCCCTGCCTGCAGCATTGACCGATGAAGAGGGCGGAGATGGTGCTGTGGAACATAGCGGCTGGGATCCCACCTCCAGCCAGAGACACAAGGCCCAGCTCTCCTCACACGTTGTCATCTCTTCCGGGAGTGAGGAGTCTGGTGCCGCATCCATGGCCGCAGCTACCGAGGGAAGGTCCAAGAGGCGGAAGTTGGAGGTGGAATCCTCGGCAGCAGTAGGGGCAGATGAGCCCCCACAGGGGCCTATGGAGGAAGATGGCACAGAGTCTTCCAGGTTAGTGGGGGTTTCAGTTGAGGAGGAGGCTGTGGAAGTCCCACGCACAGGGCCTGGAGGGGGGTTCCACTGGTGCTAGTGGTGCAGTCCAGGGACAGGAGGCAGCAGAGGTCGCCGCAGAGGTGCCTGTGTGTAATCCTGTCCCCGATCCTGTGACTGCATCATCCCGCACCAGCAGGGATGCCTTCGTCCAGACCCGTTTTCAGGGAGGGGATGCACGAACAACAACTGGCCTTCCTCTCCCTGCAGACATGGCAATCCGTGACCGGATTGAACCTGTCCTAGCTGGGGTGGTGTTGCGCCAACGTGGTATTCTGGATGACGTGCAGAGTTCTCATGAGGACAATACACGTCATTTCGAATACCTCATTGACCGCGTCAGCCTACTAGGACAGGTCACAGGCGCTGGGTTCCTCCGTGTGCTGGATCTTCTTGCGACCCCCTCCTCAAGTGAACCCCCTATGTGCCATTCGTCCTCCATGCCATCTTCCTGCCCAAGTATCACCTGAGCACCTGTGGAGCTACCCCTGAGCCAGCGGCCAGGCTGGTGGAGGACACATCCCTGGCACAGTCGGGAGTCAGAGGTCCAGCAGGGGTGGCCACCCCACCAACTGGACCCCAGCAAGAGGAGGATGTGCAGGCATTGAGAGGCAGGGCACTTGCACGGCAGCAGCAGGCTCAGGGCGGGAGCGATAATGGCTCAGGGCCATCAACATCACTGGGACAGGCATCGGCCGGAGGGCAGGAGGACCCTGGATTGGGAGTGTCTTCCGTGTGGCAGCGGTTGGTCCAGCAGATAGATGCGGAGCGGCGGGTGGAGGAGACACGGCTCACTATGGTCAGGGCGGAGAACTCCATACGCAGGGCATTGAGGCGGGCTGAGTGCCTCGAGGCAACTTGCAGGGAGTTGGAGGAGGCCATGGCTGCATCCCTGCGAGACCCCCAGAACATCAATGTGGAGTTCGATGATTTCCTGGCCTGGAACATCAAAAAGTTAGCCATAGGACTTGCCAGTTGCATTTTACCTGATGCAGCAGGGTACACGTATTTGGAGGGGTGCACAGGGAGTTTTACACTCGATTTCGCTGGCACAAGCGGGGTACGCGTATTCCGAGGGGTGCACAGGGAATTTTACACGTGATTTCGCTGATGCGAGCAGGGTACCCTTATTCGGAGGGATGCGCAGGGGGTTTTACACGCGATTTTACTGATGTGAGCGGGGTACGCATATTCCGAGGGGTGCGTGGGGAGTTTTACATATGATTTTGCTGCCACATGCAGGATATGTGTATTCCGAGGGGTGCGTGGGGATTTTTACACGTGATTTAGCTGGTACGTGCGGGGTACGTGTATTCAGAGGGGTGCGCAGGGAGTTTTACACGTGATTTCGCTGGTGCGAGCGGGTTACGCGGATTCTGAGGGATGTGCAAGGAGTTTTACACATGTTTTTGTGGTTGGGGGCTGTATGCTGGTCCACTGGCCTTTGCGCCATGTATTGGATTTGTGTGATGTTTTTGGCCCACGGGGCGGGGTTGGTGGCGTAACTGGCGCTGCTGCAGGGTCGCTGCACCACTCTGCGCCACGGCTGGTTATGGATGTAAGTATCCATGAATACGCTATGCGCTAAAATGGGTTTTGGCGCATGCGGCTGGTGCAGACTAGCGCACGCTCCCTCTTTGTGCCAGCCGCGCGCGCCACTTTGCGCTGAATTCTATGAATTACCCCCTTAATATCAAAGGATAGATCAACATCATATATCTTCTAGCGCAATGGACAGGATGAAAATTATAAGGTGCCGCAAAAGTATCCACTCCTAGATCTATCCCGGTGAAGCATCTGCTCACCCCTTAATCTGTCTAACCTTCACAGATCTTCGAGGTGAAATACTTGTGCTAAATATCCCAATCTCTTCTTGAGCCATACCGGTGTAGATCTTCACAATTCATAATGTTGCAATTCTGTATGTGTAAAGATTCTCGGATTCATAATACAAAATCCTTCTCAAGTATTATATGCTGCATGTATATTTGAATTGATATATAATGCTCATATTCAATTTTTGAGAATGTTTTGTATTACGAATAACAGAGTCAGAGAAGTGTTGGACATATACATTAGAAATTTTGCAATACAGAAAATAAAGAACAGTGAACCATTATCATAGCTGAGGTATCTTCTTTCATATGTATCAAGATTTGAATATGTATTTAAAGGGCAGTTTGGTTTATACACTAGTTTATACACTAGTTAAGCAGAGTTATTCCACACCAGGCACCATTATAGAGATGTGATCTTACCTTATTAACTTACTTGTTTCATTCATTTTGCATGGGAACCCTGTGCACCACCTGAGGTTCATGCCTGTAAAACAAATCTCCCTATGCATACAACACCCAGAAATCTGCCTGCCATTATGGATGTTATCTGGAGCACTTTCATTGGCTCCCAGAAGGACATGTGACCCTCTGCCTCCAATATACAGTCTCCCTTGTATGTCCAGTCAGGGTGTCTGCATACAAGGGTGGAAATCAGCAAAGGACTGCCCCCTGTTTTTGCCGAGCTCATACTTAAACTGTCTTCTGCTTCGACGCGAAGGGATCCTTCAACCCATTAACTATTCATTGACAGCAAAGCTTCTGTTTCCTCACAGTAACACAATACATTGTATTTTGTGCCTATTAACTGTTTTGTGGTTACCTATGGCCCCATTCTAGCCTAGCTCAGACCTCACACTTGCTTCTTCTCAGCCAACCATTCACGCACTCCCTTTCTGCTCATCCACCTACCCAATCCCTCTTGGGCTGCACCATTTTGTTATAGTCGTCACATACCTATTTCAAATACCCTGCATTGTACAACAGGCGTTCACTCTATTCCCCCCTCTACTCACTCTTCACCTTCCCTTCTCTCGTGGCCTCTCATAGCATTCACCCTTAATTTTGTGCAACAACTGCATCACCAATTCGGCCTACACATCTTCCTTCCTACCACACAACACCCTCCCCTTTCCCACTCCTCCTATGACTCTTTCACTAAGCCTTTGGAAAGCAGAATGCCCTCTACAAGTCTTCTTACATCACTGACCAATTCAACCTGTAACTTTCACTTCATGATATCACAGAACCTGGATCTCCCCAATGACTTTGTTACACTAGCAGCTCTCCACACTTACTCCGCTACTTTCTATAGCTCTCTACAACCAGTTGGAAAGGAAGCAAGTGTGGCGTTCCTTATCAATATGGCTCCCAACAAGGCCTGTCAGATGCAAGTTGCCCACGTTGTGTAGCCGATGAGTTCTTCCTCCTGATGGAACCCTCTGGCTCCAGGAATAGACAGCCAGAGCGATCAATCAGAGGAAAGAAAGGATGCCAGATGAGACCCAGACGACCCAGATGAAGACACGTGCCGCAGGAGTTGTTATCGGTGAAGCCAGGGTGGTACGAGTGGCCGAGGACAGGCATTGGATCTGTAAATGAGGGGTTAACACAACACAGAATGTATAACCAACCGCCCTTCTGACCAGACCCGAACACAACAGATTAAGAATGCAATATGTGTTGGTCAAATTCCAATAACAACCCCCTTCCCATGCGAGACTATGGCTTACCGTGTTTTTGTCCTGATCTACGCCGGGGAGAGTCAGGTGGAAAAAGGCAGGGAAGCAAATCCAAATCCAAAGTCCACAATCCAGAATCCAAGAAAAGCCCAACACCTATCCCGCCGGGCGAGGACACCTAATACACACTTGGCAGTTTTGAGTTAGTGTACGTAGCAAGAAAATCCAAGTTTCAAGTTTGAACAATCCAAAAGTTCAAAAAGTTCCAAAGTTCAACAATCCAAAAGTTCCAAAGTTCAACAATCCCAAAAACTACCCAGACGGAATCCAGGTGAGAGTGGATCCAGAAGACAAACGAAGAGTAACCAAAACAAATGGGCGAAGGCAAAGATGTCCATGAGCAGTCCGAGGTCAAAGCACGATACAGGCAGCATACAAGAACAAGGCAGTCCAGAATCAAAGCCAGGTAACGGTCCGGGTCGAGGAAACGAAGCAATCAGGAACACAGGAGGGAAAGGGGAGGAGGAAGGGAACTGCAACAGGGGTTGAAGGGAACAGGATACAATGCACAAGGCACGAAGCACCACCAATTCTCAATCAGAAGCACCGATACGAAGTGAAGGCGGTGCCTAAAAAGGAAAGGTCACATGACAGCGTTCCGCGGCTTCCGGCGTTGGCCGTAGGAAACGCTGAGAGGACGCCAGTGTTGCCATGCCAACTTCCAGGCACCTGGTTGCAGCGTCCTTAAAGTGCTATGCAGCTGTTTCTTAGCACTGCTTGCACGCCTGTACATGACAGTATCCTCCCTCAAAGGGGGTCTCACCCCCCGAGCAGACCAGAAACAAGAGAAAAGGACCGGAGCATGGACATTCACCACAGGTTCCCACGTACGGACTTCGGGTCCATAGCCCTTCCAATCGACCAGATAGAGACGCCTGCCACTTCGAACTTTGGTATCCAAGATCGCACCCACCTCAAATTCATCAAACCCGTGCACCTTAATCGGCGGAGGACGAGCAGGTAGCCTGGTAGATGGTTGGCATGGTTTCACTAGAGAGACATGGAATACCGGATGTACCTTCCATTTAGTAGGAAGGGCTAATCGGACGGCAGCAGGGTTAATAACCTGCAGAATGCTGTAGGGACCCACAAACCGAGGTAACAAGGTTCGTCGACCAGGCAAGCGTAGGTTCTTTGTGGACAGCCAGACCTTCATCCCCGGTCGGTAGCTAGGAGCCGGGGAGCGATGTGCGTCTGCAGAAGACTTAGTACGTGACTGGGCCTGTAGTAATTGGTTCTTGACCATAGCGTGGGTATCTGATAGATTCCTAAGACAACTAGAGGCAGCCGGATTGTGTAACGGCCAATCAGCAATACTGGGCAAAGAACGGGGGTGTTGGCCATACAAGGCAAAGAATGGAGATACCCCTGTCACCGTGTGCAGAGAGTTGTTGTTGGCGAACTCTGCCAGTGGTAGAACGGAAACCCACGTATCTTGGCGTTGGAGGGTAAGACATCATAGATACTGCTCCATAGTGGCATTCAGCCTCTCAGTTTGCCCATCAGTTTGTGGATGGTATGCACTGGAGTACCTGCTGTCTATACCCAGCGTCGTTGTCAACGCTTTCCAAAAGCGAGAAGTGAACTGTGGTCCCCGGTCAGTAACGAGAATGGAGGGCAGACCAAATCTTCGGTAGACGTTCTTCAAGAACAACTCTGCCAAAACAGGAGCAGAAGGAATCCCCTGGCAGGGTACAAACAAGGCTGATTTTGTGAAGTAGTCCACGACCACCCATATAGTGTCGTAGCCGTCGACTACTGGAAGCTCTACTACGAAGTCCATAGAAACCATAATCCAAGGTCTATCTGGTATAGGCATGGGTTGTAGTAGGCCCACGGGTTTGCCCGGTTGATGTTTGCACTGCGCACAAGTGGCACAAGAGACAATGTATTCCCTAACGTCGTGTGACATGGAGGGCCACCAGCACCACCTTCTCAAAAGGTCGATAGTTTTCCCAGTACCTGGATGTGCAGCTACCGCTGAATCGTGACACCATTGTATGGCTATGTGTCTTGTGTCGGAGTCAGGTACATATATTTTACCCTTTTTATAAGGCAATGAATGGATGATCTCCAATCCCAGGCTAGCAATCTCGAAGGGAGTGGTTCTCACCCACTCTTGGATACTTGTCTTCAGAGAGGGGTGCAAGGAACACCCACACACCACTTGATTAGGTAGTAGAAGGGCGCCCTTGAGCTCAGATAGTTCAGGAACCCCATGGATATGGGAGAGAGCATCCGCCTTCGAGTTCAGAGACTCAGGGCGATAGGTAATGGTGAAGTTGAACATGGCAAAAAATTCATGCCACCTGGCATGGCGTGCCGTGGTACACTTTACTGATTGCAGCGCCAAGAGATTTCGGTGATCAGTGAACACTTGAACCGGTTCGGAGGACCCCAAAAGATGATGTCGCCATACCATGAAGGCGTCCCTCACTGCTAATAATTCCCATTCTGTGATCGTATAGTTCCTCTCATAAGAGGTGAGTTTTCTGGAGTAATACGCAACAGGATGTAATCCAGTGGACTCTGGGCAATGTTGGGACAGGGTGGCTCCCAGTGCAACATCTGATGCATCTGCTTCTACAATGAAAGGCAAAGACGGATCCGGATGTTGAAGGACGGGAGCAGTGGTAAAAGCAGACTTTAAGGTCTCAAAAGCCTGTTGAGCGTCCTTGTTCCATTTAAACAAGCATTTGGTGCTGGTTAGTTTGGTAAGTGGAGAGGCAATGGCTGAGAAGTCTTGGATAATCCGCCGATAGAAATTTGCAAAGCCTAGAAAGGATTGCAGGGCCTTCAAGGTACTGGGACAAGGCCACGCCAATATCGCGGTAACCTTGGACTGGCTCATCTGCACTCCCCGGCTAGTAATATCATAGCCTAGGAACTCCACCTCAGTTTCATGGAACCTGCATTTGTCCAACTTGGCATACAAGTGGTTCTCCCTTAAACGTTGCAAAACATTAGAGACATGGACGACGTGAGTGTCAACTGAAGGAGAGTAGATCAAGATGTCGTCTAGATAAACGACTACATATTGGTCTAACATGTCATGAAATACGTCGTTGATAAAGTATTGGAAGGTCGCTGGAGCGTTACACAGGCCAAAGGGCATAACGCAGTATTCGAAGAGGCCATATTTGGTTTTGAAGGCAGTCTTCAGTCGTCCCCTTCGCGAATCCGTACGAGATTGTAGGCCCCCCTCAAATCCAGTTCAGTGAACACCTTAGCTGCTCCCAATTGGTCCAATAAGACTGAAATCAGAGGTATCGGATATTGATTCCTGATCGTGAAGGCATTCAATGCACAGTAATCGATGCAGGGACGCAGGTCCCCCTCCTTCTTAGGGACAAAGAACACGGGTTAGGCAGCAGGTGACCTGGAAGGACGAATAAAGCCAGTACTCAAGGATTTCTCAATATATTCCTTCAAAATCACGTCCTCCTTAGGGGTTAGTGAGTATATACGCCCAGACGGGATCTTGGCTCCAGGAATCAGTTCAATGGGGCAATCATAGGGCCTGTGTGGCGGAAGTACCTCTGCCCCACGTGCGTCGAATACGTCCTGATATTCCCTGTACACCATACGAAGGACAGTGTTGACTACTGCCCCCACAGTACGGGTAGTTTCAGCGAGAGCATGACTTGGACTGGTGGTCTCTGAACTGATAGTTAGGCACTTATTTTCACAGTATTCCGAGAGAAAACATACCTCCCCAGAACGCCAATCCACAGAGGGATTATGCAATTTTAACCATGGTAAGCCAAGAATGAATTTGAACTGCGGTGCCGCAATGAGGTCAAAATATATGCTCTCTTGATGACCGCAGTCTGTGATCATGGTGAGATCAGTGGTCCGCTCCGTCACTAACCCAGAGACCAAGGAAGAGCCATCCACTGAATTCACCACTTCAGGACATGTCTTATGCACAACCGGCAGACCCAAATCCCGGGCATAAGCGGCATCCACGTAGTTCCCCGTGGCTCCTGAGTCCAAGACCATCATCACGGCCCATTTCTCAGAACCGGGGAACGACAGGGAAACAGACAGACAGTAAGGACTGGAAACTGTGGGATCTATCGAAGAACCACCCGGCATCTGGACCCCTTCAGTCACCGGGTTTTGGCGTTTCCCTGTTTCTTAGAGGGTTTTTTGGTACATTCTCAGAGTAAGTGGTCTGATCCTCTGCAGTAGAAACATAAGCCGTTCTTCTTCCGGTGTTCCCTAACTTCTGCCGACAAAGGAGTTCTAAGTGCCCCGATCTGCATGGGTTCCGTGGACCCAGCGGCAGGTAAGGGAACGGAGAGAGCAACAGGAGGAGCCGTTCTCTTTTCACCCGTCCGTGCTGCTTGTCGGGAATCGATTTGGAGAACCAAATCCAATAATTCCGAAAAAGCTGTAGGGATTACCGGGACGGTGGCCAGTGTATCTTTTAGGGAGTCGGATAGCCCCTTATAGAAGAGAGAGGCCTTCTTTTCTTCGGGCCAACCGGTTTCCGCCACCAGCTGATTGAACTTGGCTAGATAAGACAAGAGAGGCGAACTGCCTTGTTGGAGACCAAGCAGTTCCAAATCAGTAGCATGTGTGGCATAACGTGTGTCAAACACACGACTCATAGCCTCAATCAGGGCATCACAATTGTAAAGCAGATGGCTGCTATCTTCCAACAACGGATTGGCCCAAGCAGACACGGTACCCCCTAAATGGGATAACAAAAACGCCGCCTTGGTAGTGGAATCCGGAAAAGAGGCAGGACGGCACAGAAAATGCAGTCTACATTGGTTCAAAAAGGTCCTATAGGTCTTGGGGTCTCCATTGAACCGTTCCGGCGGAGCCAAAGGGAACTGGGCAGTCATATAAACTGGTCCAGAACACTGTTGGGGAGGACAAGCACCTGCCCCAGAGACACTAGCCAAAGGAGGCGCTACTGCCCCAAGGGGTTGAAACCCTGCTTGCAACTCATCAATGCATCGCTGCGTGGCTGAATGTGCCGTAGTCATGTCATTGCATAAGTCGGCCACCAATTGTAAAATATTGGTCAACGTCTCATTTGCATCCATATTAGGGCTTCTGATTATGTCAGATGCAAGTTACCCACGTTGTGTAGCCGATGAGTTCTTCCTCCTGATGGAACCCTCTGGCTCCAGGAATAGACAGCCAGAGCGATCAATCAGAGGAAAGAAAGGATGCCAGATGAGACCCAGATGACCCAGATGAAGACACGTGCCGCAGGAGTTGTTATCGGTGAAGCCAGGGTGGTACGAGTGGCTGAGGACAGGCGTTGGATCTGTAAGTGAGGGGTTAACACAACACAGAATGTATAACCAGCCGCCCTTCTGACCAGACCAGAACACAACAGATTAAGAATGCAATATGTGTTGGTCAAATTCCAATAACAACCCCCTTCCCATGCGAGACTATGGCTTACCGTGTTTTTGTCCTGATCAACGCCGGGGAGAGTCAGGTGGAAAAAGGCAGGGAAGCAAATCCAAATCCGAAGTCCACAATCCAGAATCCAAGAAAAGCTCAACACCTATCCCGCCGGCACGAGGACGCCTAATACACACTTGGCAGTTTTGAGTTAGTGTACGTAGCAAGGAAATCCAAGTTTCAAGTTTGAACAATCCAAAAGTTCGAAAAGTTCCAAAGTTCAACAATCCAAATGTTCGAAAAGTTCCAAAGTTCAACAATCCCAAAAACTACCCAGACGCAATCCAGGTGAGTGAGGATCCAGAAGACAAACGAAGAGTAACCAAAACAAATGGGCGAAGGCAAAGATGTCCGTGAGCAGTCCGAGGTCAAAGCAGATACAGGCAGCAAACAAGAACAAGGCAGTCCAGAATCAAAGCCAGGTAACGGTCCGGGTCAAGGAAACAAAGCAATCAGGAACACAGGAGGGAAAGGGGAGGAGGAAGGGAACTGCAACAGGGGCTCAAGGGAACAGGATACAATGCACAAGGTACGAAGCGCCACCAATTCTCAATCAGAAGAACCGATACGAAGTGAAGGCGGTGCCTAAAAAGGAAAGGTCACATGACAGCGTTCCGCGGCTTCCAGCGTCGGCCGTAGGAAACGCTGGGAGGACGCCAGCGTTGCCATGCCAACTTCCAGGCACCTGGTTGCAGCGTCCTTAAAGGGCTATGCAGCCGTTTCATTGCACTGCTTGCACGCCTGTACATGACATGGCCCCTCTACCCCTGTCTGACATCAACTCTTCCTCTTTTAAAAATGCTGCTATATTTAACACCTCCCTATTATTGCTCTCAATGTTCTGGCTCTTTATCGATCCTCTGATCCTCTCAACTCCTTCTTCAATGGTATGATCCTTCTCCTTGAACCACTTTCTATGGACTTCCCCATTGTCATTCTGGATGACTGTAAAGTCACTAAACCTTCCTATCTGATGAATGCCTCTACTCCATCAACATCCAGCCTGCCCACCTTTCCATTTACCCCTCTCCCTCTGATCAATACATTGTTCACTTTAACATCTCATTTCCTCCATCTTCAACTCCACAACTCCCTCTCTCAACACTCACTTACACTTAGCTTGATATTGTGTTCTCTCCTTTCTCTTTCCCTTGTTCATCCCTCATTCATTGACACTGCAGTCTCTGGCATTCACAATGCACTTGTGACTCAATTTGACAAATACTATCCTGCTGCATATTTATACCTTTCCCATCCTCATGCTCAGCCTTGGATAACTTCTGAAATTGAGATCCCAAAATAGACATGCACCTTAACGTATGTTTACCCATCTCATAGCCTACACAAATTCCCTTGCTGCCCTTTTCACTGCCACATTCTCAAACTTCACAAACCTAATCTCCACCCTTCAACATCACTCTAACAAACATTGATTTACCCTCCAATCTTGGATCATACCTCGCAAACCAATATCTATCACCTAATCCCTTTCTGCTTTTGACCTTGCTCACTAATTTCCCTCTAAAATCTCTAAAACATGTGACACTCTCACAGCCCTCCTATCTCTCCCTCTCCAACCCTTCTTATGGCCACTACCGCTCACGCCTTCTTCTACTCTCAAATACTTCATCAGTGCCTACCTTAGTGAATTAGCACCCACCCTTCGAAGTGCTAATTAATCTTGCGCTCCTATCAACCCTTTTGCATCCCAAATGGTCAAATAATGAGTCTCAATCATGTTCCATATCTCTCTGAGCTCTTTAATGTCTCACACTCATCACTGGACTTCTACCTGCCTCCTTCAAATCCGCAACTTTTTTACCCTTTTGAAGAAACTCTCTGCTGACCCAAACATCCTAGCAAACTATCTCCCATTTTCTCTTCTTCCCCATTATTAAAAAGTTCTTGAGCGGGTGCTATTCGGCCGATCACTAAGTACAGTGACAAATCTTATGATGTCATCTCTTTTTCCCTAGGGGGAGACCGTTCCCATGGGGCAAGGGTGGTATGTCCACAGTACAATAGTCACTTGGGGTGCTGCACCAAGGGAGATTCACATGAGGAAGGAATCCCCCTATGGGATCTGGGACAATCATCACCAGAGAACACCGTTTCGCCACACTTCACCATGTCCAACTTCACTTCCAAATCTTCCTGCCCCCTCCCTGGATAGGGCTAATATGTATTGTGTCAAGTTAGCCAAACTAACTTACATAACAACAATAAGAAACCAAGTAATCCAAAGTATTATGCATGCATCCAAACTAACCTACATGACAACAATAAGAAACCAGGTAATCTAAAGTATCATGCTTGCAGCTTTAAAGTTGATACCGGGATGAAGAAGATGGCCAGGAGTGCAAGGAATTCTCGTGTGAAGCTGAGTGAGCAGTCTAGCCATCCAAGCCCAGGGATAGGCTCTAACAAATACATCAGCTCAACAAACGAGTTACAAAGGAAGCCAGTGTCAAGCTCAGGCTAGAACAAACATGCCCGAGAGACTTGAGAGAGTGAGAGACATCCCCGAAGGGGAATATTAAGAGACTTACCCAGATGCATGGTGAAGCACAGAGGAGACAGAACACGTACCCAGAGAGAAGTCTCAGTCTGCAGGGATGTTGCAGACACCACTGGACACCGAATGCTACCGCAGCCTCCAGCAAGAATACAGCTGCCTGGAAACCGTTGGTATCATCAAGAAGGAAGCAAACAGGTATGCAGGTTGCCCAGGAGCTGTGCAAGGTCTGTGGAGAGCTCAGAAACTGGCAAGAGAGCATATGGGACCCTGAAACGAATCAGAGACAATTGCATACTTGGCAGGAAAGTGAACCAAACATATACAATACAAAGGTGCGAGTCTGGGACCTGCACCCAAGAGAAAGAAGAAACAGTTGTGGGAGCTTATGGCCCTTACGTAGGTAGCATATCTTGCTGTAGATGGGATGCAGAGTAACTCTTATGCCGGACAATGAACCAACTCAGGAAGAAGGCAAAGTTGTTATTCTGTTTTAATATCAATTGTCTAGAACAGGAAGTTACAACGGACATCAGCGGATGTCGCACAGTATAATCTCATTTGAGAACTCAATGCATTTCATTAAAAAATA
Source organism: Ambystoma mexicanum (assembly GCF_040938575.1). Classification (NCBI taxonomy): domain Eukaryota; kingdom Metazoa; phylum Chordata; class Amphibia; order Caudata; family Ambystomatidae; genus Ambystoma; species Ambystoma mexicanum. Next base: position 1,160,774,521 of record NC_090931.1, read on the forward strand.
CATTTATAAAGTAAAAACTCATCATACGTGATGTCACACTATGTGACAAACTGTAAACCCTATGGCGAGCTGTGGTTGGCTCAAAGGGAACATTTAAGTATACTTTCTATAAGGGATCAGGTTGTGATTGGGTCTCTAAAGTCAGGTGGACAACTTATGCCCACCCCTAGTGCAAGTCATCTTCAACAGTTATTTGACACACAGCTCATCATTGGCTATCAAACTATAAGGCTCTTCATTATATGGCCTCCTATAATTGGTTGGCATGCTTGTACCTTTCCAGAACATTCGGCTCATGAGCAGCATGTAAGCTGGTGCCCCCGGTTTCAGTGGATGTACTTTGACCAATTCAATTAGCCCAACAACTCTCATCGTCCATGCCTTCAGCCATGGAAACTGCCTTTGAACTTGGCCTTGCAATATATTCTAGCTCCTTGGAATATATTGTAGTGTGAGCACACAATATCATAAGTCTAGAGCTGCATGCCCCTCTTCTATTTCCAGCCATAGCCCACATGAAAGGAGACCGCAACTTGGCTCATTTTCTAGCATTTAATTGTATTTAATGAAAACAACTTGACACTCATAGTGTTCTGTCTGGCATCTTAACAAGTGATGACTCAGCCTATCACTTTCACTGTTCTTCAATGATAGATAACCAGTTCTTGGCTGCTCCAGCCTTTGACAAGAGGCCAGACAGCCTTTCTCTATCCTTCCTCGATTCCAGCTGCTGTTTTCGTGCTGCGACTCAACTTCCAGCCATCTTCTCCATGGGGTTAAGCTTACTAAAATTGTGACACCGAAGTCTAGATTCTATATAATGGCGGCACCGCCTGCAGTCTATTTCCTACATATAGCCAGCTTCTAAGATTACATAGTCTACTTGCATTGCTGCATCTGCACAGTTATTAAACTTTCTGCAGTGCTCTTCACACATGCACTTGTCACTTTGCATCTGAAAGTTTACTCCATTTTTTACTATGTCACCTGATTCCATAAGGTCTATACATCCTCTTCTTCAGCCACTTTCCTCAGTGTGTCACACTCATCTCCTGTGACGTCACTAGCTTCTCTTTCTTTCATCTTCATATTCCTTCCGGGATCTCTTCCAAGAGATTGTCATCTCTATGGGGATACATCAGATAGGGTTTTCTTAGTGGATACCCTTTCTCAAAGGCTCTCTGCAGAATAGTCATAACCACTAGTGTCATGCATGGCGGGATTTCGGGCTTCCCACATATAGGCAGGAGGGGTTCGGGACTTCCTGCAGAGGCTTTCGGCTGCTCCTCTACACTTGTATTTTTGGCAGGAGAGTGAACTAAATGGATACAGCAAAACTGTGCGAGTATGAGACCCGCAACCGAAAGCAAAAGTGTCAGGGACCCTGATGAAAGAAAGGGTCTGGGACCCTGACCCAGATGAAAGAGAGTTGTATACTTGGCAGGAGATGGGACCAAGTGGATATAACACAAACTTGAGAGTCTGGGACTCACCCATATGTGAAGCCAAAGTTTAAAGCCATGAGGGTCTGAGACACTGAAAGAAGAAAATATACATTACAGGAGAAAACATTTGCTTGGCAGGGAACTACATCAAGCTGTGTAAAGTATTTCAAGTTTGGGACCCACACCGTATTGAGAGGTTAAGGATAAGAGGGTCTACAACCCTGGAACTGGTAAGGAAAAGGAATCCTATGCTTGGTAGTGGAGCATACCAAGCTGGTAGGATAAAGGAACTGTGAAGTCAAGCAACATGTCCTCATGAGATATCTAGCAACTTGAGAGAAAAAATAAGACATAGGGAAAGGAGCACAATCCTATCCTTTGGAGTTGCGTATTTTGGAACATTATTTTTCATCACTTTATTACGATAGAAACTGGGAAGTTTTCTGTTGTTTGAAAGCACAACAAACACTTTTTATTTCAATAGAAGACTGTCCTTGCACAGTTATCTCAGGTCATTAGTGTTAGTAACAGTGGTAGAGGTTGGGACACAACAGTGACAGACTTCCTGACAATTTCACTAATTTCCCACGAGGCAGTGAAACCTCTGTTTGGTTGAGTGATAGAGAGGCCTTATCCAACTCCCTTCATGATTAAATGAAACAAGTTATCCAAAATCATGCCACCATTGTGTCAGAGCCTTACTTCTGCACCCTTACAGTACCTTAAAGAAAATTGCCTTGGAGATATACTTCAATCTAGCTCCTGTAGGAAACACTCGACCACGTCTGCACACATGCAAGTCCACAACTTTATCACTAATATTCACCATTTCAAACTCTCTTCTACACTCTGGCTAAAGCTTTCAACACTTTGGATCGGGCAACTCTTTGTAATAAATTGCTTATGGTAGGAGTTCTATGGGTTTACTGCAGTTGATTATCTGCATGTAATCCAAAACCTTGGCAGATGTGCGCAGCCACGTTATTGACATGATGGCGGTGGAGTTTGATACCAACATAGGTGTTAGGCAGGGATGCATAGCTCCCCCTGCTATTTATTATCTTTTTGTCAGATTTAAAGCCTTGTAGCCAACAGGGATCATTATTCCCACCTGTTTTAAATGGATGCAACTAACCCGCTCCCTTATATACTGCTGATACTTCGTTGTTGGATCTTACACCAAAGGGCCCCTGTTGTAGCATGGGCCATAAAGCACGCTAGTGTATCATGGCCTGAAGTTGAACCTGTAAAAATCTAAAAAAAATATTTTTGGCAAAGAAACTTGTAATCATGTATGGATGATTAACAAGGTGACTATACTATTGAGGTCACACACACTTATAACTATTTGGGATGCTGTTTGCAAAGAGCTGTAGCTGGGGATCCCACTTTGTAATGCTATAAAATAAGCAGTGTATGTGGTTACATATGGCATCACGGTCAGGTGGTAAATGATCCCAAAAAGGCCACAGGTGCAGCAATTCCCCCCAATTGCATCCAATACAATCAGGAATACTAGAAAAGTCCCACACCCTAACACAGCCATGCTGCCTCGCTCAGTGCTAGCAAGGGACATGGAGGAGCTGCATGCTGCAGTGCAGCTGAATGAGCTGGAGCTGCACCAATGACAAAAGGAGGCCAGAGAAAGGAGGAGGTGGAGGAGGATGATGATCACTGGGATGCAAGTGGTGAGGTCGAGACAAGTAGACATACTCCGCACAAGGGTCACACTGTGGGCCCTGACAGATGGGCAGATACATACCCTATACCGGCTAAACAGGGAGACAATCAATGAACTACTGGCCCTAATCCACCACGACATAGGGAGCAGGATCCACATCCGGACAGCCATACCACCGCTTTTGAAGCTGGTGTTGGTCTAGAACTTCCTCACCACAGGCACGATCCAGCACTCTGGGGGCCAGCTTCATGGCATATCAGTGCCCACCGTCTCCACCGTGCTGGTGTAGGTACTGGAGGCCCTTCTGCACCATGTGGGCCTGCACATCACCCTCTCAACCACCCTGGCACAGGTGAATACCACCAAGGCCCGCTTCTACATGCTTGCAGGCATGCCAAACGTGCTCAGAACATTGAACTACACACATGTCAAGCTGGTGCCCTGACACGCCACAGAGGAGGTGTACAGGAACCGTAAGCAGTACCAATCCCTAAATGTAGCGATGACCTGCTACGCCAACCTCAGCATCAGGCACTGCTGAACATAGTTCCGAGGGTCAACCCATGACTCCATGATTCTGCAGAACAGCACCCTGGCAGCATACATGGTGCGGTAAAGCAGACAAAGAACCTGGATGTTGGGTGAGTACATGGACAAGTACACACATATTGCTGCATGGTGCACAGGCCAAATGGGGGTAGGCATGATACAAATGCATAACCCACAACCACCAAGCATCAGAGGGTACAACCAGTGCCCAAAAGTGCCCAAAAGTCAGTCCATGTAGCATGGGAGTAACACCAGACTGTTGCTGTGTCTGTCAGTGGCAAGTACATACATTAACCCTGCATAATCAAACAGGCAAAACACTACAGGTACCATAATGCAACACTGCCAAATCAACAAATCCATACCTGCAATGCACCGTCCCACCCAGGCCAATGAAGGCATGTCCTTTCAAGGGGCATGCATGAACACACAGTAAAAACCCTCAGTCACAGGCAACACCACTGCCATGCACTACCAGCCATGCATGTACAAATTCGGTGCACCATTGCCACGTGTGTGAATACCCTTTCACAATTGTGACTGCTCCCGGACAAGCACAGGGGCATAAGTCATTGGGATAGGATGGGAGATGGACAACACGTACATGGAGTGCTGTTGCTAGCTACTGTGATGACAAAACACAATGTGTATTCTGTGCCTACTGTGCATGTGTGCTCTCATGCCACCTTGATGCATGTCAGTGCTTGTCTAGACCACAGTGAGGGCATCATGTGGTGTGTGCAGACACTGTTGGGGTGGTGGCAGGGCATTCCCACACACATCAATCCACCCCAGGGAGTACAACACAGCTTAGTATGGATGTCACACGATTGCCATCGCAGGGTGCCTCACAGTGCATGACTCACATACTTACCATGGTTCAGGCTGCATGGAGTATCATGGAATCAAATAACATGCCATTCGAACATCAGTCCTACCACATGCATGCCATGGCTGACCTTGCCCCCACTTCTGCAGATGATTCTGTATATCCACTAATAAACAGGCTAATGACCCAGCTGAGGGATCCACAGTCACTGGAGGGCATGGTATACAACTGTGCCCATTTACAAACAAGGGCAACCATTGAGCAGATGTTAGGACTCCTAGAGGCATGTGTCAGATGCCTACACTGGTCAGGGGGTGCACTTAAGTACTCGCTAGAAAAGGTGGGGAAGATAGTCCTGGCCTGTGCAATGTTGCATAATATCTGCATAAGAAGAAACATAACCTTGCCCCCCGACCTCGACATGCCACCACCAGAGGGCAGAGAAGATGATGGTGATGATGCTGGCAAGGCAGCACCAGCCATGCATAGGCACGTGCACATGGACACCAGGGACAGGCATAATGTACAACAAGAAATCATAGTCAATGTCTTCTGATGTCCCCTCATTGTGCACAACCCATGATATGTCACTGTATACGATGTGCTCACTCAATTAAATGTATACAGATTAATAATGAGTACCACTTAGTGAATAGATGAATGTATTGAACAGTTCTACAAACTACAGGTCAACAGCCTGCCCGCCACCGCTCCCAACCATACCCTTCCCACACCCCCCATGGCCTCCCCACACATGCCCCCTCCTCACACTCACACCAACCCCTGCCCACACACCTATCACCCACTCCCCACACAACATACCAACAAAGTGTCATTTGTCCCAGTTTAGAGTCTCACTCCCTGTGCCTCTTCCCATGATGACCCATGCCACGGGTCAGCATAACCATATGTCTCTGGGAGCGGCTCTTGGTGCGGTCTGAGCCTTGTGCACCCATGCTCTCCTGGTTTGCATGCACAGATAATGCCACAGACCCTTGTGCAGACACACCCTCTGGACAAGTTGTATGAGTCTTTCCCCTCACAGACCCTCTGGAAAAGTTGTATGAAGGCAGAAGTGGTACTGCCCAGGGCACGGGCATAGCAGAAGCCAGTAGCCTGTATGGCCTCCCTAATCAGCGTGTCCTCTGCTAGCTGCTGGCATTGGCTACCAAGCATCTCCTCATTGCAGACCTCCATCTGCTGTATGCGGTCTTCCATCCCCCTGAGAGACAGCATTTGTGGTTATGGTGGGCTGTGGAGGGTGGATGGACTGATGGTGGGGGAGGGATATATGGGGCACAGTGGCATGTCATCTGTGTCGTGCCCTCCATCTGCTGCCTCAGTCTCATCAGAGGTGGTGCTGTGTGATGTGGGGGCCTGATGGCTAATGCGCACTCTAGATGGGAGCCAAATGTGTGCCACTGCCTGGGCCTGTGGAACAGGCTGTTGATTCTGGGCAGCTGGCTGGGCTTGGGCAGTTGGCTGGTCTTGGGCAGTTGGATGGGCTTGCAGTGGTGGCTGTTCCTCATGTGCATCTGGCTTGTCTTGGGCAGCTGGCTTGTCTTGGACAGCTGGCTTGGCTTGCGGTGGTGGCTGCTCCTCCTGGACAACTGGCTGGGCCTTTTGCGGCCAGTGTTTCCAAGGATGTTGAACAGGTGTATCATTGGGCAACCTCCCTGGGTCTTGCATAGCCTGCGGACAGATAGGTGTCATCTCTGTCAGTGGGTCAGCCTGTTAGGGTGAGAAATCAAAGCAGGTAGAGGCCTGTGTGTGACATTGATGCACTTCATTACGCTACTTGAACATTGCATGATCCCAGCCTGGTCAAGACGTGTGGGGGTGGATTGTGCACAGATGTGTGCATGCATGCATGAATGCATGTATGGGGTCTGTCTGTTTTGATTGGACTCATTTCACAGTGGGTTTTTTTTGTGTGTACATTGGGGTAGTGCTAACTGTCCAGTAATGCCATGGTACACATGATATGTGTACATGAGCATGGATGCTTGTTGGGTACGATGGTGTAGCATGTCTGACATTGTGCCCAAACCCTGTCCTCTATGTGCACACAGGGACTTTAGATGGTGATGTCAAGCCTACTACCCCTTTCCTTGTGCACATTTACCTGGAGTGTTTTGTGTGCACCTTCTGTGTGGTGCAGGACATTCTGGTTTGGGTAATCACCGCCATCCCTTTGGGTCCCAGCTCTGGCCTCTGCTCCTCCGACACTCTCAATGCCCTCCAAATACATGATAGAGCTGCATCGCTCTTCCCAGGGCATCAGTCTGAAGGGAGAGATTGCCCCTACCTCCTGTAGCCATTGACGCACAACAGTGGGCTGCCAGAAGGTTGCGCACCTGCAGCAGCAAGTCATCCTACCACTTTCGGCAGTCCCTTGAGTTTCTGGGGATGGACCCCACTGCATTGACTCTACTGGCCATCTCCAGCCACATAGCTGACTTGCTCTGCTGGCTGGTACAGTGTTTGTCCCTGCCAAACAGAGTGCGAGCATTGTCCGCAGTTTGATCTGTCTGGGCTGTCAATTCGGACTCTGAAAAGCAGGGATTATGGAGCTGGACTTCTGGTAGCCTGCTTTAGTTGCTTACGGACATCGTGGAAGTGTTTACGGGTGTGGATGCCTACAGGAAATGCCAGATTGAAATTGGACTGGGTTTTCCAAAATGGCCTCTGGCCAACTTCCAGTGCCTGCGATGATGCTGTTTATGCTGCCAGTGTTACCGGTTCCAGGGTTTCAGGCATCATGATGACGGATCTGTTGTTGTACCATATTATATTGCGGTGGCATTGTCATTTCTCAATGTTTCCCCTATTACAGGGTTGCCAGTGTTAACGTTTCTGGATCTGCCAGATGCCTGCGCCCACAGAGTTGTAATATGCCGGTGATAATATGATAATATGCCGGTGATTCTTCCACTCCAGTAGCCAGTAACAGTACTTCCGGATTGGCGGAATCACCAGAATTGTAATGGGAAACTTGTAATGAGGGCCTATGGCTCAGGGGCCATTTTATTATGTATAATAGCAGAATAACAGCAGAGACAATGGGGGTCCTTTTTTGTATATTTGATGATAGTGTTTTAATGGGCATATGTTGTTATGCTTTAGGAAACCTGGTAGACAATTTTAATGTGATTTTATAAGGTTTCAATATTGTTTTAGAATTATCTGTATAATGTCTTCAGTATTATGCTATATGTTATGTACTGTTTAATGATCTGTTAATGGGGAAAGCTGAATACAAATTGATTTCTCTCTCTGTTCTATACTCATGATTTTGGACCTTTCTGCAGCATTCTACACTGTTGACCACTCCTCTCTCCTACTCACTCTCCAGGACTCTGGGTTTCACAAATCTGCCCATGCCTGGATCACATCCTTTCTGAAAGGTCAATCCACTAAAATTGCTTTGAACTTGCAAAGCTCTGACCACACCAATCTCCCTGTTGGCATGCCACAAGGATCAGTCCTTGGACCTCTGCTATTCACCATCTATGCATCTGCTCTAGGGAGATTTATCTTATCCTTTGGCTTTCACTATCTCCTTTTTGCTGATGACACTCCAATATGTTTCTCTTTCTCCTCCTTCCCCTCCTTCACCCCATCCATCTAGGAATGGATTTCAAACTGTCTCGTTACAATTTGTCGCTGAATGGCTCTCCACTGCCTTAATGCCAAACTCTTAAAAAATGGAAGTCATCTTTCTCCCAGATGTCATTGCCATCCTTAACCTTGTAGAGTAAAATCACAAAAACCAGACAAAAGAAAAGCAAACCTCTAGAGAAGAAAAGCTCGGTGAAACCTTTTGTGAGAACAAGAGTGTTATTTTGTATACAAACTGCCCGTTATATCAAAATTATTGTTCATGACATGTACAATATACAGTGTTCATCCCCCACACTCATTTGCTAGTGTCTATCTTCATACTAATGATCACATGGTCGCAGCTTCTCTGACTCCAACATATTCACACATGGTTGACAATCTCTTCACCTTAGGTTACTGTAAAATTATTGTTTAGGTTTTTGAAAACATTGCCCTGGCCTGAGACCTAATCACATGATGTGTACCTGGCCTGCAACATGAGCTTGGTGGATAACTTCGTGGTCAGTCTGGTCCCTGCAAATAAAGCATCCCTTTTTCTCATCCCAGACACGCAGGTGCTACTGGGTCATCATCTTGTTGGCATCATCCTTTGCTGTCCCTGGGAAAAAAACAACAGGCATTTGCTCCCCCCTTATCACCTACCCCCTACCCCTCATGGAGGAGGCCCGGGCTTCCTGCAGGTCTCACTAATCAATCTAAATGGTGAAGAGTTTAGGAGTTTTGCTCATAGACATCTTGTAGTTCAAATGGGATGACCATTATCCTGGGGGGTGCTGATGTCCTAAATCTCTGCTCATGTTTTGGCAGCCCAAGATCGCTGCTCCCGCTACCATGGGTTTGTCCATCGCACCCAGCCACAGACCTTACTCATGGTGGGTCAGTCCCATTCCTTTCTATGTTCGCAAGCTGTACCTAAATGTATCCGAGTGCGTGTTTGTGTTCTCTACCTCGCCAGGGGTGGGGGAGAAAGATTCAACTGCAAACAAGGCCTCAGCGTTTTGTGCACTCAGCACAGCCTGCAAGGGTTCAGGCCTACCTTCACTCATCCATTTTATATGTATGTTGTGCGCATCCAATGTATCCACCTAGTGTCTAAGGAAGCGTGTTAGTTATTTGTCTCATCAGATGCTATAATACACCTACCCTATACCATTCATATGTACCTGCAATTCTCCCCCCGTACCTGCTTATGTGTATTCCCTGCATTTGAATACACTCTCCACAATTGGAATCATTTTGGGAGGGGTGGGATCTGAACGTTCATCCCAACAACCTCCTCTCTGCTATCTCCTTCCCACCTTACCTTCTTGCTCCCTCACACAACACTTGCATATTGGGGTTGTCTTAGATAGTGACCTATGACTGCAACCATTCAGCAATACCATTGCTTCTATTGCTTGAATTAAACTCTTCAGCATTTGTGAAATGTGCACTTTTCTTACAAACCAATCTGTAACACCTCTAATCCCCACTCTCATGCTCAGCAAACCTGACTGCTGCTCAAACCTACTTCTTGAACTTCCTCTCTACTACTTCCTCCCTCTAGACAAAGTCTTCAACTTTGCTACCCATACTCTCTACCACTACCTTGATCCTCATCCACTTGTGCCAACCAACAATCTGCTGGTTAGCTCTCCATGCACAACCACTGTCTGTTCATGTTCCTTTTCTTAGTCTACAAAGCTATCAATGGTCTTGCTCCTCAGTACCTGTCTAAATGTATCTCAGTTTATTCACCTTTGCGTTCCCTCTGATCCTCCTTTGCACTCAACCTCACGTCACATACTGTCACATACTGTCCCTTTGAAATACACTGGTCTGATTTGCAGACTGATTTCATTGGACCTATGATTTGTTTGGTGCAAGGAATTAAATATATGTCAATTGTTTCTGGTCTATTTATGAAGTAGATTGTTTCTCAGATCCAAATCATAAGGTGGTGACTATCACTAATTTGATTATCAACAACATCCTTTCTCATTTTAATCAAGGATGGGTCCATATGGGGTGATCATTTTATCATTGAGGTGATGGCTAAGATGTTTAACAGCTTGTGAATTTAAAGAATATTGCACATTGCCTACCACCCTGCTATTGGCAGATAATTGGAGATATACCACAAGGCAATTCTTGTAGTTATTAAGAGGTTTGTGGGGAACTCTGGAACCTGCTGGGACTTGTGCTTACTCCTAGTTCTGATGGCTAGTTCCAATCAGATATCCCCATCAAAATAACTGTGCCAAATGACTTTATTGAAAATATTTTAAACAATTTTCTACATGCTTTTGTCTATACCCAATGATACCTTGAGATATCCTTGGTAAGTGAAATAAACTTCTTTGGCCTCATAACTTCAATAAGGGAGTACAAAATGGGAGGGCAGGTTCACTTTATAGCATTCAAAGGAACCAATCGAAGGAGAAGACATTTTAACTTCTTGTAGACTATCCTTTGAAATCATACCCAAGATATTTCCTGTTGCCTATAAAATCAAAATTCAAAAAGAGGATCAGGAGTTAGCCCTCAAATGAAATGACTTTGAGTTCAATGGTAATTATTTCCAACAGATCGAGGGCACATTGTCATGCCTGCCACCCCAGGATCCGTTACTTACCCCAAACGCTCATATTTTTCGGCATCCTCACCCTTCAGAACGGCCAGGCCGTTCTATACTCAATGGAAATTGGCCGGGAGACGCCACTGAAAGAGCTTGCGTCACATGACCAACATACGCGTCATCACGTTGGTCAGGTGCACGTCAGCTGACATCATTTAACAGAGCTTGCTTCTGCTGTTCTTCGCAGACGCTCATCTTTCCATCGCAAGGAGGGGTTGCCTTCCCCCACATTCCTACGCAGTTTCAGGCAACCTCCCAGCTCGTCTCAGAGCTACCCTTTCTTCCGCGTTCTTACGCAGCTTTCTACAAACTTTCACTCTATTTTCATACGGAGCCCCACCGCGTTCCTACGCAACGTTCTTCATCCTGTTGCTTCGTTCCAAGACGAGCCCCGCCGCATTCTTATGCGATTCAGCAATTTCCTGGTCTGTTGATTACAGAGGCCCCAGCTGCCCACCACGTTCCTACGTGACACAGCAATTTCCACAGACTGCAATCAAGACCCTGCAGAGTCCCGCTCCATATACATCCAGTTCGGCAATACTATTAACCTCATTACTCTTTGTCACTCTCCGTAGACATTTACTTTCATTGTGGGTATACAACCTCTGCTAAATCCCATCCTACTTGCAGGAGAGTTTAGTTTGACAGTCTCTGTACTCACCCCTGGTCAGGACTCAACTAGACCTTCAACTTCTGTAAAGGGCTTGTCTTCCTGAATCAAGGTTTTTTTTCTCCTCCTACAAAGTGCACAGAACTTTGGACGCTTACCTGTGTGCACAACCCGACTCTACTGCGGCCCTCGTTCCGCCCAGGTTAGATTCCTCACTACCCTCTCCTTGTCGTTGTTTTCCTTGGATTCATTGGACATTGTTGGGACTTACCTGTGGCTGTACATCCAGGTTAGTGTATATAACATAGGTTCTTACTGTCCTTTTGTACCAATAGCCTTCTAATTAGTCCACTCTCTATCGACAGCCTGGTGAATCTTGGTCCACTCCTGCCCTTCCCACTAATAGCTCTCTTTCACTGTGGTTTTTACTAGTCGGAGAGTGACATTAGTTAGAAGGTTTCTCTTGACACACTACGTTCTAGCTCTGACAACAGTAGATGGGAGAAGACATCAAGTTTATCCTTTGCAACTACCGGTCTGTATCCTTTAAGTGAACCTTAAGCATATCCTTCTGTATCTGTTGTGTTTCATTGTCACAAACCTAGTTATAACACACATCCATGGGTGCCACCATGGCCCTAGTGTGGTAAATCTTTATTTGGAAACTTTTGAAAAGACACATATCTATAGCAAGAACAACCCTTTTGTCAAATACATCAAAAATTGGAACCGCTATATTGATGATATCTTGGTGGTTTGGGAGGGTTCACGTACAATTGCTGATCATTTTTTTCATCTGGTTAAACACCTTGAACCCGCATCTACAATTCACCATGACAGCGAGCAATGAATCCATGAATTTCCTCGATCTGACCATCTACCCCCAAAATGGCCTATTAAAAGTTGAGCCTTAAAACAAACCAACTGACAAGAACTCACTATTAGACTACTCCAGCCATCATATCAAACATTTACGCGACAATCTTCCATTTGGACAATTTTTGTGCCTGAAAAGGAACATTTCAGACAAAGAAACATATGAGAGCGAAGCTGACTCTTTAAGTATGAAATTGAGACAAAGAGGCTATCCTAAGAAGTTAGTAAAAAATCTGCCAAACGGGCATTTAACAACAATAGAGAAGTGCTTTTGGGACCCAAACCGTTGAAAGCAAAAGATCAACAAATTGTCTGTGTAAACACCTTCACCAACCAAAGCTTGAAAATTAAGAATATTATTAAGAAACTTTGGAAGATCTTTGATACTGCCACAAAACCGCTACCACTCCCGATCTTTGCTTACAAAAAGAGTACTACCGTAGGGAACAGAGTGAGCAATAGCAAATTGAGACGCATAGCCGCAACTGATCAAAACTCACTACACTGTGTGGTCTTCCGGAAGCCACTGGACACTACCCCTGTGGAAACTGTGGGCTGTGTAAACTGACCTCTACGAGTAAAGAAGTAGACATAGGCCTTGCGAAACCTTGGACCCAAAAAAGTCTTACTAACTGTAATACTGAGTTTGTTGTTTATCTCATCAAGTGTAAATGTGGACTACTATATGTGGGCAAGACGATCCGAAAAGCGAAGACTCGTATAATGGAACATTGAAGTTTTATAAAAAAGAAAATTGAAAATGCACCACTGGTTAAACATTTTGGCATGTTAAAGCATGATCTTGAGGACTTCACAAGGACAGTACAGGTGTATTTGAAAGGGGGTAATCCCCAGATTCTTGAAAACAAAATCGGTTTAAACTGAACAAAAAATGATTTATATGCTGCATAGTGATGTTACAGGTTTGAGCGAGACTGTTGAATAGAATACAATTCAGTCCTAACTGGGAAGATAGGCCAGATTCAACTGGTATTAGCAGTAATTATTACCTACTGTATTATGCTTAACCTCTTTGATGTACCTCAGTTTTATCTCAGCTTTACGCTGAGTTAGCCGCCCTGTCTCCACACCTAGCACTCCACTGGGGGATGTGGTTCCCTAGTGGCCTCTTGCGGCTCTCTATAGCCTGTTATCTAGATCCATGGAATTTTTAATCTATTTGGCCACCCCTGCTTGCAAGAGTGCACAGGATGACTTTGTATTTAACACTGCTCCCCACCACCTTGCTAAGTGTTCTACTACCTCGCCAGGGACATTGATGTTATATTTTGCCCAATCGTTGAGACCCCTAACACCTCTTCTAGTTACAGTGTTGTAGCCAGCCCACACTTCGACTGTCACTTTCAGGACCCATTTCTGCCACTATTTTCATGTGGCACCCTCTTTGTTTTGTCTATGACCTTAGCTTTTTTGCTGTTTTTGTCGGACAATATATGCATGCGCTCATTTCAGCAGAGTTTGCGCTGTGTCTAATATTGCTAAATATTGCTAGATTTCCCTATATTGGCGAGCCTTGTTAACAGTTCTATCATGGCCGCCCCCTTTCACTTCGGGTTGTAACATGATCACAAAGGAAGGACAAAATACGTTCCCATGACTACATATACACTTTGACCAGCCAGGCACAGCTAGCTTTCCTCAGCGTTACAAGGCACATTCCACCTTCCTATCCCGTCATTCAGGTTCGCTTTTACGCCTAGCTATACGCTGCCTGAGAGTCACTTAGACCGCTGAAATTATACTTACGGCGTTTCATCTCCCATAGCCTGCCGGCATCAATGCCTTTGCATCCAGTAATTCTAGGAGTGTTGCATTTCTACACCTTAATCTACGGCAACAGGTACTTTATTTTCATCATTGCAATGTTTGTGCTACTAGTGACACATCCCTGTTATGTATACTGGTATTAGCATGATGCAGATCATATTGTTTACTAACTGCGAGACATGTTAGTAACTTGAGCTCTTTGGTTGCAGCACCACACGTCCAGTTGTAGGGCCCCTGCTGATTCAAGCACTGGATCGTTTTTTTACCTTAGGAGCATCACTTTACAAAGTACTATGCACTATATAGTAAGGCAATATTTTATTTATTTCTTATTGGATATACTTGCCACTTTTATTGCAGGCAACTAGAGAGACTCTTTTAATGTCATACTACCTCAGAGTTTAGTATCCCACTTTTGTAAAACTAGTTTTATGTCTTTTTGTAGGACGCCTATTTTTTCTGGGGGGAAGCTTGGCTAGTCTGAAGTTGACCCTTTGTATATGTGGATCGTGGAAAGGGCTGAACTGTACCCTAGACCCTACGTGACCTGCCTTCCATCTTTACAGGCAGGTGAGCGTTTGTAGACACTTATTATAATGCTCTTATTATCTCCTTGTTGTTTACTTATTCAGTTTTAATGTTTGAGCACTGATGTTGCTATTTTGAAAAGCTTACTCTGGTGCTTTTCTTGTATTAAAGACATTGTTGGACTTATTCATCATCCTACACCAACTGAATCACAGAGGTTGTGAGCCCCCATGAGCACCAGTTAAGGTAACCTACCATTATGGCCCTCCAGTTTACTATGCTAGAACTGTACAAAGTAATGTAGCTATTAAATATCTGACCCTTTGTTTTTATATTTCTTTCAACTCTACTAGTGATATGAAACTATCCCAGATCAAGCCTGTGAATCTATAGGTATTAGGTTTTCGTTATAATTGTTATTCTCCTGATGAATATTCATCATTTGTGGTTTGAGAACGGAAAAATGTCGAGACATCTCTCTGGATTGAAAACAGCAATTTAATAATATGTTACACTGATTCAAATGGAGTATTGTACACAGTAGGTTGCCCAAAGTGTGCATCGTTTTCTGAGTTTGTATTAGTACGCATTGATTGCCTAATACGTATTCCTATGTTTTATGTGAAGTTTTGTGATTTATGTGTTGTGGACCCTAAGATTTAATCAAGTATTTAACTATACTGATTTGTTATTAAAAATGCTTTGTAATTTTTAGATGCGACTGGTCCCTCCCTTTTTCAGATTCTGGTGGGCATCACCTGTATCTTTAGCTCTGTCTCTAGTTTATACATTGGCATATATCCACCCAGATTTAGACAGAGTAGAGACTGCCAACCCGGAGTTGGACAGTGATCTCTGGGTTTCCTCCCAGATATCAAGCTTTTTGTATTTACTTCAGTCCCTCCTCTTGGGTGACTCCAGGACCTGGCTGTCCCTTTGAGGCAGACATCCAGTCTGGCAAATTCTTAAATTTTATCCATTTGGAACAGCCTGGCTGATTGTGATATTATAATAGATGAGAAGAGACCACTACTAACCACTGTTCTGAATGAATTTCATGCATAGTTAAGCTATCTAGTACACATACGAAACAGATGTAAGTTGTAAAAGGGTACATTTGTTTTTACTTTAGGGCCTGGCTTCCTTAGAAGCAACACCAGGCATCTATCAGATTTTATGGTCGGCTTCAAAGCCACTATTCACACTTTTCTCATAGCAAGAAAGGCATCTTGATGCTGGTGTGCTTTGCGTTGGAATACCAGTTGTCATGTGAGGTCTAGCTTTATTCAAATTTGTAGCTTTTAAAATGACATTGCTTTTTCAAATGATTTTTTATTTAATCAAAATGAACAATGTATACATTACTTTGCAATACAACTCCTACATTGTTTAGCATATATAGGTTTCAAAATACTGATTCTTAATTCTCTAAAGGAGGTAAACATAGAACAATGCAGACCGCAGCTCACATATTTAGTTTTAATCAGACCCTTTTTCATTGCATACATTTCTTTGCATAGATTTCCCTACACAATTGAGGGAAAGTACTCTGTTTCAGTAGCAGTGGTTTTAAGGGCAGATTAGTCGTTTGGAGGCAGAAATATTGGTTTGGGGGGAGGAGCAGTCATTTAGATGGAGGAGTAGTGGTTTGGAGGGAGAACTAAGGGTTGGGAAATAGGAATAGTGTCAAAGGGTGGAGGCAAATACCTAAAGGAGCAGGATCATCAAAGGGACAGGAGATTGGAGGCAGAAATTAGGCAGAAGAGTAGGAAAAGAAGAGATAGAGTCGTCATGTCAGTTAGAGTGTTAGGGTGGATTGTTGAAATAGGTGAAAGAGAAAGAGACACGGCCCAGGTGCCATACAAATTTCAATACAATTTCTTGAGCCATCTCTGAGCCATGTAGTGATTCTTGTACCATCAGTGACAGAAGGTTCAAACACCTTCCTTCATATGTAGTGTTATTATTAGTTGAGGACCACATAGAATATGTCCATTTGAAGACTATAATTCATGATGTTTGTATGCAACAACTTTTTTTTTTACCTATCATCTCTCAAATCCAGCTCCAAAATGAAGACTTTCAAAGCAATTTGCAGAATACACAGAATAAGTTTAATTGAAAGGGACATTTAATAACGCAATACTTGTAAATCCCATACAGTGTTTGCTTATGCTAGGGAACTTTGGTGTACCTTTGTCAAATCTTCAAACCACATAAATAAATATACAGAAAAAATATACCTATCCATAAAACGCGTACATTGATATAATGAGTTATAGAATTGAAAGGCACTGTGTTGGAATCAGTATATGCTTTGAAAAGTTTTAGCACAAGCCCATATGAAAACAAATGCATGGGGACAATCCAATGGAATATTGCCTCATCAAATTACTCAGATAGAAAGAGTAGAGAGGATAGATTCAAATTAAAAACATTATGGGCAAAAAGAGCAATCATTTTATGCTTGTATGTTGAAAAAACAGACTATTTAACTGAGGAAATCCATGCAAATTAGAAACAGGGAAATTGGCACTTAATTCCACTGCACATGAGAATTCACACAGAGCCAGAGAGGGGTCAGATCTTGTGACACCTTTTTACCTGGATCCAAAGGCTGAGAGGGGGGATCCCATGATTTGTTGTCAAGTGATTGTCCACTCCATTTAGACAGAAAACAGACATCACCAACCAGAGTCTCCAAAGAGATTCATCCCTGATGCAGACTCATGCACTAATGTGTCTACTAAAAAAAATAAGAATGCAATTGAACTACTGTCCCATTTGTGCATTTGCATGTTCCTCTCCCTTAGAAATTGAATATTGGACATGAGGATGCATTACCTTCTGCCGCTTGCAGATTGAAGACATACCACATCTCTTCATCATTGCATAACTAATGGTCTCCTGGGAACTGTGGCCTCTATTGCTTAAGGAGATACACATTTGGCATAGGAATTGTAAATTAAAACACTCTCTTCTTTGTAACAGCCTTAGTCATTAATGTCACAAACTAACCTGTCTACTATTTAAAACCTTGGGTGGGAAGCTGGTTGTTAAGGAAATGGGTTCCAGAGAACCAGTGATTCAGATGTATTCCATTTTCCCTTCTCACTTGCCTTTTACTCCAAAACCACAATCATTTGGAATGTTGTTGTACTTATCCTTACTCAGACAGAGATATTTTTGGGGTACAATCCTTCATTGCATTGTTAGGAAAAGTGTGTGTTCATATAATTTCAGCTGAATTGTGTATACTTTCAAGCCTCATTTTACATTGTTCATATTCTGAATTCCCCAGAAAATGAATGTGCCATACACTATGAGGTATTGTTTCAACCAAAGGTTATTGATGGACGTACAAATTAGTCCCCATTTCTTTTAGTTCATAGGACTCAACGGGGCATTTTCTGCAGAATTACCACAGAGGTTATTCTGTTGGGGTACTTCCACCAACAATGGGCAAAAAGTCTGCAGATTTACTTCCAGCTGATAGCTGGAGGTGAATCCTCCAACTTGCCACCCACCTCACAGTAGAGCAGAGAAGTAATGTGGTGCTCTACAGTAATACCGCTGAATTTCACCCACACCACCCAACTCGTAATGAGACCCATTGATGCTAGTTCAGTATATAAAGAAGTTTGTTTCCTTGTTATCATGGAAATAGTACTTATGTGGATGTTGGGTTCTTTCATTTAACCTACGGTCAAAAGTGGATAACACAGATATGTTTTAGAATGAACAAGTGTAGAATTTAAAACTATTAAACTGTATTCACACGTGCAGCCTTTAGACTTTCATAGATAAAACAAACAAAAAAAAGATACAAGAAATTGATTAAAACCTACGTCAAGAGGATTACCATGTTGTATCCCATTGAAATGCTGCAAGGATCGAAATGTAAATATTTGAAGATTAGACACATTACAACATGCTGGTGCCACCGAATATTGAAGTCGTAATAAACATCACGTTTCCATTTTCTAGGTTTCCCTAGCAGGAAACTGAGATTTGCAGGGTAATCTATTTTAAACCAATTGATCTGTAACCTTTAAAATTCATTTGTAGTCCCTGGAAGCCCCCACCAAGACAAACATTGCATGTGCCATCTGCTGCGGACAAAGGCTTGGTGCGCAGATGTGCCCATAACAGCATCCTTTTTAATATAAACCTGTAGCCCTCCCAGGATTAACCATCACGTTGAAACAGTAATGCGGTCTGTTACTTCCTCCCAAAAACGCACTACATTGCATCCTTCAAGGATGCAATGATATCTGCGTGCAGCACTTTGCGCCTGCCCTTTCTGCCAGGAAACTAAGCACACATTGCTGCACGTGTCTTGCGCATGATTAACTGGCATTCGTATAAAGTAAGGCAAGCGTTGCATATGGCAACATCACAATGCACTATTTCTACTTTCAAAAAGCCACTTTGTGGCTCAGTTGCTTAAAACAAGCGATTATTTGAAGTAGAACATCTTGATTGTATAGCACAATACGCCGCTTAAGGCAAATGTCCCTCAGAATAGTTCTGCAGAAAGCGTGAAATGATTAATTGGGAGATATTACTCGAAGTAATTATTTTTGTTAATTTTAAAATGAAAATTGCTAATATTCAACTATTTACTCACAGAGCAAAGTTACGGATGTTAGAAAATATGCCCTTATCTCAGCTAAAAAAAAAATTTGGCGGGCACAACCTATAACTGAGTATGCAAATGCATTAGCTGATCAGACAATACCATCTGGGTTTGGTTTATACGGAAGGCTAATTCTTTTACCTCCTGCTGAGTGCTATTAGACCGTCGAAACATCTAAAAAGGTATGGAATGTATTCGCCTTAGACGCCTGTCCCTTGAAAGACTAAACCTATGATAAATTGATCAAAGGCTGGAAGGAGATGTTGAGGAAAGCAAATGGAATTTGTCATCATACTGTGTATGTGTGTGTGCGCTTCTTTTCTCCCAAACACTGATACCGAAATGAATGCCTGGTCTGCTCAGAGGTGAGCAGCCACTGGATGTGACTTCAACTTCCGTGATTGGACCGGATCCCTTTATTATGTAAATTTGTAGGTACGCAAAGATAGAGTGCTTTTATTTAAGGAATGTGCCCTGGAGCTACTTTGGTAGGCTTTAGGGAGGCTTCTGATTCTCAGTGAAATAAATAGTCGTGCAAAGATCACATACATGAGTGTCTTAGAAGATGAAAAGCCAGTTTGCTTGAATAATTAATTGTGATGCATTATTTTGTGGAAATCAAATTAGAAAAGACGGAAGCACAGGCCTTGAAATGTTAGGTCTGGGGATATAAAAAAAAAAAGTTACCGATTCGGAATGTCAGAGTATGCATGAGAAGACCAAGTTGGAGACACGTGTTCGCATCAGACAAGTACATCGCCAGGAGTTCACTGTCTGCCTTTCCCTTATCATGAGAGAAGCAGATTTCCAGTTTAATCATTCTAACGTTAGCGCATGTTTCCGGCACCCAGCTAATGCGGCAAAAGGCCATAGAGAATAGAACTGTCATGTTCGCTCTCCCCTTTACCGCAGAATCCTATAGCGCAAGCGCTTCTACAATCGGGCAATACATATTACAGTTTGTCAGGAAGAGCAGATGGCTGAAGATGATGGATGAGAAAGCATTTTTAATCTTTGTTCGTACTATCTGTAATCCCTTGTCCATATTAGTTTGTTACGCCCTTTGCTATGCTAGCCATTTTGCTAATGTGATGAACACTCCCTTTACGGCAAATACCTCTTAATTCTTGATCCTGCACCCCCTTCCTCCTCCTTGCTGTAATGCAAATTGTATTGTGGACGCATGTGTTCTTTGGAAAGCAGTGTTGTACAAGTCACAGGTGATATATATATATATGGTTAAGTTGCAGTTTCCATAGGAAGAGCACTTTTTGGGCGGCTTATAACTTCGCTCTCTCTGGACGGATCCTCACCAAACTTTGCAAAAAAAGTAGTTGGGTCACTCTGAATGTTTTTGCAAAGTTTGGTGAGAATTCGTCCAGGGGGGGAAAAGTTATAGGGGGGGTCCCAAAACTTTTTTTTTTCCCATAGACTGAATGGGAAAAAACTTTGCGCACGGCTACAGCCCGAACCGCTGGACGGATTTACACCAAATTTGCGGCAGGAGCGGCGGCCTGGTCCCAAAAGCGTGCTTTTGTAAATTTGGTGTAAATCTGTCCAGTAGTTTTTTTAAAAATGACCAAAATGTAAGGAAAAAAATTAGTGATATCTGCGTTCGCTTCGTGGACGGACTTCCCTGTTCGCTCCGCGGACAGCACCCCGATTGGCCCATGGGCTTGCGTCATATCCGCGGACATGCGACATGTTCGCTGATTGGACGGCGAGGGGCGTGGAGCACGTCAGATTTACTGTGGCGCCCGCCATCTTGTATTCGCAGTCGACCGCGTACAGCGCAGTGAAACGTGGATAAGAAATTGTATTTAGTGCCGTGTGTTGGTGTGTAAGAGTGTTTGGGGAGGGTGGGGGAGTATGAGATAGGTTCAATGTTTTTTTTTTTTATGTGCTAGACCTTTTTGTTGCGTTCGATTTGTCCGCGGAGAACACGGCTGTTCTGACATTTTGTAAATAAACTAAATGGTGGGGTGTTTAGAGGACAGAGTATGTGTCATTTTTGTTCGCAAGGAAGGTAAAAATGAGCTATGAACACTCGCGGTGTACTTAATTGTTCGTAAATACACAAACTGGGGGTGTCCTCAGGACGCTGTCCGTATTGTAATCTGTCTAGTTGAATGTGTTCTAAGAACACTCGCAGTGTCCCGAAATGGTTGCAATTACACAAAATGGGGGTGTTCTTTGAACGTTGTTTGTATTGTTCGTTGTCAGGGTGAAAGTGTTTTAAGAGCACTCCTTTTGTTCGCTAATAGTATAATTTCCTAGGGGCGTCAACCGACTTTTTGTCCACTAAAGAAACGATAAATCCGGCTGGTGTGCGCCGACATTATGTGATAATCCTATGACTGGCGCTATTGACCTGGCTGACTTGCTTTTGCGACATTAAATCATATCTCCCGCCCCTAAGCCTGATATTATCAAAGCATTCATATTCCCCGCCTTTCTCCGTGACGTTACAGGGTGCGTAATGAACGCGCCCAGTCGTCTCCAGTACTACGCGACTTTACACAGAACCCGGAAGACAACACACATTATGTCACAACACAGCGCGCCACAATTCGGAATATGAAACTGTGATTTAAAAGCAAAGAGCAAGATTGTAAATGTTGTAAAGTACATTTATTTGACATCAAATGTTTAGAGAATATTCCGCAATTTGCATTTGTCTTTGTTGTCGATCCGCAAAAGTTCATGAAGAGACACGCGATGTTCCTTTGCGGTACAGAGAGTGTTAGATCAGCTTACAACTCAGTGCGCCACAATTCGGAATATGAAACTGTGGTTTAAAAGTAAACAGCAGGATTGTACATTTGGTAAGGTACATTTATTTCACATGAAATGTTTAGTGAATATTCAGCGATTTGCTATTGTCTCTGCTGTCGATCAGCAAAAGTTTATTTGGAGCCACGCGTTGTTCCTTTGCGGTAGATAGACTGTTGGTTTATGATAAAAGCAGTAAATGGTCGCTCTGATAATCGGAAGGTTGCTCCAACAACGAGCCATTAGACCACCCTATTGGTTGGTATGTTGTTTGTAGCCGCTAGTACTGCGTAAGGGCATATTGGTCCTTGGCGATTGTCCCATAAAATGGTGAGGGTCATGAAGTTGCATATTTGGACTTGCACCTGGCAGTTGAAGACCCCATCCGCTGGAGTCTGTAAATCGTGACATAGACAAAATGGGGCCACGTACCTGTTTTAAAAAACATAAATTAGTCTCACCAGCCGATCTTCATTAAAAATCATAATTTTATTTATTAGGGCGTGAAACTATTTGCTATCGAAGATAGTGCAACAGAGTATGTTAATAATAAAATAATAATATTTTCCCATTCATATAGCGCTAAGAACCGTGAGGTATGTAAGCGGTGCTTATTATTAACCACATTGTGTGGTGCTCATTTATCGACCACGGAAGGATGAAAGGCTGAGTTTCGCCTTGCCGGGATTCAAACTTGCGTTAGCAAGCTGTGCACGGATGTCAAAGCGAGCGCTGTACTCGCTGTGCCACTTGACAGGCTACAGTGAAGTGGCACAGCGAGTAGAGCGCTTGACCGCCTATAGACCGGTTAAATTATTTCTATTAACCCACCCTGTGTCGTCTGCCTTTTTCAGAGCCCTCTAAACGACAGGGGATCAATTCGGCGGTGATAGTGCACGGTAGAAAACATTATGCCACTTTCAACGAACAAGTTCAACTTGAGCGGTCTTTAATGCTACGCTATTGTAATTATATTTGGTATAAAGTAATCTAAAGGGTTACTTACAGTACAATTGCAATTTCCATTGTCTACGAGTGGTGCAGTCCCAAAATACGACTCCGCGTGTGCCAACGATCTTTCGTATAGTGATATAATATATAAAAGTGGTTTCGTTTCAGAAATTTCATCTTTATCTTCTCTTACGTTTTAGCAACACTCCTTCAAGAGAAGTCTTTCATCACAATCTCTGTCTGTCAAGGTCAAAACACAATACAACCTTATAGTCCGCTTCGTGAGCCTCTCCGGGGCCCGAGAAAAAAATGGAAGCAGCTGACCTTCACTGTGAACGAGCATAAATTCTTACTTTGCAACATTCTGTGTAAAGCCATCTGTAGAAGTTGTGGAAGCAGCTGACCTTCACTGTGAAAGAGCATAAATTCTTACTTTGCAACATTCTGTGTAAAGCCATCTGTAGAAGTTGGTTTTTGCACGCCATGTTTGTATATTGTTTGCGTGATATTAAAAAAACTTTGTTAAAGGGACGTTATGGTTAAGTTGCGCTATTAAAAACCTATGAAATTCAGTGAAAAAACTTTGTTAAAGGGACGTTATGGCTCAAAGTAAAACCGAAAAACTCCTGAAATTCGCCAGTTATGGTAACATAAGCAACCATAACTCGCGCCACCGTGCACTGCTAACACTAACACCCAGGACATCAAAGATGACATCACAAATGTCATTGATGACATAACTGATGACATCGCATGGCTGGCTCTCCCTTTTTATCCTTTACTGACATATCGAAGCCACATAGTTTTCTTCAGTAACAGTCAGGAAGTAAAAATTGAAAAGGTACTATATTTGTAGACTTAGGGTCCTGTCACATCATATGAAACATGTACATAGCGGAAGATACAGGCTTGAAAGAGAGCAATCCTTTCTGTGCATGAAGATAATCATTATGGTTATCAGCACTTTCTCACAGTTTTATTTTTATTACTCTACCTTCCCTCTATATGCTCATATTTGTATACATTATACTCACTCTCCATAGAGTGAATGGGAAAAAAATGTTGCTCGCGCATACAGCCCAAACCGCTGGACGGATTTCCACCAAATTTGGACCAGGAGCAGCGGCTTGGTCCCGAAAGCGTGCTTTTGCAAATTTGGTGAAAATCCGTCCAGTAGTTTTTTTAAAATGACCAAAAAGTAGGTCAAAAAAAATTAGTGATATCTGTGTTCGGTTTGCGGATACACTTCCCTGTTCGCTCCGCGGAAAGTGTCCTGATTGGCCAATCGTCTTGCGTGATGTTCGCGGACATGCAAAGTGTTCGCTGATTGGACGGCGTGGAGCGTGAAGCGCGTCAGATTTTTCGGTAGCGCCCGCCATATTGGATTCGCGGACGTCCCCGGACAGCGCGGTGAAACTTTGTTCAAAATGTGTATTTTGTAGAGTGTGTTGGTGTGTAGGAGTGTTTGGGGAGGGTGGGAGTGTATGAGATAGGATGAAAGTTGTGTTTTTTATGTGTTAGACGTTCTTTTTGTGTTCGATTTGTTTGCGGCCATCACGGGTGTTCTGAAATGTTCTAAATAAACTGACTAGGGGGTGTTCTAAGGAGTCAATATGTGTCCGTTTTGTTCGCAAGCAAAGTGAAACTGTTCTAAGAACACTTGCGGTGTCCGGGGAGTGTTCGTAGGTGGTGTCCTGAGGACGCTGTCCGTATTGTTCTCTGTAAAGTTGAATGTGTTCTAAGAACACGCGCAGTGTCCTGAAATGTTCGCAAATAAACAAAATGGGGGTGTTCTGAAGACGTTTTTGAGAACACTCCCGGTGTCCTGAAATGTTTGTAGGGGTTGTTCTGAGGACGCTGTCCGTATTGTTCTCTGTCAAGTTGAATGTGTTCTAAGAACACTCGCGGTGTCCTGAAATGTTCTGAAATAAACAAAATGGGGGTGTTCTGAAGACGCTTCTAAGAACACTCGCGGTGTCCGGGGAGTGTTCGTAGGGGGTGTCCTGAGGACGCTGTCCGTATTGTTCTCTGTCAAGTTGAATGTGTCCTAAGAACACTCGCGGTGTCCTGAAATGTTCGCAAATAAACAAAATGGGGGTGTTCTGAACACGCTTTTAAGAACACTCGCGGTGTCCGGGAGTGTTCGTAGGGGGTGTCCTGAGGACGCTGTCCGTATTGTTCTCTATCAAGTTGAATGTGTCCTAAGAACACTCGCGGTGTACTGAAATGTTTGCAAATAAACAAGATGGTGGTGTTCTGAAGAGGCTTCTAAGAACACTTGCAGTGTCCGGGGAGTGTTCGTAGGGGGTGTCCTGAGGACGCTGTTCGTATTGTTCTCTGTCAAGTTGAATGTGTCCTAAGAACACTCGCGGTGTCCTGAAATGTTTGCAAATAAACAAAATGGGGGTGTTCTGAAGACGCTTCTAAGAACACTCGCGGTGTCCGGGGAGTGTTCGTAGGGGGTGTCCTGAGGACGCTGTCCGTATTGTTCTTTGTCAAGTTGAATGTGTCCTAAGAACACTCGCGGTGTCCTGAAATGTTCGCAAATAAACAAGATGGTGGTGTTCTGAAGACGCTTCTAAGAACACTCCCGGTGTCCGGGGAGTGTTCGTAGGGGGTGTCCTGAGGACGCTGTCCGTATTGTTCTTTGTCAAGTTGAATGTGTCCTAAGAACACTCGCGGTGTCCTGAAATGTTCGCAAATAAACAAGATGGTGGTGTTCTGAAGACGCTTCTAAGAACACTCCCGGTGTCCTGGAATGTTCGTAGGGGGTGTCCTTAGGACGCTGTCCGTATTGTTTGTTGTTAAGTTGAAAGTGTTGTAAGAACTATCGCGTTGTTCTGAAATGTTCGTAGGGGGTGTCCTGAAAACGGTGTCCGTATTGTTCGCTGGCAAGTTCAAAGTGTTCTAAAAACACTCACATTGTTCGAGGACATTAAAAGTTTCCCATAGATCATAGTTGAAATGTTTGACTCTATGGATGTGATATGCTGCGGTGGTTGTTGCCAGGGCATAGAGGCCATGCACCCAAGACTCTATGCCCTGGCAACAACCACCGCAGCATATCACATTCATATTTGCTTATAACTTTGGGTGAAAAACAAATGTATAAGGAACAAAGGTATTAGATACTATGGATGTGATATGCTGCTATGGTTGTCCTTATTATTGTATACTTACTGTTTGGTCTAGTAATGGGAGTCCATGTTTTTCTTCTTCATTTCTGTGATAAAAGAAAATAGCATGTTAGTATTAGTATTTTGTAATGACTTATTACATTGTATAAGCAATAAACTTTTTTTTTTTTACCCTCATATTTAGTAGAGTACAAATCAGAGTACTGTGCAATTTGCTCAGTTTCTGTATTTGTTGCTAAAATCATTGGGTCTGTGGGAGAAAAAAAAATCCATGTTGGATTAAAAAAAAACCTTTTTCGGTTATGCTACAGTTTATTTGTTTGTTTGTTTTCAGTGTTCACTTGTTGTTTCTGGCTAATGCTTTATACTTTGCTTTGTTGTATTTTTTTTGGAGCAGTAACAGATTCTTCATTTGTTTTGATATTATAAATTTTTGGAGCAGTTAGATACCAATTGGCATATTCTAACTGTCTATTTTTTTAATATATTTTAGTGGTTTTGATTTATCTATTTGGATATTGTTAAATTTTGGGACAGGTAGATACCAATTGGCGTATTCTAACTGTGTATTTTTTGGCCTAATTTAGTGGTATTCATTTATCTGATTAGTTGTTGTAGAATCTTTGAGCTGTTAGATAGCTTTTGGAGTATTCTAACAGTTTATATTATTTTAACACACATTTATAAATTTGGGACAGTTAGATAACAATTGGCGTATTCTAACTGTGTATTTTTTGGTCTAATTTAGTGGTATTCATTTATCTGATTAGTTGTTGTAGAATCTTTAAGCAGTTGGATAGCTTTTGGAGTATTCAAACAGTTTATATTTTTTTAACACAAATTTACTTAAAGGTTTAAATACAGTTTATTTATCAAATTTTGGTTTTAAGAATATCAAATAAGCGTTTGTAAGATTTGCTGGTAATCTCTGCTTTAGAGTAATGGTACTATCATTACATTCAAACCATCCACATTTCTTTTTTATGTATGCAGTGTAGTGCCCTGAATTGGTTGTGGCTCCTGCGTGGTAGATTATACCTATTGTTGTGAAGGTTTTCTTACCAAGTGATATTTGACCATGTGTGAATCAAGTCAGCTTGCAGTTGTTTTTGGTACCATCTGCATTGTAACGTAGAAGCATTAGTATTACGTATTTACTATGTGTTTGTATTACTAACGTGGAGCGATTATCTGAATTGCAGGTAGAGCATAATCTACCATGGTTTGCATTTTGTACAAGTTGCTGAAATGGAATGGATTCACAATTTGGTATTGATATATATATGAAGCGTTCATTGGGGATTTCTTCTTGTGTCACATTGTTGCAGAGAGTGCATGTATGTTTCCACATGTATGAAATCTGAAAGATTTCATTTATAGGTATGTTTTTGTTTTCCAGTACTTGTAGTAAGTACATTAGACATTCTTGTGGATCTTCCTGTGAGTTTATAGTGAATTTCACCATTCCAGCACAGTAGTCCAATTGCCGTCTTATTCCAAAAACACTATATGCGTTGTCAGGATTGTTTGCTGCATTTCTGTGAAGTACTAACATTTGCAAACACAATGGGTCTGTACTGTGTGAGTAAATGTTGTGAACAATTGGTGGTAATTGAAATAGAATATTCATTGCTACATTTGCATAGCAACTTACACCAACTATATTTGAGAATTTAAATGGTCCAGGTAGTTCTGTATCTAACTGCTTTTTTTGGAGTTTGTCTTCCTTCTTTAAAGAAGTACCTGGTTTACTTTCTCTAATTGATTCTTTTTTGTTTGTGGTACTTGATGAAGTATTAGTTTCTTTTACTCTCTTTGGAGGATTTGCAGTGACGTCCTGTTGCATTTCTGTTTGATTTAGTTTTCTTTTACAACGTTTTAGTTTTTGTGGAACAGAATATGTGTTTAGATGGGGAGTGTATAGTGGGCGAAGTCTATTATATTCTAAAATGCAAGGAATATCAGCGTTTACTTTACTTGCATCAAAGTTGATTAGAAATAGACCGTCAAGTGTACGTAAGCGTGATAGTGCTACGTAGCTCATGCCTTCTTTAAAGACTGTGTTACCAATATCTATCATTGCTTTGTCTAGGGTAAGACCTTGTGATTTATGAATTGTGAATGCGTATGCAAGAGTTAGAGAAAATTGTTCTGTGCGTACATACATATCGTTGAAGAGAAGGAATCTAGCAGTTGAGCGTCCTATCCGTTTTACTTCTGAAAGTTTGTCAAAGAGTATATTGACAAACTGAATTTTGTTGTCACGTGGGTATGTTTGAAAGCCAACAACTGTACCCAGTGCTCCATTAACTAGTCCTTGGTCCACGTCAAGGTTACGTTTAAGCATTACTCTGCAATTTAAGGATAATTTTAACATCTTTTCTAAGCCTGCTGTGTTTGAGATTGATTTTTCTAAATTATTTAGTCTTGTTGTGGCTTGGTCACACATGGGTAGTGTCATACCATGTACATCTAGTTTGTCTGTGGCGCTAATTTCCATTATTGGTTGCATTTCTTTACTTAGCATGATTTCATTGAATTTGAAACAGCTTGCAAGAGTTGGCATTAAGGCCATACAATTGACATTTTTGTGGGCTAATTGTTCCATAACACCTGTAGCACATGCATTATCGCCATAAAGTGCATTAATGTGCCGGGTTTTCAATGTTGCTTCTGCTTCTTTAGAAAGTATACCAACTCTCAAACTTTTTAAAATGTTGGCATAAGTTAGATCTGCAGATTGGCGCATGTTTTCTGTTAATTCTCTGTATTGGAAATGTTGCCAAAGGTTGACATTTCCAATGCTGCCAACAGTTTTACGGCAGAGTTTGTGCCCTAATGTTTTAAAAATAGGTTCACCTTTTACTGGTGTTAATTGAAGCAGATCTCCAAAAACAATAATGTGTTTTCCTGCAAAGAGCTCTTCATAGTCTGTTTTGAGTACTTCTTGTAATCTGAGGTGAATCAAAGCTAACATCAGGTTGGAGACCATGCTCACTTCATCTATTAGTAGCATTTTCATTTGTTTCAATACTCTGCGTAATTCCATTGCAGCTTCTGCAGAAAGTTTATAATAGTCTAATTTGTTCTGGTGTTCTACTGGTAATAGTAGTAATCGGTGTAATGTAACACCACCTATGTTGTAGGCAGCTAAACCTGTGGGGGCAGTGACAACAGCTGACAGTTTGTTGTTTGTCAATTGTTGAAGGAACTTACTAATGATTTTGATTAGGAATGTTTTGCCAGAACCAGCTTCACCACTGACGTACAGTAGTATAGGTTTATAATTATGGCAGGAACATTCTTTATTTTCATGTTTTACACCATGTGCAATTTGTTTTGTTACTTCTTGAAAAATGCTACTTTGCTCATTGTTTAGTTTTGATTGTAGTATAGTTAAGTCTTCCTTATCTTCATACTGACACATGGTGTTTTCTACTTCTATCATAGCTAATTCTGCCTCATTTGTTATTAGTGGTTCTCCCAGTGGTTCTTGGCTTCCTGTTACAGAAGGTTGACTACTGTCAGGAGTATCCTTATCTAGTTGGGCTTGGAGTTCTTCTTCATGTTGCTGTTCATTGTGCAACATTGTTTTGTACTGTGTAAAGTTTACATCAGTTATAGTGCTTTCATTTGCTTTGAAAGCATCCTCATATGAGTCATAGTTATCTAGTAATTGTTCTTCTTTTCTCCATGGTTTGAAGAGTTGTAGCAGGGACATGTAATATACGTATTTATGTTGAGGAGTCTTCAATGACAATTTGATATGATTCATTAAATTTGGTTTAGTGAGTTTAAATAAGCTGCCTTCACAGTCTGTCACTCTATATTTACCTTTTTTTTCATCGGGTTTCATATTATTTTTGTATGTGTAGTTTTGGGCTATTTGGTATAGACACATGTTTTCCAAAGTATTACTTCTGTTTGGGTAGTATGTGTCCAATAAATTGTTTTTTAAAATGTCTTGGCTGTTGGGATCATGTTTGGCTATTGTTTCTATATCTTCATATGATTTTAGAACTCTTTTTCTAGATTTAGCTGGACCAAGACTTAGCCATACTATATTTTCATATTTACCATACAATGAAGTACCAGTTAAACGATCAGCTGCTTCATAAGATCCACATTCTCTATGGGTGAGCATTTTTATGCCCAAGCTGTATCATTTCTGAGATACTGTTTTATCTGATGACAGGTCATTCCAGAGGTCTTGGAGCTCTGTCTTTTCTGCTTTAGCTAAGTATGCTGTGACATATCGTGCAACTACAGTACAATTCTCTGCAATGTACTGCACATCTATGTTTGCATTCCATAAGTGGGCAATGATTGCATTATAATCATTGATATATTTTTCTTCTTCTTTTCTTTTTATGTAATATGTATTTTTAGGTGACTTACCTTTAACACTATGTCTAACTGAAGACATGAGGTTGTTTACTTGATCTGTATTTGTAACTGGTCTAGGGAAACCAAATCGGCATTTGGTGTAGTATTTGCCTTTGTTTTTGTATTTGCAACGACAATATTTTCCACATTGGTGTCGTTGAAATTGTAACATTTGTGCACGAAGATCACTATTTGTGGCTTCTGATGGAATTTCACAAGTGACATATTTTTCAATAAACTGTAAAACAGTGGCATCACTGTCTTGACCAAATTTAGGAGCATCTTTAATCCATAAAAGCATGTGGATATGTGGTGCTCCTCTGGCTTGGTATTCTTTTCTCCAAAAGAAGTGTTGCACTTCTCCAAGGGGAGGAACAGTTTTATTACAAATAAAATGTAGCATAGCAATGAAGCGATGGTGAAAATATCTTGAAACATTAACAGGATCCAAAGAACAAAGTTCTCCAGGTGTTAGAATATCTATGTTTGTTTTGTTTTTATTTGATATGCATAGGAAATCATGTAAATCTTCCCATGCATATTCTGCACAACTTAATGTAACAATCCAAGTGGGTGGCCAGGTTTCTGATCATAGAACGTACATCTCCATGACGTCGAAACCAGTACTCTTTAGTACCACGCATATTTGCTAATAGATTTGTAATATTTGATTGTAAAACCTCATCCTTTTGTTGCACTTTCTCTAATAATTGTGTAGCTGTCATATTTTGAAAGTGTGATCCTGATTTTAATATGTGTGCAACTCCGTAACATAAAGTTGCTTGTTCACTTTCAAAGAGTAGGTGGAATATGTATTCCACATTTTGTCTAAATCTGGGATCTTCAGAATACATCCGTAATGAGCGGTATTCTGAAGCTGATATTTGAATAGGTCTATCATCATACCTTCCTCCTTTGCCAGTAGGAAAGAGTAGAGGAAAAGCACGTGCTTCTATACTTTTTTCCCATATACTGATTGGCGATCCTTTTGTTTGACGCATTTGGTAAGTTTCCAGTACATCTTGTACGGTGTCATTACAGTGCAAAGGATGAATTGTATAATGGTCTAAAGTATTTGATATTGTAGCAGGATCTAGTAGCTCAAATTGACCAGCTTCTTGTGTTTCTTGAATTATTTCAGTTGTATCTTTCAAGTTTTCTTCAATATTAATTTCTTTGTAATATTCATTATTCTCTTTAAGATATTGGAAGGCTTGTCTAACTTTATATAAATCTACCAGCTGTTGCCATATTTTTTTGTCTTTTGTAGGTACTCCATTTACTAATATAATTAAAGATTGCTGCATTGGATGTTGCACTCCTAGAGTATGCACATTTTCTTTTAGATTTAATGGTAAATAAACTACTTTTCCACGAATGCCTTTTACCAATTCAGAGGGAGGTAATTTTGCTGTTTTTGGTTGAAGGCGTATTATTGCTTGAAATGGGTGTACTGTTTGAATTATGATGCTCTCATATAATTTAAGTTGTTGTAGAGGTTTTGGTACTGGGTATAATTCCAAATTATTTGTGATAGAACGTGAAGGAGTTTGGTTGTTGTCAAGTTTTGTAGTGCAATAACTGCAAAGTATTAAGGGCTCAGTTATTTCATATTTGTTTTCTGCTAGAAGGTAGAGAGCTAATTCAAACCATTTAAAATCTTCATTGTCTTCTATGTTGTATGATAGGTCCACAGTTTTTGTGTTACTTTTATAAAAAATTCTACGGCAACATACACATACATGGTTTGGTACTTCAGCTGATGTACTTTTAAATTTTAGTATTTCTTTTTTGTATGTGTTTAGCAAAAGGTTGCCATGTGTAGAATTGTTGCTTAATTGGTTTAAAGCTATTTCATTCTGTAAATGGCTTTCACTTCCAAAATACTTTTTCTGGATATAGTGAATTTCTTCAAGTAGGTCTTTTGCTGTACCATGTAGAAGGATGTTATTTAACTTTGCTAGTGCTAAAGCAGGACTTTTAGCATAGTACAGTTTATAGATTTCTTATAGTTGAATGATGTGTTGATATCCTTTTGATATCATGGAAAGTGGTTTTACAAGTAGGTCCTGTAATGCAGGCCAATGAATGTCCTTGTAGTCCTGTGTACTTGCGCACTGGACAGGTATCTATATTTTGCAGTAATTTAATTTTGATTTTGTCTTTGCTTTTTACATATTTATTGAGGAATTGGTGTAAAGATTTGAAACATTGTTTGGGAATGTTACACATTGACGTGCATGGCCATTTGTACACTAGACATTCTGATTCAGTTGAATGGAGGGGTAATTCTAAGTTTTCAGGGCATATTTTTGTAAGGAGTACTTCTTGTTCCATTATGGTATTATTCACTTTTTCATAACCTCGACCACTGCTATTTATGGCAATTGTATTCGTTTGCTTTTGTTTGTACGCTTCTTCATTAAAATATGGTTCTGTGCTCGTAGTGTGATTCCATTCACCTCCGCAGATACTTAAGAAGTTCTTTCTGTTGACATTTCGCTTATTGAGAAGTCTTTTTTGTAATTTAGTTATTAGTTTTGTTAGTGGTTTCATTTTGTTTAACAGTAAAATAAATACATTTCTTTTGAGAAGAATTGCACTGTCCATCAATGCTTCTAAGATTAATTTCCTACGATAGGTTTTAAGCTTTGAACCTGATTTCTCTCCTGTTTTTATAAGATTTTGAAGGACTTTGTGACGGTATATTTTGGCTAAAATACTTTTCTTGGTATGCTTACTTTGCACTATATTAAAATTTGAAGAAGTAGTTTTATCTGTACTGATAGCTGATTTTCTGTTAATTGTTTTTTGGTTTGTTTTACATTTTGATAGAGGAAGCGAAGTTGTTGTACTTGAAACTTCTTGTGTTTCACTAAATGATTGTATTAGCTGTTTTGTTTCAACTTTTTTTACAAATTCTGCTAGAGATAGATGCTTATGTTGGACACCTTTATTTTCATTTGCTCTAATTTTGCGTTGCTTTCTACGGAGTTGTCTTTTGGTAGGCATTCTTTAGGGTCTGTTGAAAAAAATAAAGAAGATATGGGTTGGGGTGTTCTGGAATGTATGTGTGCTGTGTGCATGAGTGTTTGAGTAAGATGATAAAGATGTATGTAATGGTGTGTGATTGTGCATTGGGAACTAAAACTAGTAGGGATAGGTATTCTTGAATTTATGTGTCACTAAACTGGGGTTCAGATGACAAAAAAAAAGTAAGCTAGTGGTGTGGAAAAGTACAAATAGTAAATCTAATGTATACAATTAAAACAGTTGTTTGTTCTATAATATGAAAATTGTAGTGGTTCAGTTGGCTAATTTGTGTGTCCAAAAATAGAAATTTGTGGGCCATTCTGGTTGTAAATCGCTGTTTACGACATGGAAATTTTTGGACAAAATGGCACAAAATCTCTATTTTAAGAAACCAAAATAGCTGGTATTAATGTTATAGTATATTTGATTAATAATATAAATATTATGGTGATATTTTACTTACTTTTTTTTTAAAATTAACAGGTAACTTCTTAGTTTTTCTTTCTTCTTCGAATTCGGCTGCTTCTTTTCAGGAAACTGGTCTTCACTGCAACTGTAAAAGCTTCAAATTAGTAACTTTGTTTGTATATAGCACTGTTTTTAATTTAGATATTGATTTTTTTAATTGAAATCCTCAGTGCCTTCTGTAAAACCATTAAACTAATTTATTTACATAAGATACATTGCATCAGTTCAGTACATATGATATGTTCTTAATGAACAAATTGCATTGAATGACATGTCTTGTGAAATTTATAATATATTAGTGAATACCACTATTTCTGTAAGTAAACTGTTCTAGGTAATAGCGCCTCAATGTCATGTCTAATTTAAAGTAATTAAGTAAATAAATAAATAAAAACAAAAAATATGAAATTGTATAAGTATTTTTATAAAGGTTTAAACATAGATTGTGTTTGCATGCAATTTTGTTTGAATATATGTAGTCTATATATTTCATTTAAAAAATGTTAGTTTAACATGATTTGAGTGTGTGTGTATAAAGAAAGTAAAAAGTATAAAGGTGTATAAGTGATAGTTGATTTTAGGAAATTGAAAAAAGTACAGTAAATTCATTTTACAGATTTTACAAGGTAAAAGTCTGTTTGAAAATGTGTTCATCTACCATAGCTCTCAACTCACACGCTTTTGGCAGGTGTCACACGCCTTGTAAAGGGCAGACTCACCCGCCAAGCCTCCTGCACGCCCATTCATTCCAATGGGCGTCTCACCCCCCAAAAACAAAATCGGGTGATTTCACCCGCCTGTAAAACAAAAATGGTTGAGAGCTATGTCATCTACTATACAGAAAATATGCATACCTGAAGTTTGTGTTCATGCATATGGATATGCATGGAGCTGCAAGTAGAAATCTTGAAGACTTGTACAGTATTTGTGGTAGATGCTGATTGCCAATGATATGACACTTGTACTCAGAGAGATTCAGAGTACATTTGCAGTGCTGATCTATGATGATGCAGTCAGATGTAGAGGTCTTGAATGTGATTGGTGCATGGTCATGTGATTTCTGAGGTACATCCAATGAGGGAATGGCAGAGAGAGTGTAGTGGAAATGGTAGAAGGGCTGTTCATGTTACGATATGTCCGCGGACATGGCGGTAGTTCCCGGACATCGGAAGTTACATCCGGGGATTTTTGGGTTCAGAAGTCATGCAAATGAGAATAAGCACTGAAAGGGATTGATCAGGAAAGTTTGGTGGGTGTGTTGTGCCAGGAGAGATTTTCTGAGATACTCTTTTTGCTGAGAGAACAACATATAGCTATGGCTGTGTGTTTCAGAAAACAGATTGTTTGGATTTTAGGAGATTCGTGGATACATTGGTTGAAGGTGCATGCAGAAAGCTGTGGAGTAGCTGTAGATCTTGGATTCCCACATGTGGAAGTACACTGGCATGGAGTACGTGGAATGAAGTGGTTGGATTTGCTACCTCTCTGTGCTACTTTGGAGACAGAGCAACATCCAGACATAATTGTAATTCACTGTGGAGGGAACAGTTTAGGGCATGTGACTGGATTTTTTTTGCAATTTGCTATGAAAGAAGGACTGAGGAAGGTTATGGACATGTTTCCTAATTCTCAAGTGATATTTTCACGGATTGCGCAGAGACAAATGTGGCTTCGTTCTTCTTCATTTGGTCCACAAATGGAAAAAGCAAGGCACAATGTTAATAAGGCTCTTTGTGGCTTTCTAAGAGATTTTGGCACGTCTTCTTTTCACAATGAAAATATTATGTTTTGTAGTACATACATTTTTCGCAGAGATGGAGTCCATCTTACTTATGCTGGCAATCAGATTTTTCTGAGAAATGTACAAAATGCATTGCGACCTTTTTTTGGAATTACAACAACGATTTTGAAGTAGATGTTAAGCATTTACAATTTTTGACTTACAAACACCACCCAAAGGTTCTTTTCAGAGCCACCACTTCTTTCTAGAGAAAATTACAATGTTTGTGATGGAGTAGTAACCCAATTTTTTTAATGTTCGCGAACTGTCCACGGACTTCTAAAAAATACAAAGAGCCCTGCTTCATTTATTTTCACTTCTATTTTTTAACTGGGAAAGGCGGCTCTGAAAAGAGCCTTATTTTTTTTTGATTTTTGTAATTTTGTATTTTTTTTTGTTTTTCAGACATGACACACTAGGAGAGGAGGGTAAAGGGGGGGACACCAACCACAGGGATAAGAAAGGGCGAGCTGAGAGAGGAAGATGTAGAGTGGGTTTTATTTGGGTAGTGAGCAGGTCTTCTCGTGCTCTGAGACAATAGTCTCAAAAGCACTCCGAAGTCGCTCCCCCTGCAGAGTACTGTGTCACAGTACATACATACAACTGTGACCCTCGAAAGGTAAGGGTCATCAGCATTCTGTATGGCCTGTGAGGCAGCTTGAGAAAGACGCTGTCCCACAGAGGTGGTCCTTGTGGTGACAGGATCAGAAACAGAGGATGAAGTAGAGGAAATCAACCTGCTACGTTCTTCGCAAGGTACAACCCTGCGAATAGCCCCAGAGTGAAATGACCTCAGGTGTCGCTTCATAGTAGTGGTCCCAAAGCTGTAGTTAACGTGCTTCCCGCGACTGAGTATCATTTTGCACTCATTGCAGGTAACATGGTTCGCACGAGCCTTAGGACCATTCCCATGAATGGTAAATAACCGCCACACCCAAGACTCACGCCTAGTGCGGGTAGTAGGGATTTCCTCTTCCTCATTCTCATCATCCTCTTCTTCCTCCTCCGCATCCTCAGTCCTGTTCCCCTCTTCAGGCCCTTGGGGAGGTGGTGGTGGTGGAGGGGGTGCTGAAGCAGGTGCAGCACCAAGTGGCAGTTCAGCAGCCAAGGATGCCATGTCGATGATGGTGTAGTCTGCAGGTGGCAGCAAAAATCACTGTGTTCTGAAGAATAGCCAGAAACACAATGGGAATAAGCTCTTGGGCGTGGTCTTTTATAGGGGTGCTTGTGCGCGGTCCGCGGACATGCGCACTGTGCGCGGACAGATCGAACACAAAAAAAGGATCGGAAAGTTTCAAAAGGTATATAGAAACTCAAGATTGTTATGTGGGACTTGTGGCATGGTGAGATTTTATTGAAAAATATTATGGATTAACTGAAAATGTACTTTTAAATTGTTCGGGGACACGAACAGTGTCCGCATTTCAGGACACACGATGAGCATGGGCGCGGTCATATGATCTGTTTGCGAACTAGTCTGCGAATGAAGCGCCTGTCCGCAGGACACCAAGTGCACGGAGATTGGTTAGCGCATGCGCATTGATGTCCTACGGACACTGTTCGGGTTCTGAAGTAATTAAAAGTGTGTCACACGTGAAATGAACATTTCAGGACACTGCGTGTGTTCTTAGAACAGTTTAAACTTGGTAGCGAACAGTAAGGACAGATATACAGGGTAATTCATAGAATTTCGCAGAAAAGTGTCCCAAGCGGCTGGCGCAGAGTGTCCGCGTGCGATTGACTGCGCCAGGCACGTGCGCTAAAACCGATTTCCGCGCACAGCGTATTCATGGATTTCAGGCTCCCAAACCAGCCGTGGCGCAGAGTATCGCAGCGACCCTGCAGCAGCGCCAGTAACGCCCCCAAGAACGCCCTCGCGCAAGGAAAAGCCATCAAAATCGCTAAATCATCGCAAAGGGCAGCGCTAACCCTGGACCAGTCCACAGGGCTGCCAAACAAGGAACGCAAAGCGGGTAACGTGCATATCAGGGGTACGCGTGAAGTTTTACACGCGATTAGCCAGGGCACGTGTATCACAGGGGTACGCAGGAATTATCACACGCGATTTGGCTGGGTACGTATAT
This sequence comes from Ambystoma mexicanum, assembly GCF_040938575.1. NCBI lineage: Eukaryota > Metazoa > Chordata > Amphibia > Caudata > Ambystomatidae > Ambystoma > Ambystoma mexicanum. The sequence continues at coordinate 1,160,812,321 of NC_090931.1, forward strand.
TACAGGGGTGCGCGGGAATTATCACACGCGATTTGGCTGGGTACGTGTATTCCAGGGGTGCGCGGGAATTATCACACGCGATTTGGCTGGGTATGTGTATTCCAGGGGTGCGCGGGAATTATCACACGCGATTTGGCTGGGTAGGTGTATTACAGGGGTACACGGGAAGTTCTACACGCGATTCGGCTGGGTACGTGTATTACAGGGGTGCGCGGGAATTCTCACATGCGATTTGGCCAGGTACGTGTATTACAGGGGTGCGTGGGAATTATCACACGCGATTTGGCTTGGTACATGTATTACAGGGGTGCGTGGGAAGTTGTACACGCGATTGGCCAGGGTACATGTATTACAGGGGTATGTGGGAATTATCACACGCGATTTGGCTGGGTACGTGTATTACAGGGGTACACGGGAAGTTCTACACGCGATTCGGCTGGGTACGTGTATTACAGGGGTGCGCGGGAATTCTCACATGCGATTTGGCCAGGTACGTGTATTACAGGGGTGCGTGGGAATTATCACACGCGATTTGGCTTGGTACGTGTATTACAGGGGTGCGTGGGAAGTTCTACACGCGATTGGCCAGGGTACGTGTATTACAGGGGTATGTGGGAATGATCACACGCGATTTGGCTGGGTACGTGTATTACAGGGGTACACGGGAAGTTCTACACGCGATTCGGCTGGGTACGTGTATTACAGGGGTGCGCGGGAATTCTCACATGCGATTTGGCCAGGTACGTGTATTACAGGGGTGTGCGGGAATTATCACACGCAATTAGGCTGGGTGGGTCCTCACAGGTGTTCCCTGTACACCCTCCACAGCCCCTGCAGGCAGCCCACAAAACAGGGGACTACCCTGCACACCTGCTCATGTCCCCCTGCACCCCCTCCCCCCAGCAGTGCAGGGGCAGCCTCCACCAGGCCCCCACTCATGTCACCCACCATCCCCACCCCCCAGCCACCAGGGACACCCTCCACCAGGCCCCCACTCATGTCTCCCACCACCCCCACCCCCCAGCAGTGCAGGGGCAGCCTCCACCAGGCCCCCACTCATGTCACCCACCACCCCCACCCCCCAGCCACCAGGGTCACCCTCCACCAGGCCCCCACTCATGTCACCCACCACCCCCACCCCCCAGCCACCAGGGTCACCCTCCACCAGGCCCCCACTCATGTCTCCCACCACCCCCACCCCCCAGCCACCAGGGTCACCCTCCACCAGGCCCCCACTCATGTCTCCCACCACCCCCACCCCCCAGCCACCAGGGTCACCCTCCACCAGGCCCCCACTCATGTCTCCCACCACCCCCACCCCCCAGCAGTGCAGGGGCAGCCTCCACCAGGCCCCCACTCATGTCTCCCACCACCCCACCCCCCAGCAGTGCAGGGGCAGCCTCCACCAGGCCCCCACTCATGTCCCCTATCACCACCACCCCCCCGCCACCAGGGGCACCCTCCACCAGGCCCCCACTCATGTCTCCCACCACCCCCACCCCCCAGCCACCAGGGTCACCCTCCACCAGGCCCCCACTCATGTCACCCACCACCCCCACCCCCCAGCCACCAGGGTCACCCTCCACCAGGCCCCCACTCATGTCTCCCACCACACCCACCCCCCAGCAGTGCAGGGGCAGCCTCCACCAGGCCCCCACTCATGTCACCCACCACCCCCACCCCCCAGCCACCAGGGTCACCCTCCACCAGGCCCCCACTCATGTCACCCACCACCCCCACCCCCCAGCCACCAGGGTCACCCTCCACCAGGCCCCCACTCATGTCTCCCACCACCCCCACCCCCCAGCAGTGCAGGGGCAGCCTCCACCAGGCCCCCACTCATGTCACCCACCACCCCCACCCCCCAGCCACCAGGGTCACCCTCCACCAGGCCCCCACTCATGTCACCCACCACCCCCACCCCCCAGCCACCAGGGTCACCCTCCACCAGGCCCCCACTCATGTCTCCCACCACCCCCACCCCCCAGCCACCAGGGTCACCCTCCACCAGGCCCCCACTCATGTCTCCCACCACCCCCACCCCCCAGCAGTGCAGGGGCAGCCTCCACCAGGCCCCCACTCATGTCCCCTATCACCCCCACCCCCCCGCCACCAGGGGCACCCTCCACCAGGCCCCCACTCATGTCTCCCACCACCCCCACCCCCCAGCCACCAGGGTCACCCTCCACCAGGCCCCCACTCATGTCACCCACCACCCCCACCCCCCAGCCACCAGGGTCACCCTCCACCAGGCCCCCACTCATGTCTCCCACCACCCCCACCCCCCAGCAGTGCAGGGGCAGCCTCCACCAGGCCCCCACTCATGTCACCCACCACCCCCACCCCCCAGCCACCAGGGTCACCCTCCACCAGGCCCCCACTCATGTCTCCCACCACCCCCACCCCCCAGCCACCAGGGTCACCCTCCACCAGGCCCCCACTCATGTCTCCCACCACCCCCACCCCCCAGCCACCAGGGTCACCCTCCACCAGGCCCCCACTCATGTCTCCCACCACCCCCACCCCCCAGCAGTGCAGGGGCACCCTCCACCAGGCCCCCACTCATGTCTCCCACCACCCCCACCCCCCTGCCACCATGTGCAGCCCCCACCAGGTCCTCACAATGTGCATAATGGTCAGCCTCCACAGCCAAAAAGCCCTACCAAGTAACCCATTCACCCACATGGAAATGGAAATCACATGTTACACCCCCAATGTTCATGAAGCAAATGAACCCATGTCCGTCACACACATATTTTCCAATTGAATGGGAAAACACACAACATGACATGCATGAAACCAATGAGATGAAACCACACAGTGAACAATGTAAAAAAAAATGTATTAGAAAAAAATACGAATGCTAAAGAAAGAAAACTAACTACAATGTAAATGTGAAAAAAGAAGCTGCATGTCCGCATAAAAACACAAAACTAGAAAATCTAATCCAAAAAATTTTGTCCAAAGTCAAATGTCAAAACTCTCCGTGCAACAAAGAACTATGTACAAAAATAACAAGGGTCCATCATCACAACAGAACTAAGGAAACCTCCTAAAAAACCTACCTAAATATCAACTATATACAAAAAGTGGAGCAGTGTCCGTCGACTCCAAATCATAAGAAAAAACAAAGGAAACCTAAAACTAAAGAACTATATACAAAGGCGGCGGGCAAGTCCAGCGGCTCACTCTGTGGTGTTCCGGGCCAGGGCATCATCGAACTCCTGTTCGATGTCCCGGAGGCGGTCCAGTTCCATGGCCCCGAGGGTCCGCATGGACGACGCCGTGTCCTCCTCCAACCCCCTGCGGATTGCCTCGAGGCACTCGGCCCGCCTCTCCGCCCTGACCATTGTGAGCCGCGCCTCTTCCGCCCGCCGCCGCTCCGCACCTATGGCGTGGCCCAACCGCTGCCACACGGAAGACACTCTCTGTCCTGGGTCCTCCTGCCCTCCGGCCGATGCCTGCCCCTCCGATGTCGAAGGCCCCGAGCCTTCATGGCTCCCACCATCTTGCTGCTGCTGCTGCTCTGCCTCTGCCCGTGCACTGCCTCCTGCTGCCTGCACATCCTCCGCCGGCTGGGGTGCAGTTGTTGATGTGGCCACCCCTGCTGGACGTCCGACTCCCGACTGTGGCAGGGATGCCTCCTCCACCAGCCTGGCCGCACTGTCAGAGGCAGCTCCACAGGGCACCCAGGTGACTGATGGGTGGGAAGAGGACGACTGGCGCGTAGGGGGTCCAGTTGAGGAGGGGGTCGGAACAAGCCCCATCAGACGGAGGAATCCGGTCTGGGTGACCTGTCCCAGCAGGCTGACGTGGTCAACGAGCCATTCGAGATGACGTGCAGTCTCTCCATGAAAAGACTGCAGGTCACCTCGCATGGCCCGTTGACGCAACGCCACACCAGCCAGGACAGGCTCAACCCGGACCTGGATAGCCACGTCCGCAGGCAGAGGAAGGCCAGTTGACGTCAGCTCATCCCCTGCCTGAAAACGGGTCTGGACATAGGCATCCCTGCTGGTGCAAGATGATGCAGGGACAGGATCGGGGACAGGATTGCACACAGGCACCTCCGCGGCCGCCTGTGCTGCCTCCTGTCCCTGGTCCTGGACTGCACCACTAGCACCAGTGGGATCCCCACCTCCAGACCCCGTCTCTGGTGCTTGCACAGCCTCCTCCTCCACCAGACCCCCCACCAACCTGGATGACTCCGTGCCATCTTCCCCTGTTGGGCCCTGTGGGGTCCCAGCTGCCCCTTCTGCTGCCGAGGAGTCCAACTGCAACCTCCGCCTCTTGGACCTCCCCCCGGCAGCTGCGGCCTGGGACGCGGCACCGGACTCCTCACTCCCCGACGAGATGACAACACGGGAGGGGAGCCGGGCCTTGCGTCTCCGGCTGGCGGTCGGATCCCCGCCGCTGTGCTCCACAGCACCTTCTCCGCCCTCTTCATCAGTTAACGCGTCTGTGACGTGACCCGCACGGGTGTTTCCCACACAGCACGTGATGACAGAGCACACGTGGAAAGACTGCACGTCAGAGTCTCATTGCGTGTGATTGGTGGAAATGGCCGTACACCGGGATACAGGTGCGCTGACGTACTTGCGTGTGTAAGTGTCCGCGTACACCTCATATACACGTACATAGGCCAATCGCGTGTACACGCACTTTTGTCCAATTACACGCGATGAGACTCTGACGTGCAGTCTTTCCACGTGTGCTCTGTCATCACGTGCTGTGTGGGAAACACCCGTGCGGGTCACGTCACAGACGCGCCTACGCGCTGAGGGCCTTTGGTCCAATGGAATCGCGTATGCGTGCTGACGCGCTTACGCGCTAAGGGCCTTTCCTCGGTTTTCACGCTGACGTGCAGGATTTTCACGTGCCAATTCACTCCGTACCAAGCTGGCCACGCGTGAGCACACGGGAGACCACGCTCCTGCCCAGAAGGCCGAATTACTGCCCCCCAGAGCCCCGAGCATGCTCCCACCTGCTATCTGCTGCTGCCTGACTGCCTGCTGCCCACGTGCACTGCCATTTGCTGCCTGCACATCAGCCAGGGGTGCTGTTGCTGTGACCACCCCTGCTGGAACAGAAGACTCCCGACTGGAATTCCATCGCTCCACAGCCCAGCCCCAGGACCCAGTTGCCCACCCACTCCTGCCTCTGGGGTTGTCATGTCGGGGCTAACACCATCTGTGACCACTGACAACCCCCGGCCAGAGAGGCAGAGGGGCACCAGCTTCAGTGCCACCGAAGTTGGTGTCCTGGTGGAGCAAGTCCTGGGGCAGTATGATGCCCTCTTTGGAAGTTCCCGCGCCGACAAGGAAGGACGGACTCGGATCTGGACTGACATCGTGACTGCCATCAACGCGGAGGGGGTGGCAGTCCGGGACTTACAACATGTCAGGAAGCGCTGGGAGGACTTCAGGTCCAGGACCCTGAACAAGGCCCGGCGCCTCTTGAAGGCAGCGGATGCCAAGGGGCGCCGGGGCCACTTGTCGGAAGAACAGATGGGGGTCCTGGAACGCATATCCCCAGCGCTCCACGTCCAGGTCCTAGAGAAGCAGAGCCGTCTGGAGTCGAGCGGTGAGTGTACATGCATCCTGGTTGTGAGCAGGGCGTGTGGTGATCATTCCCCATTGTGCCGGTTGCACATCTGTTTGTATGGGGTGGAGTATGGGTGGGGGTGTACAGGGCCGTGGGGCTGACACATGCGAGGGCTGTAATGTGTGAGACATGGATGGTGCTTGTGTGTGTGGGCTTGCATGGCAAATGCAGTTGTGCATGCACACATGTTTGGATGAATGTGTATGTAAGTAGACATGTCCGTGATGTCAGGCATGTATGTTGTTTTCGGCTGCATGTATGAGCACTGTGTACATGTGCATGTGTGTGTATTTGTCAAAGGTGCAACAGTGGTGCTACATGGATGCATGTGACAGCGGTATGTGGAAGCCTGATTGGCAGATGTGACATGGATGCCCGTCTGAACAGTGCGACACTTGGCAGAGGTGTAGACATGCATGCAAGTGTGGTGGTGTGTGTACATGTGTGGTGCACTTCCTGTGTTGCATGTGATGTATGGCTCCCCTTTGGCTGCTGATGCTGTTGTATGTGTAGGGATGGTGGTGGCAGTTGCGATATGGCTGTGGTATGGCTCATGTGTGCCAGTTGCAATGACATGTGTGTTGGGGATTGTGATGACATGTCTGAGGTTTGCCAATGCCACTCATGTGCAACTGTCGTGCGTGTATGTGTCCATTGTACAGTGCCCTGATGCCTGTGTTTTGTTTCTCCCTGTCTGCAGCGTCAACTGATGAAGAGGGCGGAGAAGGTGCTGTGGAGCACAGCGGCGGGGATCCGACCGCCAGCCGGAGATGCAAGGCCCGGCTCCCCTCCCGTGTCGTCATCTCGTCGGGGAGTGAGGAGTCCGGTGCCGTGTCCCAGGCCGCAGCTGCTGGGGGGAGGTCCAAGAGGCGGAGGTTGCAGTTGGACTCCTCGGCAGCAGAAGGGGCAGCTGGGACCCCACAGGGCCCAACAGGGGAAGATGGCACGGAGTCATCCAGGTTGGTGGGGGGTTTGGTGGAGGAGGGGGCCGCGCAAGCACCAGAGACAGGGTCTGGAGGTGGGGATCCCACTGGTGCTAGTGGTGCAGTCCAGGACCAGGGACAGGAGGCAGCACAGGCGGCCGCGGAGGTGCCTGTGTGCAATCCTGTCCCCGATCCTGTCCCTGCATCATCTTGCACCAGCAGGGATGCCTACGTCCAGACCCGTTTTCAGGCAGGGGATGAGCTGACGTCAACTGGCCTTCCTCTGCCTGCGGACGTGGCCATCCAGGTCCGGGTTGAGCCTGTCCTGGCTGGTGTGGCGTTGCGTCAACGGGCCATGCGAGGTGACCTGCAGTCTTTTCATGGAGAGACTGCACGTCATCTCGAATGGCTCGTTGACCACGTCAGCCTGCTGGGACAGGTCACCCAGGCCGGATTCCGCTGTCTGATGGGGCTTGCTCCGACCCCCTCCTCAACTGGACCCCCTACGCGCCAGTCGTCCTCTGTGCCATCTTCCCACCCATCAGTCACCTGGGTGCCCTGTGGAGCTGCCTCTGACAGTGCGGCCAGGCTGGTGGAGGAGGCATCCCTGCCACAGTCGGGAGTCGGACGTCCAGCAGGGGTGGCCACATCAACAGGTGCACCCCAGCCGGCGGAGGATGTGCAGGCAGCAGGAGGCAGTGCACGGGCAGAGGCAGAGCAGCAGCAGCAGCAAGATGGTGGGAGCCATGAAGGCTCGGGGCCTTCGACATCGGAGGGGCAGGCATCGGCCGGAGGGCAGGAGGACCCAGGACAGAGAGTGTCTTCCGTGTGGCAGCGGTTGGGCCACGCCATAGGTGCGGAGCGGCGGCGGGCGGAAGAGGCGCGGTTCACAATGGTCAGGGCGGAGAACTCCATGCGGAGGGCCCTGAGGCGGGCCGAGTGCCTCGAGGCAATCCACAGGGGGTTGGAGGAGGACACGGCGTCGTCCCTGCGGACCCTCGGGGCCATGGAACTGGACCGCCTCCGGGACATCGAACAGGAGTTCGATGATGCCCTGGCCCGGAACACCACAGAGTGAGCCGCTGGACTTGCCCGCCGCCTTTGTATATAGTTCTTTAGTTTTAGGTTTCCTTTCGTTCTTATTATTATTTGGAGTCGACGGACACTGCTCCACTTTTTGTATATAGTTGATATTTAGGTAGGTTTTTTAGGAGGTTTCCTTAGTTCAGTTGTGATGATGGACCCTTGTTATTTTTGTACATAGTTCTTTGTTGCATGGAGAGTTTTTACATTTCACTTTGGACATAATTTTTTTGATTTGATTTTCTAGTTTTGTGTTTTTATGCGGACATGCAGCTTATTTTTTCACATTTACATTGTAGTTAGTTTTCTTTCTTTGGCATTTGTATTTTTTTCAATACATTTTTTTTTCCATTGTTCACTGTGTGGTTTCATCTCATTGGTTTCATGCATGTCATGTTGTGTGTTTTCCCATTCAATTTGAAAATATGTGTGTGACGGACATGGGTTCATTTGCTTCATGTACATTGGGGGTGTAACATGTGATTTCCATTTCCATGTGGGTGAATGGGTTACTTGGTAGGGCTTTTTGGCTGTGGAGGCTGACCATTACGCACATGATTGGGGATTGTGAGGACCTGGTGGGGGCTGCACATGGTGGCAGGGGGGTGGGGGTGCAGGGGGACATGAGTGGGGGCCTGGTGGAGGTTGAGCCTGCACTGCTGGGGGGTGGGGGTGGTGGGAGACATGAGTGGGGGCCTGGTGGAGGCTGCCCCTGGTGGCTGGGGGGTGGGGGTGGTGGGTGACATGAGTGGGGGCCTGGTGGAGGGTGCCCCTGGTGGCTGGGGGGTGGGGGTGGTGGGAGACATGAGTGGGGGCCTGGTGGAGGGTGACCCTGCACTGCTGGGGGGTGGGGGTGGTGGGAGACATGAGTGGGGGCCTGGTGGAGGCTGCCCCTGGTGGCTGGGGGGTGGGGGTGGTGGGTGACATGAGTGGGGGCCTGGTGGAGGGTGCCCCTGGTGGCTGGGGGGTGGGGGTGGTGGGAGACATGAGTGAGGCCTGGTGGAGGGTGACCCTGCACTGCTGGGGTGTGGGGGTGATGGGAGACATGAGTGGGGGCCTGGTGGAGGGTGACCCTGGTGGCTGGGGGGTGGGGGTGATAGGGGACATGAGTGGGGGCCTGGTGGAGGGTGACCCTGGTGGCTGGGGGGTGGGGGTGGTGGTAGACATGGGTGGGGGCCTGGTGGAGGGTGACCCTGCACTGCTGGGGTGTGGGGGTGGTGGGAGACATGAGTGGGGCCCTGGTGGAGGGTGACCCTGCACTGCTGGGGGATGGGGGTGGTGGTAGACATGAGTGGGGGCCTGGTGGAGGGTGACCCTGCACTGCTGGGGTGTGGGGGTGGTGGGGGACATGAGTTGGACATGGGTGGGGGACTGCTGGCAGGTGCCCCACAGTGCTGGGGGGTGGGGGTGGTGGGAGACATGAGTTGGACATGGGTGGGGGCCTGCTGGCAGGTGCCCCACAGTGCTGGGGGTGGGGGTGGTGGTTGACATGAGTGGGGCCCTGGTGGAGGGTGACCCTGGTGGCTGGGGGGTGGGGGTGGTGGGAGACATGAGTTGGACATGGGTGGGGGCCTACTGGCAGGTGCCCCACAGTGCTGGGGGGTGGGGGTGGTGGGAGACATGAGTTGGACATGGGTGGGGGCCTACTGGCAGGTGCCCCACAGTGCTGGGGGGTGGGGGTGGTGGGAGACATGAGTTGGACATGGGTGGGGGCCTGCTGGCAGGTGCCCCACAGTGCTGGGGGGTGGGGGTGGTGGGAGACATGAGTGGGGCCCTGGTGGAGGGTGACCCTGGTGGCTGGGGGGTGGGGGTGGTGGGAGACATGAGTTGGACATGGGTGGGGGCCTACTGGCAGGTGCCCCACAGTGCTGGGGGGTGGGGGTGGTGGGGGACATGAGTTGGACATGGGTGGGGGACTGCTGGCATGTGCCCCACAGTGCTGGGGGGTGGGGGTGCAAGGGGACATGTGTTGGTGTTCATTAGTTCAAGGAGACATGTGCCTTTGCTGGGGGGCATGCCCATGTTGGGTGGGCTGCCTGCGGGACATGACCAGGGATGCAGGGTAGTCCCCTGTGGTGTGGGCTGCCTGCAGGGGCCGTGGAGGGTGTACAGGGTACACCTGGGAGGACCCACACTGTCAAATCACATGTGGGACTCCCCGGCACCCCTGAAATACACGTACCGTGCAGAAATCGCGTGTAAAACTTCCCGCGCACCCCTGAAATACACGCGCCCAGGCTATTCGCGTGTAAAACTTCCCGCGCACCCCTGAAATACACGCGCCCAGGCTATTCGCGTGTGGAACTCCCCGCGCACCCCTGAAATACACGCGCCCAGGCTATTCGCGTGTGGAACTTCCCGCGCACCCCTGAAATACACGCGCCCAGGCTATTCGCGTGTGGAACTTCCCGCGCACCCCTGAAATACACGCGCCCAGGCTATTCGCGTGTGGAACTTCCCGCGCACCCCTGAAATACACGCGCCCAGGCTATTCGCGTGTGGAACTTCCTGCGAACCCCTGAAATACACGCGCCCAGGCTATTCGCGTGTCGAACTTCCCGCGCACCCCTCAAATTCACGCGCCCAGGCTATTCGCGTGTGGAACTTCCCGCGAACCCCTGAAATACACGCGCCCAGGCTATTCGCGTGTGGAACTTCCCGCGCACCCCTGAAATACACGCGCCCAGGCTATTCGCGTGTGGAACTTCCCGCGCACCCCTGAAATACACGCGCCCAGGCTATTCGCGTGTGGAACTTCCCGCGAACCCCTGAAATACACGCGCCCAGGCTATTCGCGTGTGGAACTTCCCGCGAACCCCTGTAATACACGTAGCCCGCTCCCCCAGGCCCGATCGCGTGAGGAACTTCCCGCGCACCCCTCAAATTCACACGCCCAGGCTATTCGCGTGTGAAACTTCACGCGAACCCCTGAAATACACGTAGCACGCTCCCCCAGGCCCGATCGCGTGAGGAACTTCACGCGAACCCCTGTAATACACGTAGCCCGCTCCCCCAGGCCCGATCGCGTGTGGAACTTCCCGCGCACCCCTCAAATTCACGCGCCCAGGCTATTCGCGTGTGAAACTTCACGCGAACTCCTGAAATACACGTAGCACGCTCCCCCAGGCCCGATCGCGTGAGGAACTTCACGCGAACCCCTGTAATACACGTAGCCCGCTCCCCCAGGCCCGATCGCGTGTGGAACTTCACGCGAACCCCTGAAATACACGTAGCCCGCTCCCCCAGGCCCGATCGCGTGAGGAACTTCACGCGAACCCCTGTAATACACGTAGCCCGCTCCCCCAGGCCCGATCGCGTGAGGAACTTCACGCGAACCCCTGTAATACACGTAGCCCGCTCCCCCAGGCCCGATCGCGTGAGGAACTTCACGCGAACCCCTGTAATACACGTAGCCCGCTCCCCCAGGCCCGATCGCGTGAGGAACTTCACGCGAACCCCTGTAATACACGTAGCCCGCTCCCCCAGGCCCGATCGCGTGAGGAACTTCACGCGAACCCCTGTAATACACGTAGCCCGCTCCCCCAGGCCCGGAACCCCTGTAATACACGTAGCCCGCTCCCCCAGGCCCGATCGCGTGAATAACTTCACGCGAAACCCTGTGATGCACGTACCCTGCAAATCGCGTGTGACACTTCCCGCGCACCCCGGTATACATGCACACGTATTTTTTGTCAGCGGGTGTCCGTGTTTGTGGGTACCCCTTTGCACGTCATTTTTCCTGGAGGGCCACAGTATGGGACATTCATCATGGCAGTATATAGGTGCTATTTGTTGGCGCACCTTTTGGCGCACATTTCTTACAGCCGCAGAGACGCTACCGCCTCCTTTCTTGTGGCGGTCGTGTTTGTGCCTGTGCGCTGGTTTGAGCGTGCGCTTTTTTCCCCTATTCTATTCCATGAATACGTGTTGTAGGCGAGCGTGTGGGCGTTCCGCGCACTTGTGCCCTGTACTTCCCCCGTGACGCCCACGTTTTGGCAAGTTGTTCCCCATTCCGAGTGTTACGCCCGTGTTCCGCCTACTTTTATTGCGTGCGCCGCGCTATGTGCGAATTTCGCTGTGGCCTGTGCGATTTTCGCTATGACCTGGCGCACGCTGTTAGATGGCCTGTGCGCCAACGTGCGCCAACGTGCGCCGCGCACTTTTTTATCGCACATCTGCTGGTTTTCTCGCGCACGGCCTTCCATGAATCGACGTGCGCTGCTTTTCGTGCGATTTTCGCACTTGCACTGCGATTTTCGCTATTCCACTGCGATTCGCACGTTTTTGCCCACTTGCGCCGCGCTAATTATTCCATGAATCGGCCTCTTAGTGTTCTTCAGGACACGTGTAATTTAGTTTATGTACGAACATTTCAGGACACCAATTGTGTTCTTAGAACACTTTCAATTGGGTAGCGAACACTACGAACAGTTGTACTGTTGTTCAGGACACATCATTTTCGTTTATTTACAAACATTTCAGGACACCAATTGTGTTCTTAGGACAGTTTTAAGTTGATAGCGAACATTACTGACAGATATAGTGTTCTTTAGAACACTTTAATTTTTGTTTCTTTACGAACATTTCAGGACACTACGAGTGTTCTTAGAACATTTTGAACTTGCATGAGAACATTACGGACAGATGTAGTGTCCTCAGGACAGTTACATTTTCGTTTCTTTACGAACATTTCCGAACAACCGCGGTGTCCGTGGACACCTAAATTGGTTTTATTACAAGGAACTGAAAGTAATTACAACACAATATAAAAAAGTAACTTTATTTAACATATATAAACAATTTATGACTGAGAAGGTGGGGCAGAAACGGAAACAAAAACAGGAGAATTAGGGTTTTCAATATTAATGGGATCAGGTGAAGAAGGGAAGCAAATCTCATCAAAACGTTGTGGTCCATGGAGAGAGTTTGGGGATAAATGAATGGGATATGGTGAGGGGGGACAAGTACAGGTGGGACAATGGTATGTTGTTGGTGGTTTTAGGTGATCATCCACAAAGTTCTTTAAATCCATAAAATTTGCCATAAGTTGGTCCATTTTGTGGGTAATGTGTTCAAGAGTGTTATCCACCACTTCTTTTTCTTTGGAAGTTGCAATTTTTGTAGGGTCTGTAAAAAAAAATGTATATGTTGAATGTATACAAAATAATATTTATCAATTGGTTTATACAGTAAAGTGTGTACCATTAGGTGGACTATCTTCTAACATTTCGTCTCGTGGGAAATGGTCCTCTAGCCAGTCCAGAGTACTACACATTTCTGTGAGAAAACAAAGAAGTAATATGTTTTTTTTTTCTAATATAGAAAGTTTATAAATATATGAGTAAAAAGAAGTGCACTTACTATGTCTGGTGAGATATGTAATCAGTAGTGTATACGTCTGGTCTTGCTGTTGGTTGTGGAGCGTCTGTGAGGTAATTATGGTGGAAGCCACTTTATCTTCTTTTGGTATATTCCATTTTAAAACATATTGTATTTACATGAATGGTTAGTGTGTTACATATATGGGTAACATTTTTTAAGTATTACTACATATACTTTGTATGTGTGCTGCTTTGTGAATTTGTTAAAGTTCCTATGTTATGATATAACTATTACACATCATACCTCCCCAGAGTTTTTAGGTGGTGGTACTGTTCTCCGAACATGTCCGCAAACATTAAATAAGTTCGCGGACATCAAGTTCATAAGAAGAGATCTAGTCAGTTCCATATGACATGTATATAAAGTCAAAGTCATTATTGTTAAGTTGTGCTACTAAAAAACTATGAAATTCAGTGAAAAAACTTTGTTAAAGGGACGTTATGGTTAAGTTGCGCTACTAAAAACCTATGAAATTCAGTGAAAAAAACTTTGTTAAAGGGACGTTATGGTTAAGTTGTGCTACTAAAAACCTATGAAATTCAGTGAAAAAACTTTGTTAAAGGGACGTTATGGTTCCAAGTAAAACCGAAAAAGCCTTGAAATTCGCCAGTTATGGTAAGCTAAGCAACCATAACTCGCGCCACCACCGTGCACTGCTAAGACTAACACCCAGGACATCAAAGATGACATCACAAATGTCATTGATGACATCACTGATGACATCACATGTCTGGCTCACTATTTTTTCTTTTGCTGACATATCTAGGCCACATGGTTTTCTTCAGTAACAGTCAGAAACTAAGAATTTTATTTTATTTGTAGACGTATCCTTCTAGTAGGTTCTTACAGTAATTCCCTTAGAGTACAGTCACATCATATGAAACATATACATATTGGAAAACACAAGCTTGAAAGACAGCAATCCTTTTTGTGCATAAAGATAATCACTAGACTTATGAGCACTTTCTGATAGTTCTGTTTTTTTTTATGGCTGTACTTTCCCTGTATATGGTCATATTTGTATACATTGTACTCACACTACTTTCCTTAGGGTCCAATCACATCAATTGATATGTATACATTGGGTAAATAGCAGCTTTGAAACAGAGCAATCATTTATTTGCCTGAAACTAATCAGTTAAGTTATGTATTGTTTCTGCTACTACTTGTGCTTTTTTGCTAACTTCACTTTCCCTGTATATACCCATATTGGTATGTGTTCTTGTGTCTTTGTGTTTTGTCTATAGTAATGCAATTGTGTAATGCATGGGTTTTATTAGCTACTTATTACATATTTCACAGTACACAAAAATCTATTAAGAAAACAATTATCATTTCATTATTCAACATATTAACATTACGAATATCATACCTTCATCTTGTACGCTGCACACAATGTTATGTTTCTGTATGAGTAGCTTAGTATACTAGATAGAACCCCACAATAGGATGCTATTTATATCAATGCATCGTTCAATGCACTTATTAGGGTATATTTCTTGCAATGATTCTTGACACTTTTTTCGCAACATAATAAGAATCCCTTCTACACATACTTCATGAGAAGTACATACACATGTGATGTCATCAGTGATGTCATCAATGACATTTGTGATGTCATCTTTGATGTCCTGGGTGTTAGTCTTAGCAGTGCACGGTGGTGGCGCGAGTTATGGTTGCTTAGCATACCATAACTGGCGAATTTCAAGGGTTTTTCGGTTTTACTTGGAACCATAACGTCCCTTTAACAAAGTTTTTTCACTGAATTTCATAGGTTTTTAGTAGCGCAACTTAACCATAACGTCCCTTTAACAAAGTTTTTTTCACTGAATATATATATCTATATATATATATATATATATATATATAGATATCATTAACCAAAATCAAGTGCATGTTAGCCCCCATCACAGGATGATACAAAAGTATCATAAAGAAATTGATGTAGAAATAGTTCTGATTGCTATGGACAGGCCCAATGGACAATCCAGCAGGACTGTAAAGGTATGTTTGTATAATAATATCAGATTTTGTTTTGTGTAGTCCTCCTGCTGCTAGGCATTGTACAAAAAGGAGCAATTATAACTTAAAGGAATGGTTCGGTCAAAAAGTTTAATTTCCCCTATGGGTCGGCCATGTGTTTTTAAGCCTAAGTCGCTCGATTTTAGAAACATTTCCTATGGACCTTACCCGATTTTTTGTCCATTAAACGCATGCGAAAACAGGCATCAGGGAGCTGCCATTTTGTGATAATCCTATCATTTCCCCCATCGCCTTGGCTGACCTGCTTTTGCGGCACTAAATCATATCCCCCGCCCCTGAGCCTGTCATCAGCAGACACGTACCGCCCATTTCACAACGCCAAAGCACGTCTTGTGTCAACATTCGCTGCGCTTCAGCTAATGACGTGTCGCCATGGAAATGGCAGGACGCCTCTTTCCTCAATAAGTATAAACAGACCGTTTCACAAAACACAGCAGCAGATTTTCGATTCCATTCCTCTCTCTGTGTTACTTTGAGTATTCTGTGACTCGTTTCTGTGCTCTGGTCAGCTACCTTCGTTGCTTGTAGCCCGTGTGAACAGATACCAGTACCACCGCTATCAATTATTTTAGTTTGTTTAACACACAATGGCTACAATAATGCCCTACATGTACGAGCCTGAGTATACCGAGGAGGAACTACTGGAAAGGGAAACACGCGAAAACAATGGGTCTTCGGACGGCAGTTGGGAGGACGATTCAACAGCTGAAGAGCCTGGACCTAGTCGCATGGACGGTGTTTCCACCTGGTGCACATGCAATCGATGCAAGCTAATGCCAACCGAGGATGAGCACTGCTGCTGCTGTGAAAACCCGGGATGCGTGGCCTACATTTCGGAAGGCGAGCCACGACCACAATGCATCACCGAGCTGCCAGACTTCAGGGCAGCCTGCCTCACACGGTCCGTGTTGAGGATAATGATGGTGCTTATGCATGAACTTCGCGCAACTGTTCGTCCTCATAATCCGAGTAACGAGTAAGTATACTCTGCTTGTCATGCCACTCCTATTTCATGGTCTTCTACTATATCCAAAATTACATATACATATCATTGTAACGCACGAAAGTCTTTCAATAGTGTGCAGTGTCTAGATAGCATTTGTCCGAGCAGAATGCCATTAGTTACAAGAATTGTCATTGACAACAAACATTTATTAAACTTATCTTGGTCATTTAAAAACAGGTTGTTTCATTCCTTTTCACAGGTGGTACAGGCTGGTGGCCTATCGTTCCTTTACATGGTGGCTTCATGGGAGGCTTGGACACCGCGTTCGAAGAGTGATACCCGCCTGTGCCGTTCGTGCCATAAGTGAAACGTTCCCGAGTGACAGCGGTCCGTAGAGGGGATTTTCTCTCACTGTGCTGCAACCTGAACTGTACAATGTGTAAAGTTTTGTATTTTTGTGTCATCAAAATAAGATACAAAATAAAACACCACATATATTTTAACAACGGTTATTTCGATTTTTTAAATCAATCAAGTGTGTCTCCATTCAAGGATGGACGTCAGACATCTGTGCTCGGAATGGGTGAAGTTCAGGTCGCTGTGAAGCGGGGTGGTCACTATCTAAGATAACATAATATATTATCAATAATGCATGCACTAAATAACACTTGTTCAAAGTCTTTCAGTCGGTTATGTCTCTATAAAAGTCACACATATATCTATACTATCAATTAACATTGGATTATACAGGCCTTAGGTCAAGGGTCTTGACCACTATAATACACTGTTTGAAGTGTGGGTCTGTGCTCACAAGAATCTCCGGTATGTGGCATTTGTTATTGACAGGCAACGATATACTGCAGTAGGGGTCTAATGTTAGTTGGGGATCTGCTAGGTGGGCATCATGGCGTGGTCAGTGGTCTGGCACATGAAGAGAATACCTGCAGGGACACAGGGTCAGAATGGCAGTAAGTTTCCACTGGCAAGGGTGCGTGGGCAAGGACACGTTTGTGGAGATGAACGAGCCATGTGCTTGGTTCAGGCCGGTTCACATGCAGGACCGTGATCTCAGAGAGTGTTACATTTATTAGCTGTTGCAAATACCTCTGGAGTTTTCCTGTCAGAGTGGGAACGAGGGTGTGGGCCATGTGCTCTGCATGCTGTACTATCGCAGTGAGGCCTGGTCACCAAGATGGAGTGGAAAGGGGGTACAAAAATGGATGCCCCGTGTCCTACTCAGTGTTCCCATCTACGCAAATGTCATCCAAAGTTAACATCACATAAGGGCAAGGGGCGAACCCACTACTGGAGGCACTTGGTACAATTTTCAACTGAGAAGTAAAGGATGAGAGGGGCCTGATGGCCCCTCGCTCCCACACACTTGCCTGCACGCCAAAAGGCATTTCGCACCCGGGGATGAGCGCTGGCATGGGGGGCTGTCACGGGCGCAAAAGGCCAAGGTGCCAAACAGCATGTACACTTCAAAAGGTATCCCACGCCCAGGGGCCATCGCTCACATGGCCTCCTCAGACCCCGTGTCTCCAGGCAGGCCTCCCCTGAGGCAGGCCACCCCCCTGCAATCCACATAAGTGTGTCTCCATTCAGCAGTCTTCCTGTGCCTTATCTGCATGCCCCAGGCCCATCCATCCCACCCCCTCTATCAAAGGCAGTTCGCACCCGGGGATGAGCGCTGGAATGGGGAGCTGTCACGGGCGCAAACGGCCAAGGTGCCAAACAGCATGTACACTTCAAAAGGTATCCCACGCCCAGGGGCCATTGCTCACATGGCCTCCTCAGACCCCGTGTCTCCAGGCAGGCCTCCCCCGAGGCAGGCTGCCCCCTGCAATAAACATAATACCACGACATATACACGTCATTCATTCACAAACACACCCCTGTTTCTAATACTTTATAAACCACTTGATATGTCTCATGAGAACATCTTTGTGCTTTGCAAGTCAACTCCTGAACCTTCTACCTGAGAAGCACTGAGATCTATGCTAATCTGCTCGTCGCCGCGCTATCTGTGACCGCTTCGAGCAAACTCGTCAGTGTGCTACCTGTGGCCATCTACCTGTTCTCCTGCAACATACTGCTCGGCCTGCTGAATCCAACTGTTTGTTGGTCAAGGTAAGGCCATGTATCCTAGTCATATTTCGGTCATTTTTACATTTCAATCTACTTGCTATTACAGTACCCAATAGAGCTGTGGTCATTGGTCTCATTGCTATTGACTTGAATTTCAATTGTTATGCTATCAATAGATCTATTTATTTTCATCTGTGTCAATTGTTATCGAATGGCATCCTTCGGGGGTCCATTCTATAATGTAAGCATGTTTCCTTTTCGTGCAAGTCAGAACATCCAAGGGACGAGTCACATGTTCAGAGTTTAGTCACATAATTTAAAAAATTTCTGTAACTTATGCAAATACTAAGCCGCACATGATGAACTGGTATGGTTCCGGCGACCAAAACAAACCTTGCATTGAGCATGGTATGGTTCATTTACTTTTTTATGACATTTTTATTCATCAAGGTTTTATAATAATCTTGATATTTAATTTTCAGAATTTTCAACAATGCCTGCCTGTTCGATTAGCGGTTGCCCTTCGAAGACCCATTCTAAATCTGAAGGCACTACAATGCATGTTTTTCCGAAAACTGTTGATCGAATAAGAGAATGGGTCAGACATTGCGGATATCCACTGGATGAGCTGGAAAGTAGAATCCAACAAGTCTTTGAGGACAAGAGGGGTGATCAATAACGCATCTGCAGCCGGCACTTTCCCTTGAACATGTACACCACATCTTGGGTAACAAAGAAGAATAAACGGCGATCGACACGAAAATTGTTCGCAAATGCTATTCCCACTCTATTCGTCCACAATCCGCCACTGGTGAGTCAAGTGTCCGTTTTTAGCTTTAGGCCTTGCGGTAGTGTGTAGGTAGCCGAATGGATTCATTGATATTTTAGGTGTTTCCAATTTGTAATATTTTTGACATTGATATGAGTGTATAGCTTTTTGAATAATGACATTTATCAATATATTATTTTTAGATTTCATAACGCACAAACAAAATCTATATATGGGCACAGGCAACTGTGCTATATTGCGCATTACTCAAGTATTCTGTCTCCTTACATGGCAATTTTAAATATTGGCATTTCATTATCAAACAATAATTTACCTTTACAACTTCTTGACTATCCCTTGAATCTGAAGCAAGAACATTCTACTTGCGTCACGTGCTCGCAGTTATCAACCACTTCTAGCGCATATCAGGTAATCATACTTGGCTATTCCCCTACAGACTTGTTTTATGCATGTCAAGTAATAGTTTTTATGTATCGTGTGATTATTTTATCAATTGTTTGGTTAGAACTTTCCAATTGATATACACCTTAGTTGTCGTCCCCTGGTGTTTGTTTTCAGTTATAATTAGTGTTATCCATACTAATGCAAATACTGTCTTTCAGGGAGATGCTGAAACATCCACCACATTGACAACAGCCCTAGATGTTCTTCAACAGCACGAGTTATGGATACTGACAGCTCCATCGACCGTGATCGTCAGGACTGGAACACTTGCCGTTTGATTGTTCTACACCATGTTTCATTCGTGGTTAGCCGTTGATATGTACCTGTGCGCTCGACCCCAAGCGTGTGTTGTGTTTTCAATATTGTAATCCTTACTAATGCAAATATTATGTTTCAGGCAGTTGTTGAATCGTCAACCCACGCAGTTGATGCGGAGCCTGACATTCAAGTAATTCCGGTGGAAGTGGGACCATGCGGATACGAATCGATGCAACAGCTTTCGGAAGTGCGCACCACATTGACAACAGCCCTAGATATTCTTCAGCAGCACGAGGTATGTATACTGACAGCTCAATCGAAGGTAATCATATAACGTGATTCCATTTGCTATACTTTCTTCCATATTAACGCAAGTACTGTGTTTCAGGGAGACGATGGAGCTTCCACTTCAATCACAAGATCCCATTTAGATGATGCAGATGTAAAGAAATCGGAGAAATAAGTCGATTAAATCTGATCATATTTAAATATTCCTTGATTCTTTTAGACAATGCAACATTTGTGGTTATCTCTTTAGATCTACCTGTGCCGTCGACCCCAAGTGTGTGTTATGTTTACAATATTGAAAACCATACTAATGCAAGTTCTGTGTTTCAGGGAGTTGCTGATGCCTCCTCCTCAATACAATCATTTGTGGGAGTCCATGCAGAGCCAGAGGTATGGATACTGACAGCTCCAGCGAACTAGGTCATCAGAGCTCTAATACTTGTCGTTTGATTGTTCCACACAATGTTTAAATCGTGTTTGTCTATTGAGATGTACATGTGTGTTCGTCGTCACGTGTGTTTTATGCTAACAATATTTGATACACAGTAATGAAAATACTATGCTTCAGGGAGTCGATGGAGCCTCATTCCGTGCTGTCTATGCAGATACAGAAAATATATTTGTTGCAGCGCAAGAGGAAGGGGAGACATGCGGATACGTATCGGAGCAACAGCGTGCAGATGTTGAAGGTCGAGTCAAAAAAGTTGCAAAGAAAAGAAACAAAAATAAGGTTAGTTACAAACAGTTCATAAATTTAGAATTTCTTTTTGTGCTGGGGACTATTTTTTGTTTTTTTCAAGTCAATTGTACTAGCCTTTATCTTGTGTTTAAACTGAACATCCCTTTTCCAATCTATCCTCTAGTTACCCGTGGGTGTCCGAACTATACATACACAGACATTGAAGCGAATGAGAGATGTTGCTTGCCAGACCATTTACACTATGGAGGAACTATTAATTCAGACGCCGCGTGTTGAGACTAGAGATGCTCATGTCCAGAACATGAAATGAATGTGTCCGGAGAATCCTGTAAAGTTGTAAAGGACCATTGCTACAGTACGACCGCACCACCGCAACAACATGATACTGGATGTATTGAAGATAGCTCTGAAGTAGTCGCAGATCAATTTACACAATCTACACCCGCCAAAAAATTGCCACCAAAAAAGCTGTCGAAATTGTTGTTTTCTCCCATCAATGTTGAAGCAGCAGATGTTGAAATGACAGAGAATGAACCAGCAGCAGCATTCACCGACGCATCAGAACTTGATAGCAGCGATATTTCTTTCAAATGTGGTGAAATTTCCTCAACGTCACAGGCCGAAACAACTTTGACGCAGGATGACAGTCTAATGAAAGAGGGCAAATACATAGTATTCGACAGTTGTTTGATGGATATTATAAGTATGCTGAAATGTGGGCATTCCGTCAGAGGGAAAGTATGTGTGAAGCCATTGATTCATGTGACTCGTCAAAAACAAGGCAGTAACATCACAATACATCCCGCCTGTAGATTACATCATACGTTCTCATGGTCTGATGGTCTGCACAACCGATGCTGGGGAAACTGCCAGCAGGCAATCTACTGTGTGCAGCTGCATCACTTTTTAGTGGCTCCAGTTTTAGAAAGTTAAAGTCTTTCTTTCAGTTTGTGGGACTCCATTTCATTTAAAAAACGCAGTACTACAAATACCAACATGATTATCTGTTTCCGGCCATCAGTGATACTTGGAAAATTGAACAATTGTCTCTAGCAAGTACATTCAAAGGCAAACGATTCAGGCTAGCCGGCGATGGACAGTGCGACAGCCCTGGATTTTCTGCAAAGTACTGCACCTACCACTTTCAGGACATGGATAGTAAGAAAATTGTGAGTTTGATGGTTGTGCAGGTAACACAATGTACATCCTCAGTGGCCATGGAGAAACTAGGATTTATAAAATCAGTGGAATATCTGCAATCGAGGGGAATGCACATCGACCTCATAGCCACGGACAGACACGTTTCAATTGCCAAGACAATGAGAGAGCAGTTCCCACATATTAAACATCAATTTGACGCATGGCATCTTGCTAAATCAATCAATAAGAAAATCTTGGCTGCAGGGAAGAAAAAGGGTTTGGAAAGTATTTCAGAGTGGTCCCAGTCTATCAGCAACCATCTTTGGTGGAGCTCCAAAACTTGTGAAGGGTCAGTGGAAATACTACTTGAAAAATGGCGGTCACTGATGCACCACTGTACCAACGTGCACCGCTGGTCAGAAAACCTACATTTCCACCAATGTGAACATGGCCCTTTGTCCCCTGTGGAGGCACGGAAGAAGAAGTGGTTGAATCCATCTTCACCGACACACAAAGCCATTGAGAAGATTGTTTTCGATAAAACTCTATCAAGAGATTTGAGGGGACTGACAGAATTCTGTCAAACAGGAGGTTTGGAGGTGTTCCACAATATGTGCCTAAAGTACAGGCCAAAGCGCTTGCATTTCAGCATACAGGGCATGAGACATAGGACTCTACTTGCCAGCTTGGCCCATAACGAGAATCTCGGCCGTGAACAATCTAGGATTACGGGTAATGTAAGGATGCCTCGCTACACTAAGGCCTTTTCAAAAAGAAGTAAGCAATGGGTGATCAAACCAGTCTATGAGGAAATGGAGTTTGACTTTGTCAAAAGCCTTATTGTTGCTGTATTAGAGAAGCACAGATATGGAATTTTGAACGTTTCTGTGCAGAGCACTGATCCATTGCCACCAAACATTGCCACTGTGCCATGTCCACCCAAAGGAGAGCTGGTTGTGAAGTTCAAATCCCGGTTTAAATAATTGTAAAACGATTGTCTTTTTGTAAATAAATGTTATTGTACAGTGTGCATACAAAGTACGCTAACCCTAACCCCTACCTTCACCATCCTGGGTGCCGAGCAACCTGGGTGTCATCTTTGAATTCTCTCTCTATTCACCTCATATTGCTGACCTTGTCTATATGTGTATGTATATATTTTTGTTGTTGCAACTCATTTTCACAATCTCTTCTAAATGCTGGGCACTGTTAACCGAGAGGAGGCTTGCGTATTGCAAATAATAAAACAAACAAACAATAAATCTCACTTTCAACTCAACTCCTCGGGTACTTTATACTGTCCCTGACCTTCCCCAAAAAATTTAAAGTCTCAATAGTTATGGTTCTTTGGGGCTTTAAAGCTCGCAGACAACAAGTACAAAATTGGGGGCCTTAGAACGCGCCAAGCGAGCCGTTGCAGATGGGAGAGAAGCCAGTTCGCATTTGCACATTGAGGCGCACTACATAGATGGATTCGAAACTTCAAGTTCTCACAGATGGCTTTACTACGGGATGTTGCAAAGAAAGAATGTATGCTCATTTCTAGTGAAGGTTAGCGGCTTTGATTTTCAGCTCGCGCCCTGAAGAGGCCCACAACTCGCACTGGCAGTATAAGGTTCTATTGTTTTTTTACCTTGAGAGACAGGGACCATGCCGAAAGAACTTCATTTGAAGGGGAGGTGGGGGGTGCAATAACGTAAGAGATGATAAGGCAGAAAATTCTTAAACTAGACCGAGTTTCATGTTTGTTCAGTATACAGAAAATCGTTGTCAAGAGCACAGTGGGATTTACGGACTGCATTACACAGAGACACAATGGAAATTGCAAATATAATGTAAGTAACTCTTTAGACGCTTTTATACCGGAATGAAGAATTAATGAATGGATGCACGAATGAATGAAGAGCTTTGAAAACGTTTGTGGGATCGTCCTTGTAGCGGGCACATGGGCATGCAGGTCCACATTCCACACGCATGTAAACAAAAAGTCGTTTCTCATTGTGTACTAACCTCAATTTATTTCATTAGTTTTCGCATTGATTTTTGAGCCGAACATACTCCATTGCACTATCCTTGAAAGCAAATAGTTTCAGCTCGGCCGTAATAAATAAAATGAATAATATTAATAAAGATCGGCTGGCGAGACTAATTATAAACTTTATGTTTTCAAAACAGGTATATACTTCCCTTTTGCCACTGCCACCAGTTTCAGACCCCGGCAGATGGTTTCTTCAACCGCCAGCTGCAGCTTAATGTAAACAACTGCACCATTCTGATGATCTTATGGGACGATCGACAAGGGCCCATATGCCCTTATGCGGTACTAGCGGCTAGAAGCAACATATCAACCTTTATGCTGGCCTAGTGCCTACTTGATGGAACAGCCTTGCGGTTCAACGTGCGACAAAAGTGCTTCTTTGAACGAAAAAACCAACACCCTGTGTACCATAAAGGAACAGCGTGTGTCTCACGATAAACTTTTACGAATTTGCGGATAGAGATAAAAGAAAATAAATGACTTTCGGAGTTTATATGGCAATTGCTGAATATACTATAAACATTTAATGTCAAATAAATGTACTTTACCAAATTTATCGTGTTGCTGTTTGATTTTAAAGTACAGTTTCATATTCCGAATTGTGGCGCGCTGTGTTGTGAGCTGATCTGTGTTGGTTTCCGGGTTCTGTGTGAAGTCGCGTAGAAGACGACTGGGAGCGTTTGCCTACGCAGCACAGAAACGTCACGGAGAGAGGCGGGGAATATTAATGTTTTGATAATGTCAGGCTCAGGGGCGGGGGATATGATTTAGTGCCGCAAAAGCAGGTCAGCCAGGGCGATGGGGGAAATGATAGGATTATCACAAAATGGTGGCTCATGGTGTCTCCCTGATGCCTGTTTTCGCGTGCTTTTAATGGACGAAAACTCGGGTAAGGTCCATAGGAAATTTTTCTAAAATCGAGCGACTTAGGCTTAAAAACACATGGCCCGACCCCTGGGGGAAATAAAAAATTGTGACCGAACCATTCCTTTAACTGCAATGGTACTAGGTTTATTGGCTTCATCCACCTTTCATATATTTTCCTCCCTCTAGTCTTTCTATTTCTCCCACAGCTCGTAATCTTGGTATCTATTTTGATTTTAATCTTTCTTTTGTTCACCATATTTCTCTCATTTCTCCTTCCTGTCGTTTCCATCTTTGTAATATTCGTAAAGTTCGTTCTTTGCTCAAATTTCAAGCTACTAAACTTCTAATTTCTTCCTTAATCTTTTCTCGACTTTTCTATTGTTCCAGCACTCTTTTTGGTCTTCCGTGTTCTCGTCAATTCATAACTCCTCTGTTCATCTACTCTGTCTTCTATCTTATCGAGATTTTATTTACTCCTCACTTGTCTCACTAGGTTGGTTACCCTTTCACTCCCAATTCAAATTTCATTTTCTTTGTTTAGTTTCAAATCCCTCTATCGGGTCTCACCCGACTATCTTTTTGCACTCCTATCTTTTTACACTCCTTCTCGCTCTCTGCGCTCTTCCGGTCTCTTTAGACTGAACATTCCCAGTCTTCCATGTGCTCAATCCCAGTTTCGATCTTTTCAGCTTCTTGCTCCTTTACATTGGAACGCTCTTCCACTCGCCATCCGCTCTATCACTGTTTACTCTCTCTTTCGTCTCTCTCTGAAAACACATCTTCTTCATAGCCCCTGATTTCTTGCTACCAGAATTGCTGTTTTTTGCTGTTACCTATCATTATTTTGTATCGTGTTTTGGTTTTAAAATGTGCAGCGCTTTAGTTTAAGGTGCTATATAAAATACAATAAAATACAAATGCAAATACAATACAAATACAAATATTGACCTCGAAGGGGTGAGTAATATTGCACATCAATAGGCCACAGGTGTGCTCACTGTTCTCATACTTGTACATGTTTTGATATTTGTTTTGTATTTATATTTATATTAATTTCGACAAGAATCTCGGTACATGACCACAGATTGATGGATGAGCTCTCCCATATTTTTTTGAAATGTATTACTACTGTATACAGTTTGAAAGTGTTTATTAAAGCATGTTTAAAGGGAATTAAAAATAAATGTAATTTATTTTTTATCACGTCACTCCAAATATGGGAAATAGCAAGGTTACAGTTTACGTAAGTTTATTCACAAGAAGAAAGCACAATCAATCAATCTTTTTTGGACACTTTCTCAAATGTACTGAAGCTATTGAGTGACTGAAACATGCAGCACAAAAAACGAACATCACTTGGAAAAGCTCCATCTGATGTAAAGCGAATATCAATATCAAGAGCTTCTGAAACACAACAACAAACAGCAGCACAAGAGCAACTTTCTCTAGGGCAAATGAGATGCCAGAGCAAACTGAAGCATGACTTGCTGAAGAGAGGACAAGATCAACATCCTCCAGGGCACATGAGACACCACTCGATCAGGACATGGGCAACTAGTAGTACATAAGTCTCAGTTTCTGACACTAACTCTCGGCATGCTAGGGAATCAGTAGGTCAGGGAGTAGGAATGACACAGACAAGGGATGGCACAGAGAAGACAATGTCAAAGTATAAACAGTGCAATTTTAGAAGCCTAGTGTTACTTCATACCATGGAGGATTGCCATACTAAGTATAGGCATCTTAGAACAAAGAAGGGGAGTGGAAGGAAGCGTTGGGGGAAGGAAAATCCATAATTCCAGGTCAAGCCCTCAATCATGTACGAGGGGATGAATTGTTATGGCAGGTTAGCATTTCGGAAATGTGAGTATATACTTGATGTGGGGGAGAAAGGTGTTCCAGGGTGGTGGCTGAGTATGGCAAACGAAAAGTGGTCAATGGTCTTTGTCAAATAAAGTTTTTAAAAGTATACAAAGCAAAGAAAATAGTTTTCCTTGTTATCTCAAGCAGCCTTCTAGTTATGATTCTCTTGTTGTCCCTCAAATTATGATTGTCCAGTACTTTTTGGTTAAGTCACCAAATAACACCAAATCATTGGTAACGTGAAAGAGAAAGGGTGAAAGGGAGTTTGGGAGCAGTGTATGTCGTTGGCTTGGCAACCTGCCGATGCTTGGTGATGAAATGGCTGAAGAACCAGCTGGGCCTTGTTTTTTCATGTGCTTCCGCTATTTTCAAAGTGTTTTAATTAGTTGCTCAAGACAGAATCGCATAGTTGTTTTTTGCCGTCTTTTCGAGATACAGATGGCTTGTTTTTCAGAGATAGCGGTAGGGAAGTTCCTCCAGATAGGGTATCTTTCTGAGCTGACAGGTAGCCACAGTTGGTGCGCACGGTGGGTGTTGCAGTGGATGTGTCGGAAGAGGAGACAGGAAGGGAGATACCTCACGGAACAACAGCTGCCTTCCTCTGCCGCTGCCCTGCACCCCCTCCCATATTGTCCTCATTTATCTGAGGCTGAGGAGGTCTCTGGTTTTAGGGGTGAGTCTTTTCATTAAGCATATTGTCCTGAGTGAAACCCCATAAGCACACACTCTTATCCACCTGCCACCCTGATGCTCATAGCCCACACTGTGCTGCGAGTCTCAGACTCAGAGGCTGTCTCTTTCCTTGCTACAACCAGGAGTTCTGGCACTCCCATTGCTCGAGGCCCTTTCACGAGACACGCTCTGTGGGAGTTTCACACTTACTGCGCCAGGCTCAGACGGAGTAGTCTAGAGTTGAAAAAAGTTGTGTGAATGGCTGCACTGTTACCGACCCCCGAACAGATGGCATGATGAGCACAGCACCTCTCCGGCTGGTTGGTGTTACTATCATGGCACATTGTTTGCAGAGTCCCAGTGACCATCATAAGTAACCCACCCACAGCCCAGACCCACTGCTCATCGGCCATGGGGGAGTGGGGAGTACAGGAAACATGCCTGTTCCTGAGGTGGATTAGCCATGCAGCTGGCACCCAGGGAGCCCCTCCTATGCACAGCCCGGGAGAGCAGGGGTGGGACAGCGGTGCTGTCCACACTCTCGCTGGCCCATGTCGCCCGGGTCGATGCCACTGCTGCTGCAGGTCAGTAAGTGGCATCCCCTGTTCTAAAGCACCTGCAGAACTTCCGTACCCCACACAAAGGTCTCCCACCCACCACTACAACAGGGGTCAGAATCAGATGGAGGGGCAGAAAAACCCAATGGCACGCTAGAGGACGTGGGATGCTCCGAGATGTGAGGGGCAACCTGGCAGGGAGAGTCGTCCTAGGCGTGAAGTGTATCTGGGGAATGAGGGATAGTGTGGGGTAAGAGGTAGCTTAAGGACAGGGGTGAGGGACAACCTGGAGGATGGCTCCCTGTGGAGTACAGGGAGTTTAATCTCAGCTATTTATTGGTTTTGGTGCTTTTTGGTGGCATAAGCCACCAAATAACGTTAACAAATTTTGACCTAGTCACCGCACAGCTCTGTGTATAATCCATATCAGTTAATTAAAAAAAGTGCGACCCTGTTTTCTGTACAGTTGTTTCATGGGGATAATCCCACTACTTTGTTTGACGCTACGGTCCAGTTGACATATGCTTTGCATCGGCATGCATAAATCCAGTTTTGACACACAGTTAGGGTAATATGAGGCCAAGAGTCAGTACAAGTGGGGGAGGCTCTAATAAGTACATGTGACATAAGAGGTACTGGGCGCAGGGATCACAGGTGACATTTCATTCACATATGGAAGGGGCAGTCCCATCTGTAGGACGACCATACCATAACTGGCCATGCTTCCTCTCCACCCTCTCTCCCCCCACCGGAATGCAAAACTCTTTATTCTTGCATGTGTTGAGCTCCAAGAAACCAAACTCGTTGCCAGTGCTGTTGCTGCCCCATGAAGTTAGTTGTATGATAATTAACAGAGAATTCCTGAAATACCTTCATGCTAGGATAAGACCAGGAGGCTGAGCATGCCGAAGAGACCCGCCCCGCCTATCCATCACTCCTTCCCATCAATTTCTCATCTCGGTTTGTGTTATGAAAAGCGAGGAATGCACATGTGTGCCAAGTGTTTATTTGGAAGTGTTTATGGGAGTTGCTGCGCCCGGGAAGAATTCTTGCAAATTCGGACCCTTCCAATACTAGCTCAAAAAGAGGGGCTTTTGCAAGGGGGTGATGCATTGATCATTTTAGTAAGCAAACCATACTCTGGAATGCCTTTGTGGACTATGTCCTTGAGCACTGAGTTGGTTGTAAAGCAGTGGGACTTGAAGTTGGCCCTCAGCCCTCGGTGTCCAATAGTACACAACCACAAGTGCCTAGTCCATATAGTTGACTATTGTTTCAATGCTGATTCTTGAGTTGCAGGTTACTCTGCTACTTGTTTCAAGTATTTTGTGGATGGGATTAATGGGAGTTAGAAATGTTATATTATGTAATTTTATCTGAGTGCTTTTTCAGGCATCTTGGAGTTAGGAAACACATAGAGCGGATAACCCATATCCATGCCTAGAAGAGTAATGTTTTCAGAAGGCGGCTGAAATCCAGATTATTTGGGGTACGTTTGAGGGCGATGTGGAGAGCATTCCACAACCTACCAGCCATAATTGAGAATGATCGGCCCACCACTATAGAAAGGTGAAACCTAGGAACCAGGACTAAGCAAGCACTGCCAGAATGGATAGCTCGAACTGGAAGGTAAGGACTAAACCTATCACAAAGAAAATCTGTCCCCTGATGGTAATAATCCCAGTGGACTAGATAGAGTGGTTTGAACTCAACTCATCTGGCCACTGGAAGCCAGTGGAGAGAGAGCAGAACAGGTGTAATATGGGCTCCATAGGGTGAGTTGGCAGCCACTCGGGCCATCATATTTTGCAGCACCTGAAACCGATGGAGCAGATCCATTGGTTGAGCCAGGAACAGAGCATGATAGTAATCTATTCGGCATAGTACTAGAGAGGCCACTTCCAGAGGTCGCAGGTCACTATGTTTGAATGGTGAAACTTTACGCAGTGTCCTGAGGTGGAGGTGGCCAGCATTACAGACCGCATCAACCTGGGAGGCCATCAAGAGAGTCGAAGACAGAGCAACACCTAGATTCTTAACGACTGTCACTGGCATAGTCCAGAGAGTAGGATTAGGAGGAGAGCCCACCACCAAGACCCCCGTGTTGTCCCCATTCAACTTCAGCCAATTGCTGTTCATCCACTCCCCACAGCAGTCAGGCACTGACACAGTGGAGGTGATACCTACACCAAGTTAAGATCTAAATGAACCAGGATTTGGGTGTTATTGGAATATGAGTAGCAATTGAGGTCAAAGGGGCAGACTAGAAGAACAAGAGGGTGAAAGTAGATGTTAACAAGCATAGGGGACAAGGCAGAACCCTGAGGTACCCCACACATCAGAGGGTGGGACACAGAAGAAAAAGGACAAAGAGAAAGTGATTGGCCAGAAAGGAGATAAACCAAGCCATGACAGGCTCAGAGAGACCCACTGGGGCCAGGAGGGACAGAAGGGTAGGGTGGGGTGGTCAACAGTGTCAAATGCCGCTGAAAGATCTAAAATTATCAGGGCACCCACTCACCTGCTGTCCACCAGCCTGGCCATGTCAATGATGACTGATACTAGGACACTCTCTGTGCCATGTCCCGGCCAGAAGCCTGAGTCAAAGGGTTTGAAGAACCCAGAAGGTTTAAGAAAGGAAGAAAGAAGAGGAGGCACCAAAGTTTCCAACAGTTTCATGAAGAAAGGCAAGAGGGAAATGGGACAAAAAGTAGCAGGAACAGAAGGGTCCAGTAACTGTTTCTTTAGAAGGATAATAGCAATAGCCTGTTTAAGCTCTGCTGGCATTTGGCCTGATTGACATAAAAGGTGAACTCCTTGGGAAATCGAAGTAATTATGTTGGGCAATTTAAGGACGTCTAAAGGGACTGGATAAGAGGGAGCAGCCGATTTAAGCTGTATAACAACATTTCCCACTGTTTCATCAGCGAACATGGGAAAGTCTGACCAGGTTTAGGGAGAATTCTCAGAAATGTGCTAATTCCCTCTACCTTAGAGACCCCCAGCAACTTTGCTGGATTTTGAGGACTTAATATTTTTAACCTGGAGAGAGTGAGACCCTTTTTCCCACTCTCTCATGTGTTTTAAGGTGATTTTATACTCTGTGTTTCTTTTGCTTGTGGATTCTGAAAAAACTCCATAGGTATCATTGTTTACATTGTGTCACACAGCACCTTCAGTGCAGTGACAGAGGGGAGTCTTTCAGATTTCCCAAAGGTTTCAATACCTTCTCTGGGATAAACTACTGTTTCCCAGAGCAGTAAAGTGAAATTGACTTTACTTACATTTGTTACTTTCTAGACACAGCACACAGTATCTTACAATAGGGTGCTGGAGGGGTTACTTAGTATCCCCTTTTGTCTAGCTTCTCATGTAGCATTTTTATGTTACCCTTTCCTCACTGAATGGCTGGCGGCAGTGGTTTACTTTTTACTACCATTATGGGATTTTACCACGGGCTGCATTCGTAGCCACGGTAAAGCACCCATGGGTGCCATTTTTGTCAAAATGGCCGTCTTCTTTTTTTGCCATTTCTTTGTGGAAAGGTCCTTCTTGAGATTTACTCTGCGCGCCAAACCAGGTTTTGTTCATTTTGCTGGTCGAGTATCCACTGCAGTCGCTGCAGGAACCGGATAGCCAGGGAGAGGAGCACCAGTTTGTTTGCATTGTTTTTAAGCTGGCCAAGAGCTCCAGGAAGATCCTCCCGACTGCCAGGAAGCAGGACTGACTGAGCCTGAGCCCATTCAACAGAGTGCGGGACCCCAGATGCGAGGAAAGTCCATCTCGACAGCCAGGAACTGCGGTGTTGCTATTGGTGGTATTCGCGAGGAGATGAAACACCAAACAGCCACTTGTTTGAAGTTTGCCAGTTGCGAGCAGTGGCTGTCCCATTGCAGTGCAGGAGTCCCCAGAAGTCCTCCCTCTTGTAACCATGGCTGAGGTCCAGTAACAGCAAGATCTGCAGAGCTGCACAGGAACAGAAGTCATCTGCTGCACTTTTCTTCAACATAAAGGTACTGTAAAGTCTAAGAGAACTTACCTCTTGTTGTGTAGCCACTTGTCCTCGTTAGAGACTTGCGTGGTTGCATGTGTAGAGTTGCTTGCAGCCTAATCAGCTTGTGGCCCTACTTATATTGCTTCAATTCTACAAATACTTTTTAAACATTGGAAAAGACTTTCTACTTACCTGCAAGAAGAGCTTCAGTTCACCTTGCCTTTTGCTAACTTAACATTGGTTGGCATGGCTCCCTGAATGACTCTTCTCTCTTCTGCTTCTGTGTTTTGCCTTCCTTCCAGGAACGGGTTAACTAACTTTACATTGGGGGGTTGTTTTGAAAGTACTTACCTACTTAAGAATAACTGTGTGAATACTTGTTTTATTCTAAACTCTCTTCTCTTTAACACTAACCCCAAGAATATTCTAAATGCAACAGTAATATATTAATGCCAACAGCACCGTGGCTATTGAAATCACTTGAGGGTGTAGGAGTGCCTGTGTGTCATCCCAAATGGGTATTTGCTGATTTAGAAAACTAAGAGTGTGTATTTTCGGAGTGTATTTGTGTGCTTTTTATATTGCTCCCTTCTGAAGAAGGCTTACTATTACTGACTGGTAAATACATTCATAATTGTTTACTCAAGAAACCCTGTGTGTACGAGTTTATTTGAATACTTGTCACTGTGGTTCTCTATGTAACTCCCCTACAGCTCGCATTGACCCCTCTTGAGATAAACCTGGCTGCTCCACACACTACCAACCTGTGTAGTGCAGACTTATACCAAAGATTGGGTTTTTTTATTGCCAGGAGGTCAGGGTTGTTGTAGTGCACCCCACGGGTACTGCATACAATCTTGCCTAACACCACGTATATGGGCAGCCCTCTTTTACTTCAGCAAGGTCCATGCTGGCATCGCCCTGGTATGCCAGGTGGATAGTAGTGCGTATATTGTCAATTTTAGTGATGAAGTATTGAGCTTGTGAGTCACAAAGCAATTGCGTCAGAGGGACTATAGGCATAAAATGAGTGGAGGAAGACAGAGATTTGACCACAGAGAACAGCTCCTTAGGCTGATATAAGAAATTCTCAATTGTATGGCTTGCTTAGCTTTATACATGGCAGCATGATAGTCTTTACTGAGTTGACAGTACTATATCTTCTCAGCTGCCCCATAGGTGTGACACCATTTGCGTTCGGCCTGCTTCAACTTGAGGTGGGCTGCTTTGAGTTCATCTGAAAGCCAAGGTTTAAGGGGTGGCTACGGAGTTGG
This sequence comes from Ambystoma mexicanum, assembly GCF_040938575.1. Lineage (NCBI taxonomy): Eukaryota > Metazoa > Chordata > Amphibia > Caudata > Ambystomatidae > Ambystoma > Ambystoma mexicanum. Next base: position 1,160,845,275 of record NC_090931.1, read on the forward strand.
GTGAGCTTTGAGGGTGCAACTACATCAAACGCAACTCTCAGCCACTCGGTGAGCGAGGATAAATCAACTATAGTGCTAGTGCTACACTCTTTTCAATAATAGTCAGTAGAGCGCTCCGGTTTTCAGAGTACCAGTTCCGCTGCATAGCTGTGTAGGGGAGATTATTGAAGGTGGTACGGGAAGCCTCAGCATAGTCTGACCAGACCACAGGCTCCACAGGTACGATATTAATTCTAGACTCGTCAGAGAACACCAGATGAAGAGTATTGCCTAACACATGTGTGGTCTCAGCGACAAATTGATGCAGGCCCAAGTCAGCTAGAGCCTAAAAAAATTATGATTCCTGTGAAGATAAACATTTAACTTACAAAAAAAAAAAAAAAAAGAAAGACTAATGTTAATGTTAAAATCGCCCAAAAAGAGTGAGAAGAATCCTCAAACGATTTTGGTGCTGCTGCTGCTCTTGATGGAAAGAAGGACCATCTAGGATCTAGGTCACCTGGCATAAGCCCCGGCCACCTGGTGTTTTCCTGGTTGCTGCTCTTTTTTCCCACTTAGCAAGCCCCACTCACCTGGTGCCTTCTTGGTTGCCGCTCTTTTTCCCCACTTAGCAAGCCCCGCCCACCTGGTGCCTTCCTGGTTGCTGCTCTTTTTCCCTACTTAATGAGCCCTACAGTCTCTTTTGCTTTGCAGATGGGGAGCAGGTGCAAGTGGATCTAGGTCACCTGGCCTAAGCACCACCCACCTTCTTAGCCATGCCTCTTCCTTCCTGCACTTAACTCTTAGATCACGGGTGTCTTTCGCCCAGGCGTCCGAAGCGAAGGGCAGACAAAGAAAGGGCAGTTCCTGTTTGGTCTTGTTCGGACCAGGAGGATCCATGGCCCGAACCCCTGCTCAGACAGTAGGTAAGCATGCACCAACTGTCACGCCACTTCTGGGGAGACCAAGGTCCAGTGCGATCGCTCTCCCTTCTCCTTCCTGGCGGATCTACCCGCGCTTTCGCGTCTGGGGAGCCGCCAGGAGGAGAGCTTCAGGAACCGCTGTTGGTGGGCTACGGCGCATGCGTGGGAGACCGCTGTCTCGGTTCCGCGCATGCGCCGTGGATCGGACCTGTACATTGGGAAGGGCTTGCCTTCCAAGCCTCGTTTTGGGTCCGCCGGCACTCGGAGGTGAAACGGCTTGCGTTTCAGGCCTCGCGGGCGCCGGCGGCCCATAAAAGAAAGCCGCAACAGAAGCCAATCGCGTCTCAACGCGGAAGCTTCGTTCGTGTTGCTCGCTCCTGGTTTCCTGTGATTCCAGCTTCCCGTTACCTTGCCTTGTCCTCAGCCTGCCTGGACACCCTTCCCTGCCTGGGTAACCTGTCCTACCTGCCCTGCCTTCAGCCTGCCTGGGTATCCTGTCTTACTTGCCCTGCCTTCAGCCTGCCTGGGTATCCTATCCTACTTGCCCTGCCTTCAGCCTGCCTGGGTATCCTATCCTACTTGCCCTGCCTTCAGCCTGCCTGGGTATCCTGTCCTACTTGCCCTGCCTTCAGCCTGCCTGGGTATCCTATCCTACTTGCCCTGCCTTCAGCCTACCTGGGTACCCTGTTCTACCTAGGGTCCTGTTGCTTACTTACCCTTTTGTCTGCTTGGGAGTCCAGTTAGCTCAGGGTCTTTTGGGTCCCTCTGGTTCTGATTTCAGTCTCCTTGGTTCCTTTGTTCTCGCCCTGTGGTTCCCGGGTTCAAACTTACCCCTCTGGTTCCCCTGGGACCTTTAGTTGGTTCCCTTCCAATCTGGTTCCCCTTTTCCAGTCTGATTCCGCCTGGTGCTTGGTGTTCCATCTTCATACCAGCTATCCGAAGTTCGCCTGCAGCTTGGTGCATCGACCATCACCTCGGACTTCGCCTTGTTTCTACTCTTCAAACTGACCGTTGCCTCTCCTGTCTGTGCTTGCACAGTCCCACCGTCACGTTAATCAGGAGAGTGCCTTCCGTGACGCTGGGAGTCTGTCCATCCTCCACCCTGTACCATTTGGGTGGTGGAGAGGCGGGTTCCCCGAGTCACACATTCATCACTCAGAAGACTGCAGTCTGGCGGCCCCAACAAGATCCTCATCAAGGAAAACAGGTACGCAGTCTTCACGAACATCTCAGCTTGACACCAACATGTGTTTACTCCCTCTGTCCCCAAAGGCCATCCCCTCGTCTCTAGTCCCCCCATGATGTTCCCTTGTGCCCCCTTCTCGCACACAGGTGTTGCCTGTCTTGCTTGATTTTTCTACCCTGCTCCTCCTCGCCCCTCCAGCCCACTTCTGCAGGAGTCTATCCTGATACATTCTGGTTTCACCATCACCGTCTTGTGGCCAATGCTGGATTTTACTTATTTTATTGATTCATGGTGCATCACCCTTTCTTATGGTGGCCCTGAATCATGCTTTTCCCATCTTCATCTTGTATCCATGCTTGAAACATTAGGTGTTACTACTGAATTCTGCAATTGGATTTGCTCTCCCCTCTTATTAGCCACTCTTTTTGACTGCTTACTCTATTCTCTCCTCCTCTCCCTTTCTCCCTATCTCCTCCCCTCCTCCATTTACTTTCTTCTATGCACTTACTCTATCAGAATTGTCCCTGGACCTAGTATGACAGCAACATTGTCTGTCTCCTCCTCCCTCTGCTTACTTGTCCCCCCCCCCAGCACTATATGAAATGCTGTCAGGCCTAGTACAATAGTCACTTGTTTTGTTCCTCCCCTCCCTTTCTGTACCCCTATCCCTCAATTTTTGTTTTCTCCGGCTCTACCAGAAATGTCGTCAGGCCTAGTACGGTAGTCACCTGTCTGTTTGTTTCCATTTCCTTCCCACTCCCCCCTTCCCTTCCTTATCTATGTCTTAGCTCTTGCACTATCTGAAATGTCGTCAGGCCGAGAACGATAGTTAATTTCACATCCTTACTGTTCATGGCCTGTAAGAATGTCATTGTATTTTCCCTTGTTCCCTCCCTTGCCTTGAAGCCCTTTGAAACACATTGTGTATAGGCGCTATATAAATAAACTATCATATCATATAAAATCATATCATATCATATCATACTGAAAGTGTAGAAAAGGTTTCAGAGAATGTTCTGATCTGATCTAAGCCTCAGTGGTGATTTGTTTAATTGAGTGAGATAATTGATAATAATCTCTGTTGCCAATTTACATAGAGACAGGGTAGTCAACCTGTCTCACTCCTGATATTTGGGCAAGGTATTTCCATGAGCTCTGACCACTGATTATGTTGGCTTGGGCTGATGGATTAGTGCCAAATCCGCTGCGGCGTGACAGGTTGGCTACTCCGATCAAGGAGTAACAGAATGAACATGCTATCAAGCAAGGATTCAACCAATCTGCACAGACAGTACTTTGTTGGACATATTGTTCAGCAGATACTTACTGGAAGTATGAGTTATTCGTCGTGCATGTTGTTGTTACAGTACTCATACTTCCCCAATTGAGCTTCTTAGTCACATCTGAGACATTTCTACTTCCTCCTTTGTTACATTAGCTCAGCATGTCTTTGTTGTGTTTTAATAAAATACCCTTTATTGCCGTTGCTCCCATCTGTTTTTGTTTTTCAGAGGAAGTATATACGCATAGTCGGCACATAGAAGCCCCTGTGGTCACCACGCAGCAAGTGCTTGTATGGCTACCGGTCAGTGTGCTCACAATGTGTGATATGCATTTCTCTTCCATTAGTAAACACTAATCATGAAACACAACTGACACAAGTGCAGCATTTCGTGCAGAAGCATTTTCTTCTTTAGGGTCTGTAGAGATGCTTTGTTTTTAAATAGGTAACTCAAAGAAAACAGATTACTTGCATCGGCGCCACTTTGCGAGTTGTACAATGAAAGAAAGTGACACGTTATTGTACTCTGTTCTGGTGGTGATATAAAAAGATGTAAGTAACACCGATCTCAAGAGGGACTTTCTTTCTCAAACTGAAAGGGACCTTAATCCCTGCTATCGGTTCAGCTAAGAATAGTCCAAAAGAGGAAGTGAATGCAACATATTTGATGATATTGCATTGTACTGCAACACTTCCTGCTGATTTCTCCTTTTCATAAAAAGCTAATGATGTGTGTTGTTTACTTGTCTCACTTTCTTCATATGAAGAAATCAGACAGACACCCTTTTTATATTTTCACTACTGTTTTCTTGTGCATCATTACATCAATTCAAGCCATCTCGGATTTAGATCACGTAGAATGTATGTTGAATTGGATGTTTAATGAACTGTTATTTTTAGCTGTGAGTAAAAATGGACAAATCCAGCCCACCCAAATATTCGTATTTAATTTGGGCTTCCAGATTCTTGTAATAATACATCAGTAGGCCAGTTTCCTTCCTGTAGAGCATTCACCCAATGCGATTTTTGCCTGACCCATACATGACAATGTCACTCAAGTAATGCCACTCCTTTCATACTCGATTTATAAAACAACCTCTAATCCCTCATTTACCTACGAGCCCACATGTGATATAAGAGAACATTTATTTTAACTAATTGGGGCTCCCCGATTGTCCGATACACCACCACGAATGCCATGTGTATAGGCTTGTGAATGGGCACTTTATAAATGCCATATCATATATGATATCATGTTGTGTGTGGAAATCTGTGTATGTGTGTGAACTGGCAGGTTTGTTTGTGCTACTGTGGGTTCTTTTCACCTTCTGTCCATATTGTAGAGAAATAGCGCTAATCCTCACTCATTCTGGGGGCTAGGGGGTGATAGGGTAAAGACCTCCATTGGAGGATGTGGGTTTAGGGATGTACAGTGGAAATCAGAGGAATAAGCCGATTTGCCTTTAAATAGAGTGGGCAGCACTGCAGCATTGAAGCTTCCAGGGCTGTTCGCTGACTGGTTTAAGGCTGCCTTGACACATTGGACACGCATTGGACAATTACCATCCTTCTTTCCACATCAGTCCGAGGGCTGTCTCACCAGAGACAGAATAATATAAGCAAGCAAAATACGCATAACTATGGTATCTGTGACACTCATGAGGCCATCTTTATGAACAGATGTTTACTCTAGAGCTTTTAGATCACACTGTAGATATATGTCCCACTCAAAGAAGAGAAAACGAAAGGTGTCATCCTTCTGGGGTTGAGACATGGCCTTGCATTCAAATGGCTCACGATAGGTTATATCCTGCACTTCGAGCGTGACTGAGGCAGGCGCTTGTGCTGATTGCACTCCAGCTCTGTCACCGATGGGCGTGTTCTACGAGCAGCACTTGGATAGGTCAGAAAGAACTGGATGGCTGACCAGTATACTGATATAGTCAGTCGTCCTCAGTCATGCGATGGTGTACTGAACTATATAATCGGTTGCACCTTGCTGAAGAAACAGCCGTGCAAGACATGTGTTTCTTTTATGTGCTTTGTGTGCAGCTTGAGCCTGGACACAATAATTGGGTTGCAAGGTAAGCCTGTGCTGCTGTGGGAGGGGGGTGGGGGGGGCAGCTGAGCCTGCTTCCACTGCAGAGGGAAAATCATCCATCCACCTTGTCACCCCTACCCTACTGGCAAGACAAGAACTCTTTCAATGAGGTGAACGACCCCTTGCAGCCAATGCAGCACCTTAAGTCCCGGGTCCCTAAAAAAGCCATGGGGTGCACCTTACCCTGATGGCAACTTCTCTCTTCCCACCCTGCCAGTGGCGACACAGGACAGAGAAAGTACTGCGCCACAGGGCAGAGGAAGGAGGAGTGGCACTGCTTTAAAGAAATATATTACCTGTGCCCCGAAGAAGAATGCCTTTGTCCTTCAAAATATGTGGTATTTACTTCAAGTATAGCGCTTCCAGTTCTGTATGAACACATCTCATAGATAATGCTCAACAATCAGGGTGTAGCATTTGTAGTGCAAATTAATACACAGTTACTGGCCATGATGCATGACATGTCAGCATGCACACTGAAAGGGGGCATTAACATTACCGAAAGACGGTGTGCAAGAAGAGCTGTGTCAACATTGTAAGTGAACTGAATCCAGTACCCAACCCGCCCCTTGATCAAGGAAACATCCATGGCAGTGACAGCAGCAGGGACAACCAGGTTCCTGACCATTGCAAGATATTCAGTGGACCTGCCCTGCTACTGACACATCGAGCCTGGGAAGATGTGCAGGGAAGAGTGTGAGCATCTCTACCAGTGGAAGTGGGTGCTAGAGGAAAGACCCCTGATGTCCTATCCCCTTTGCAGTACTGTGGAGGTTTTGTTAGCAGTGCTCCACGTGCAGAACCGGGAAACCACATACCCTCATTTTAGTTTACTCACTCGCCTCTCATGGTTTGTCATTAACAAACTAATGTGAAAACATACTCTTCCCTTTTCCATTTCGTCCACAACAAATAAGTACTCTAATCCAGACGACATCAACCCAGTTGTTTGTTTTCTCGGACTTTGAATGATATTTCACATTTAGAACACCCATCCATTTAGAATTACTACAAGATGGGATCTGTTCACCATTAGACATTTACATTGGTTGTCTGTCTGTTCTCTGTTTTTTCTCTTGTCCTTTATTTTGCCTTTTGTATAACTGATGTTACTAGCTTTTTTGAGTTTTACCTATGTACTTCAATACCTACATTGCAACACATGTCTTCTTATTTATTTGAACCGGTTCGATGGTTCTTTCAACTGCAAAGTAATGGCCTTTCTGTTTATATGTAAATAATGTGATGCCACACAATTCTGGGACCAACGTCCAGCTTTGATATGGGTCCTTTGTACATGCACACTGTCTTTGCTTGTTTGTTACCTGCATAGCAAAATGATATGTATTACCTTAATTGTCCTATTATCATTTTATTGTACTTCATAACATGTAATTAAATTCATGTATCCTTTTTTATATCGATGAGAAGGTGAACAGGATTGTGATTTATTCCAAACTGGCCTCAGTACGGAATGACATGTGAGCACTTGAAGAATACTCTCATGTTGGGTTTTTGGTGACTTTTTAGAACACCGATCTAGCTTGTTCAAAATAGCATTACATACATTACTAAAAGTATGTTCTAATTCAAAACCGGCAGCTCCACACCCCCCAGTTATACATGGTTTGTCTCTGCAGCACGGGGCACCGTTTAAGTAGCCAAACCATGGGGCGACGGTGAGGTGCAAATTGAGTTCAGACATGCTTGAATGAGAAGATGAAATGAAGATTAGGTGCACACATTTCATTAAGGATCTCATACTGAGATATTAACTTGACACTGAGGTAGTACATTGATTGATATAGATATGTGATGATTCGTTGGACACATTTGGAAATATATCTTCAGATTCATATGCAAATGATTCTCTACATCCGGATGCATATGTATTACTGTACGTTGTTGAGTAATGTCAGACACAATCCAGCAACTATCCAGACGTGTTTTTACATTGAATATAATCTGGGCATGTGGGTGCTATCAGTTTGAGCATTTGCTTGAAGTGCATCCTTCCAGGTGCAGGGGGCACATTGAGTACTTCAGGGGCCTAAGGGTGGATCTCCAGATGTTAAAACATACTTAGTGCACTAATACATCCTATACCTAGAGGCATTCTTCCAGGAAAAATGGGTACACTGAGAAAGTATGGCACATTGCACACTGCTTCTAGGTCCCATGGGCACACAGAATATTTGTGTCACATAAGAACACTGTCTCCAGATGAAAGAGATTCCATGAGTATTTGTATTTTATGCACTTTGTTCAGGTTTCATGTTGAGATCTCAATTGAATTCTTGCTATTCTTCCAGCAGTCTTGCAAACCTGTGTGTGAGAAGTGGAAGTTGGTCACTTTCCGTAGATTGTTTAGGTATGAGTAGCTGCAGAATTTACATTCCTCCTATCCCTTTTTTCCAGTCCTATCTCTATTGTTGTATTGCACCTTGGGATCTTGTTAACGAAGGATAGCACAGGGGTAACAAGAAATATGTGTGGTTCATGTATTTAAGGTACTTTGAATGGAGTTTTATGCACTGATTCAATCAAGTAGACTACTCTTACATATTATAACAGCCCTTGATGAATGTCTGGTGGAATAAATCCTTGGGGACAGAAACTTGGACAAGTTGGGTTAGAGGAGGAGTAAAGAATTATGTAATGTGTGTACATTGCTCCCAATAAAATAAAAAGAAATCCAAAATCAAAGCAGTACCTAATGACACTGTTGGTTTTAATACGTGGTTTATGTTTCAAGAGATGAATAATGTTTCTACTATATGAATTGTGTCTGCATTATTGTGTCTTTGTGTGTGTACACATGTTTGATCAAATCAATTTGTGATATGAAATATGTGTTTTAGAATTTGAAAGGTGGAATTATAGTAACCTTTTTTTCCTTAAATGTGATGTAAATATACAGCGTAACTTTTATTAAGAATATACCTTGGGATCTTCCACCATAACTTTCCCTGGTACTGTCATTCATAAGGATTCTTCTGCTAAGCCCTCATCTGTTTCTCAAACATCTTTCATTGCACACAAGGCCATAGTCTTGGCATCTATGTGTGTTTGGCTGTGTCAGATGGTAGGATGCATTATATTTTTCTTCCAGTCTGGCCAAGGAGGTGGCAGAGCTCATGGAACTCGGACCACATCACCACTGGGAGTGTTCTATGAGCAATTCGTTGTATGGGGCAGACCAGAGTGTGAAAGTACTAGATGGTTGGAACTAGATGGAAGACAGATGGCTGTACTCAATTGTACTCTGCGGTATCTAGATGTACTGTACTATACTATGTTTTGCCATGCTGAATAAACAACCTTACAAGAAATCTGCTTCCTACATAGTCAATGTGTGTAGCCTGAGACTGAATATAAAACATCACGCCTGTAATGTGAGGTATGGGATCATGCACTATGTACACATATTACACAGCCCACGTTAGTGCCTGTGTAGTTATGGTTAAGTTGCTAATCCCATAGGAAGTGCACTTTTTGGGCGGCTTATAACTTCACTCCCCCTGTACGAATCCTCATCAAACTTTGCAAAAAAAAAGTATGTGGCCCACTCTGAATTTATTTGCAAATTTGTTTGAGGTTTGGTCCAGGGGGGCAAAGTTATAGGGGGATCCCAACATTTCTTTATTTCCCATAGACATAATGGGAAAAATCTTTGCGCACACCTACAGCTCAAATTGCTCGACGGATTTCCACCGAATTTGCGGCAGGAGCGGCGGCTTAGTCCCGAAAGCATGCTTTTGTTAATTTGGTGTAAATCCATGCAGTAGTCTTTTTTAAATGGCCAAAACGTAAGGCAAACAAATGAGTAATATCTGTGTCTGCTCCGTGGACACACTTCCTTGTTCGCTCCACGGACAGGACACTGATTGGCTAACCGGCTTGTGTCATGTCTGCGGAAACATAACGTGTTCTCTGATTGGCTGGGATGAGTCGTGAGGTGTATCACATTGTTTTGATGCATCCGCCATATTGGATCCTCCAACAACGCGGTGGCGAGCAGAGGCAAAATTCAATTTTGTGGAGTGTGTTGTGTGCAGATGTGCTTGGGGAGGGTTTGGGCGTAAGAGTTGGGTCAAATACTGTATTTGTTTAGGTGGCAGTTGCCCTTGATGTGTTTGCCATCTCCACTGTTGTCGCGGATGTCCGCAGACATAATAAATGCACTACTGCCTATTTTACTTTATTATGATGTTGGTTTTGGGTTGCTAGTAGAGGATTGATTGTAATTAATATCTCCTATAAGCAGGTTACATACCACAGCCACAATGTTTGGTATTATAGGTGTGTTATGCTGCGGTGGTTGTGGCCAGGGCCTAGAGTCTTGGGTGCATGGCTTATGGCCTACGGCCTTCGGCCATGCACACAAGACTCTAGGCCCTGGCCACAACCACCGCAGCATAGCACACCCATAAAATGAAACACCCATAAAATATCCAGAACCCAAAAGTTTGTGTACTCTTTCTTTTGTAGAGTTTGTATGTTAAATTTTGGCTAGGCTATGAAGTTAAGATTGTGGAGATGTAACAAGGAGTGCAGTGTTTGTGAGTTTATTTATTGTATACTTACTGGTTGAGTTTTTTTGTGGTTGAATGCAGTTTTTTCATGACATGGGTAACTGGACCAGACATACTTTTTCAATCTCAGTGATAAAAGAAAAGGTCATGTGTTAGAGCAGGTGGTTCATAATGAGTTATTGCATTGCATAATAGACATTTCTGTATGATTTTGGCCCTCATATTTAGTACTTTACAAGTTCTATAGTTCAAACCAGTGTACTGTGCAATTTGCCCAGTTTCTGTGTTTGTTTTCTAAATCATTGGGTCTGTGGGAAAAAAAACATGCTGGATTAAAAAAAAAGAAAAACCTTCTATGTTGTGGTACACTATATTGCTTTCATTGTTTTACTGTTTATGTCTTGTTTCGTGCTAATCGTCTATCTTTGGCTTGTTGCAGATTTTTGGGGCAGTTAGGTACCTGTGGGCGTATTCTAACTGTATGTTTCTTGTTTGATTTAGTAGTATTTGTTTATCTGTTTGCTTGTTTTAGATTTTTTGGGGCAGTTAGATACCTGTTGGCGTATTCTAACTGTATATTCCTTGTTTGATTTTAGTGGTATTTATGTGTGTGTTTGCTTGTTGCAGAATCTTGGGGCAGTTAGATACCTGTTGGCGTACTCCAACTGAGCACAGTTTTGAAGTTGAAGTTTTGGTTATGTTCATACACAGATTACACATTAAATTTTGGTTTTAAGAATATTAAGTAAGCGTTTACAAGATTTGCTGGCAATCTCTGCTTTAGAGTAATGGTACTATCATTACATTCAAACCATCCACAATTCTTTTTTATATATGCAGTGAAGTGACCTACATTGGTTGTGGCTCCTGCGTGGTAGATTATACCTATTGTTGTGAAGGTTTTCTTACCCAGTGATACTTGACCATGTGTGAATCCAGTCAGATTACAGTTGTTTTTGTTACCATCTGCATTGTAACATAAAAGCATTACTATTACGTTTTTACTATGTGTCTGTATTTGTAAGGTGGAGCGATTATCTGAATTGCAGGTAGTACATAATCTGCCATGGTTTCCATTTTGTACAAGTTGCTGAAATGGAATGGATTCACATTTCGGTGTGGATACATACACAAATAGTTCATTAGGGACTTCTTCCTGTGCCACATGGTTACAGAGAGTGCATTTATGTTTCCACATGTATGAAATCTGGAAGATTTCATTTATAGGTATGGTTTTGTTTTCCACTACTTATATTAAGTACATTTGAAATTCTTTTGGATCTTCTTGTGAGTTTATAGTGAATTTGACAATGCCAGCACAGTAGTCCAATTCTTGTCTTATTCCATGAACACTGTATGTGTTGTCAGGATTGTTGGTTGCATTTCTATGAAGGACTAACATTTGCAAACACAATTGGTCTGTACTGTGTAAGTAAATGTTTTCAATAATTGGTGGCAAATTGAATAGAACATTTATTGCTACATTTGCGTAGCAATTTACAGCAGTTATATTTGAAAAATTGAATGGATCTGACAGTTCTGTGTCAAAGTTATTTGTTCAGGGTGGGTGCTGCTTCTTTGAAGAAGTAGTTGAGTTACTTTTAACAGTAGATTCTTCTTTCGTTGTGGTATTTGATGAAGTATAAGTTTCTTTTTTTTCTTTGGAGGAATTTTAGTGGTATCCTGTATCATTTCAGTTTGAAGTAGTTTTCTTTCACAAGGTTTTGCTTTTTGTGGAACAGGATAGGTTTTTAGATGGGGGTATGTGGGGGGTGTGGAGTGAACGCAGCCTATTGTATTCTAGAATGCAAGGAATATCTGCATTTACTTTACTTGCATCAAAGTTGAATAGAAATAGCCCATCAAGTGTACGTCAGCGTAATAGTGCTAGGTAGCTCATGCCTTCTTTAAAGACTGTGCTACCAATATGTATTAATGATTCATCTAGGGTAAGAAAGACCTTGTGATTTGTGAATGGTAACTGTTTATGCTAGAGTTAGTGAAAATTGTTCTCTGCGTACATAGATGTCCTTGAAAAGAAGGAAGCTGGCTGTTGAGCATCCTATCCTTTTAATTTCCGATAGTTTGTCAAAGAGAATATTGACAAACTGAATGTTGTTGTCATGTGGGTATGTTTGAAAGCTAACAACTGTAGTAAGTGCTCCATTAACTAGTCTTTGCTCCACGTCAGGTTACGTTTACGCATTACTCTACAGTTTAAAGATAATTTTAATATTTTCTCCAGACCAGCTGTGTTGGAGATAGAGTTTTTGAGAGTATTTAGTCTTGTGGCTTGTTGACACATGGGTAGTGTCATACCATGTACGTCTAGTTTATCTGTGGAGCACATTTCAATCATTGGTTGCATTTCTTTTTTCAACATTGTTTCATTGAATTTTGAACAGCTTGCAAGAGTTGGAATCAATGACATACAATTGACATTTTTGTGTGCTAATTGTTCCATAACATCTGTAGCACATGAGTTATGGCCATGGTGTGCATGGATATGCCTGGTATTTAATATTCCTTGTGCTTCTTGAGCTAGTACACCAACTCTAATACTTTTTAAAATGTTGGCGTATGTGAGGTCTGCAGACTGGCACATGTTTTCTGTTAATTCTCTGTATTGGAAATGTTGCCAAAGGTTGACATTTCATATGTTGCCAAGAGTTTTACGGCACAATTTGTACTCTAAGGTTTTAAAAATAGATTCAGCTTTCACTGGTGTCAATTGAAGAAGATCTCCGAAAACAATAATGTGTTTTCCTCCAAAGAGCTGTTTGTAGTCTGTTTTGAGGACTTCTTGCAATCTGAGGTGAATCAAAGCCAACATTAGGTTGGAGACCATGCAAACTTTATCTATTAGCAGCATTTTCATTTGTTTGAAAACTCTGTGTAGTTCCATTGCAGCATCTGTGGAAAGTTTGTAATAGACTAATTTGTTTTGGTGTTCTACTGGAAAGAGTAGTAATCTGTGTAAAGTGACACCGACTATGTTGTAGGCAACTAAACCTGGGGGGGGGGGCAGTTACAACAACTGACAGTTTGTTGTTTGTCAGTTGTTGAAGGAACTTGTGATGATTTTGATTAAGAATGTTTTGCCTGAACCAGCTTCACCATTCACGTATAGCAGTATAGGTTTGTAGTTTTGGCAGGCACAGTTTTTATTTTCATGTTCCACACCATGCTCAATTTGTTTTGTTATTTTTGTTCAGTTGTGATTTTAGAACAGCAAAGTCTTCTGTAGCTTGTTAATACTGACACATGGGGGGTAATTCATAGAATTCAGCGCACAAGTGGCGCACGCGGCTCGCGCACAGTGTGCGCGTGCGAATCCCTGCGCCAGCCGCGTGCGCTAAAATCCATTTCCGCGCACAGCGTATTCATGGATTCCAGCCACCAAAACCAGCCGTGGCGCACAGTGGCGCAGCGACCCTGCAGCAGCGCCAGTTACGCCCCCAAGAACGCCTCTCGCGCAGGGAAAAGACATCAATATACCCAATCCAGCGCAAAGGGCTGCGCTAACCCTGTACCAGCACAGCAAGCGGGCTAGGTGTATCACTGGGGTGCGCGGGAAGTACCTCACGCGATTGGCCCCATGCAAGCAGGGTACGTGTATTTCAGGGGTGCGCGGGAAGTTCCACACGCGATTTCATCATGGTACGTGTATTTCAGGGGTGCGCGGGAATTTCCACACGCGATTGGCCCCGTGCGAGCAGGGTACGCGTATCTCAGGGGTGCGCGGGAAGTTTCACACACGATTCCATCAGGGTACGTGTATTTCGGGGTGCGCGTGAAGTTCCACACGTGATTTCCGCAGGGTACGTGTATTTCAGGGGTGCGCGTGAAGTTCCACATGCGATATCAGCAGGGTACGTGTATTTCAGGGTGCAGGGGAAGTTACACACGCGATTCCAGCAGGGTACGTGTATTTCAGGGGTGCGCTGGAGTATCCACACGCGATTGGGCCCGTGCTAGCAGGGTACGCGTATCTCAGGGGTGCGCGGGAAGTTCCACACGCGATTCCATCAGGGTACGTGTATTTCAGGGTACAGGGGAAGTTTCACACGCAAAATCAGCAGGGTACGTGTATTCCAGGGGTGCGCGGGAAGTTCCACATGCGATTCAAAAAGGGTACGTGTATTTCAGGGTGCAGGGGAAGTTACACAGCGATTTCAGCAGGGTACGTGTATTTCAGGGGTGCGCGGGAATTTCCACACGCGATTGGGCCCGTGCGAGCAGGGTACGCGTATCTCAGGGGTGCGCGGGAAGTTCCACACGTGATTCCATCAGGGTACGAGTATTTCGGGGTGCGCGTGAAGTTCCTCACGCGATATCAGCAGGGTACGTGTATTTCAGGGTGCAGGGGAAGTTACACACGTGACTTCCGCAGGGCACGTGTTTTTCAGGGGTGCGCGTGAAGTTACCCAGCGATATCAGCAGGGTACGTGTATTTCAGGGTGCAGGGGAAGTTACACACGCAAAATCAGCAGGGTACATGTATTCCAGGGGTACGCGGGAAGTTCGACACGCGATTCCATCAGGGTACGTGTATTTCAGGGTGCAGGTGGAGTTACACACGCGAATTCAGCAGGGTACGTGTATTTCAGGGGTGCGCGGGAATTTCCACACGCGATTGGGCCCGTGCGAGCAGGGTACGCGTATCTCAGGGGTGCGCGGGAAGTTCCACACGCGATTCCATCAGGGTACGTGTATTTCGGGCTGCGGTGGAAGTTCGACACGTGATTCCATCAGGGGACGTGTATTACAGGGGTGCGCGGGGAGCACCACACGTGAATTGCACATGTGGGCCCTCCCAGGTGTTCCCTCTACACCCTCCACGGCCCCTGCAGGTGGCTCACACCACAGGGGCCTACCCTGCACATGTCCTGCAGGCACCCCATCCACCATGGCCATGCCCCCCAGCCAACCCACATGTCAACTTGCACTACTGCCCACCAACGTATGTCAACCCTGCACCCCCAGCCACCAGGGGCACCCTCCACAGGCCCCCACCCATGTCTCCCACCACCCCCCAGCAGTGCAGGGGCACCCTCCACCAGGCCCCCACCCATGTCTCACACCACCCCCACCCCCCAGCCACCAGGGGCAGCCTCCACCAGGCCCCCACCCATGTCTCCCACCACCCCCACCCCCCAGCAGTGCAGGGGCACCCACCACCAGGCCCCCACCCCTGTCTCCCACCACCCCCACCCCCCAGCACTGTGGGGCACCTGCCAGCAGGCCCCCACCCATGTCCAACTCATGTCTCCCACCACCCCCACCCCCCAGCACTGTGGGGCACCTGCCAGCAGGCCCCCACCCATGTCCAACTCATGTCTCCCACCACCCCCACCCCCCAGTCACCAGGGGCACCTGCCAGCAGGCCCCCACCCATGTCCAACTCATGTTCCCCACCACCCCCACCCCCCAGCAGTGCAGGGGCACCCACCACCAGGCCCCCACCCCTGTCTCCCACCACCCCCACCCCCCAGCACTGTGGGGCACCTGCCAGCAGGCCCCCACCCATGTCCAACTCATGTCTCCCACCACCCCCACCCCCCAGCACTGTGGGGCACCTGCCAGCAGGCCCCCACCCATGTCCAACTCATGTCTCCCACCACCCCCACCCCCCAGTCACCAGGGGCACCTGCCAGCAGGCCCCCACCCATGTCCAACTCATGTTCCCCACCACCCCCACCCCCCAGCAGTGCAGGGGCACCCACCACCAGGCCCCCACCCATGTCTCCCACCACCCCCACCCCCCAGCCACCAGGGGCACCCTCCACCAGGCCCTCGCCCATGTCCCATCCATGCCCCCCTGCACCTGGGTCCCACCAATCCCCAATCATGTCCGTAATGGCCTTCCTCCCCTGCCAAAAGGCCCAACCAACTTTCACATCCACCCACATATCAAAGGCAATTACATGTTACACACCCAATGTAAATAATGCAAATGAACACATGTCTGTCACACACAATGGCTGCAAGTGAATGTTAAAACACACAACATGACATGCATGAAAGCAATGAGATGATACGACACATTGAAGGATGAAAATATAAATGTATTTAAAATAAACTTGAATGGAAATGAAATGAGAAAAACCACAAAGCAAAACAACCAAAAGAAGATGAATGTCCATGAAAAAAATCAAAAACACACAGCACAATCAAAATAAATGGTGTCCAAAGTCACAGTCAGAAAAGAAATCCAAGGGTAAATGATAAACAAAAACCATTGCTCCATGGCGATGAAAAAACTCCATAAAAAAGAAAAATCCATTGAAGAACTATTTACAAGATAATCCCGGGTCCATGAGCCCAACCAAATGAAACCTAACTATGACTACTAACTAAAAACTGAACTACATACAAAAACGTGGTGCATTGTCCAATCGCAACCAAATAAAAAAAAAAATAAAGGAAACCTAACACTAACTATATAACTATATACAAAGGCGGCGGGCAAGTCCAGCGGCTCACTCCGTGGTGTTCTGGGCCAGGGCATCATCGAACTCCTGTTCGATGTCCCGGAGGCGGTCCTGTTCCATGGCCCCGAGGGTCCGCAGGGACGACGCCGTCACCTCCTCCAACCCCCTGCGGATTGCCTCAAGGCACTCGGCCCGCCTCAGGGCCCTCCGCATGGAGTTCTCCGCCCTGACCATTGTGAGCCGTGCCTCTTCCGCCCGCCGCCGCTCCGCACCTATCTGCAGGCCCAACCGCTGCCACACAGAAGACACACCCCGTCCTGGGTCCACCTGCCCTCCGGCCGATGCCTGCCCCTCCGATGTTGAAGGCCCCGAGCCTTCATGGCTCCCACCACGTTGCTGGTGCTGCTGTGCCTCTGCCCGTGCACTGCCTCCTGCTGCCTGCACATCCTCCGCCGGCTGGGGTGCAGTTGTTGATGTGGCCACCCCTGCTGGACGTCCGACTCCCGGCTGTGGCAGGGATGCCTCCTCCACCAGCCTGGCCGCACCGTCAGAGGCAGCTCCACAGGGCACCCAGGTGACTGATGGGTGGGAAGATGGCACAGAGGACGACTGGCGTGTAGGGGGTCCAGCTGAGGAGGGGATCGGAGCAAGCCCCATCAGACGGAGGAATCTGGCCTGGGTGACCTGTCCCAGCAGGCTGACGTGGTCAACGAGCCATTCGAGATGACGTGCAGTCTCTTCATGAAAAGACTGCAGGTCACCTCGCATGGCCCGTTGATGCAACGCCACACCAGCCAGGACAGGCTCAACCCGGACCTGGATAGCCACGTCCGCAGGCAGAGGAAGGCCAGTTGACGTGAGCTCATCCCCTGCCTGAAAACGGGTCTGGACGTCGGCATCCCTGCTGGTGCAAGATGATGCAGGGGCAGGATCGGGGACAGGATTGCACACAGGCACCTCCGCGGCGGCCTGTGCTGCATCCTGTCCCTGGTCCTGCACTGAACCACTAGCACCAGTGGGATCCCCACCTCCAGACCCCGTCTCTGGTGCTTGCATGGCCTCCTCCTCCACAAAACCCCCCACCAACCTGAATGACTCTGTGCCATCTTCCCCTGTTGGGCCCTGTGGGGTCCCAGCTGCCCCTTCTGCTGCCGAGGAGTCACACTCCAACCTCCGCCTCTTGGACCTCCCCCCGGCAGCTGCGGCCTGGGACGCGGCACCGGACTCCTCACTCCCCGACGAGATCACAACCTGGGAGGGGAGCTGGGCCTTGCATATCCAGCTGGTGGTGGGATCCCCGCCGCTGTGCTCCACAGCACCTTCTCCGCCCTCTTCATCAGTTGACGCTGCAGACAGGGAGAAACAAAACACAGGCATCAGGGCACTGTACAATGGACACATACACACATGACAGTTGTACATGAGTGGCATTGGCAAACCTCAGACATGTCATCACAATCCCCAACACACATGTCATTACAACTCGCACACATGAGCCATACCACAGCCATATCGCAACTGCCACCACCATCCATACACATACAACAGCATGAGCAGCCAAAGGTGAGCCAGACATCACATGCAACACAGGAAGTGCACCACACATGTACACACACCACCACACTTGCATGCATGTGTACACCTCTGCCAAGTGTCGCACTGTTCAGACGGGCATCCATGTCACATCTGCCAATCAGGCTTCCACATACCGCTGTCACATGCATCCATGTTGTATCACTGTTGCACCCTTGTCAAATACACACACATGCACATGTACACAGTGCTGATACATGCAGCCGAAAACAACATACATGCGTGACATCACGGACATGTCTACTTACATACACATTCATCCAAACATGTGTGCCCACACAACTGCATTTGGCATGCAAGCCTACACACACAAGCACCATCCATGTCTCACACATTACAGCCCTCGCATCTGTCAGCCCCACGGCCCTGTACACCCCCACCCATACTCGACCCCATACAAACAGATGTGCAACCTGAACACTACTGAATAATCACCACATGCACTGCTCACAATCAAGATGCATGTACACTCACCGCTCGACTCCAGATGGGTCTGCTTCTCAAGGACCTGGACGTGAAGCGCTGGGGATATGCGTTCCAGGACCCTCATCTGTTCTTCCGACAAGTGGCCCCGGCGCCCCTTGGCATCCGCTGCCTTCAAGAGGCGCCGGGCCTTGTTCAGGGTCCTGGACCTGAAGTCCTCCCAGCGCTTCCTGACATGTTGTAAGTCGCGGACTGCCACCCCCTCCGCGTTGATGGCAGTCACGATGTCAGTCCAGACCCGAGTCTGTCCTTCCTTGTCGGCGCGGGAACTTCCGAAGAGGGCATCATACTGCCCCAGGACTTGCTCCACCAGGACACCAACTTCGGTGGCACTGAAGCTGGTGCCCCTCTGCCTCTCTGGCCGGGGGTTGTCAGTGGTCACAGATGGTGTTTGCCCCGACATGACAACCCCAGAGGCAGGAGTGGGTGGGCAACTGGGTCCTGGGGCTGGGCTCTGGAGCGATGGAATCCCAGTCGGGAGTCTTCGGTTCCAGCAGGGGTGGTCACAGCAACAGCACCCCTGGCTGATGTGCAGGCAGCAAATGGCAGTGCACGTGGGCAGCAGGCAGTCAGGCAGCAGCAGATGGCAGGTGGGAGCGTGCTCGGGGCTCTGGGGGGCAGTAGTTCGGCCTTCTGGGCAGGAGCGTGGTCTTCCGTGTGCTTACGCGTGGCCAGCTTGATATGGAGTGATTTGGCACGTGAAAAATCTGCACGTCAGCGTGTAATTCGAGGAAAGGCCCTTAACGCGTAAGGGCGTCTGCACGCATACGCATTTTCATTGGACAGAAGGCCCCTCAAGCGCAAGCGCCCCTGTGACGTGACGTGTACAGACGTGCATGGGCATTTCAGCGCGCGTGAAAAACTGCACGTCCGCGTGTAATACGAGGAAAGGGCCCATGCGTGTAAGCGCGCGTGGAAAACTACACGTCCGCGTGTAATACGAGGAAAGGGCCCATGCGCGTAAGCACGCGTGAAAAACTGCACGTCCGCGTGTAATACGAGGAAATGGCCATGCGCGTAAGCGCGCGTGGAAACTGCACGTCCGCGTGTAATACGAGGAAAGGGCCCATGCGCGTAAGTGACGTGACGCGCGCGTGCGTTTCCCTCAGCACGGGTTAAAGGTGAGTGGGCCCAGCAGTTCGCTGTACGTGCCTTTCGTGGTGACCGACGTGTGTTGCTGCTTCCTGTTGTTTTGCGCGCCATTACAACTTCACAGCTATCAAGGACGTATCTCTTCTTTTGGCGGGGGTATTGGCTACACGTGTTTTTCTGCATCGCGCTAGTCAGACGGTGAGTCACACACGCTCTTTTTCCCACTGCGGGTGCCCCTGTGTATCGCACCCATTTTCGATGTCATAGTAGCCTGCGTGTCCCACGCGTACGCGTTATTCGTGTTACTGGGTGCCACCGCGTACTGCGGGAGGTTGAATCCATGCACGTAGGCTGCAGGGTTGCGTGCACGGTTTTACTGCAGTTTTGGGGTGCCTGAGCGTTGCGTGACCCGTCACCACATCACCGGGGTCACATACAGCCTTGCAGGTGGAGGGGGGCTGTTAACATCTTGCTTCCCACCCCCTTGACCCCAATTGCCCAGGTCAATTGTGGTGTACACCTCCCATTGGCACCACTCCATCTGTGCCAGCACTACTACATCTGTGCCATGGTTGGGAGGCCACCAAAGGTGAGGGGTGCCTCAGCTGGGCGTACTCCTCGTGGCGGGTGTGGTCGGGGACGTGGCTGTGGTGACCAGGGAGTAGGGGGACTCCAGGGTGTCCAGGGCAGCCACAGAGGGGGAAGAGGCAGGGGTGCGCCACTTGAGCACAATGTTGTGCCATGTGTCGGTGCAGCCATGCCACCACCCCCTGTGGTTCCGGGGGATGCAGCTCCTGCATCTGGCACTGGCACCCATATGACCCGGCAGTCCGTTCCATCGACTGCCACGGGCCCAAGGGTAGTGGTAGCTGCAGGTGCAGCTGTGGACACCGCCACCCAGGCTCAGGGTCTGCCAGCGCAGGCTGCGTTGGCACTTGAAGAGCCCTTGGTAGATCTCCAACAGGCCAGGGGGGAAACCATAGGGGCAGGCCGGGCTGCTCAGACCAAGACACGTGTCCCTGGGGCAGTCATGTCATCTGCTGCCCCGAACAGCCGGGTGTTGGCAAGTGCAGGGGCAGATGCACCCAACAGCACCCCGGTTGTGAGTCTGCCAACCAGGACTGTTGCGGCCAACGACCCTGCCACAGCTGATGTTGCTGCGCAGGGTCCATTAGTGGGCACCCAGCTGCCACTGACACAAGTCAGGCCTTTGGTCATCCCTCCACCTGCCACTCCCTTGGCTCAATCCACCGAACCCACTGGCCATACTGGTCAGGGCGGCATTAGCCAGCCAGGGTCTGCGCCACAGTCCAAGAGGAGGAAGGTTGCACCTGCAGCACAGGCTGGGACCCCACACACAGCCACGATCTCCTGCACGTCAAGGAAGAAGCCTTTCTGTAAGCAGGAACTGGACTTCCTCGTGGACTATGTGCGGGGCCACAGCCGTGACATGCTAGTGGGTGCCAATAGTCAGACCATGGCTGCCCAACGTGACACCCACTGGAAGCATGTTGCGGAACATGTCAGTTCATTCGGCCATGAGGTGCGCACGGCGCAGGAGTGCAAAAAGCGTTGGAATGATATCAAGCGCAGCACTAAGGCCAAGTGTGCCTCAAATTACAACTTGACTCTGGTGACTGGCGGTGGGCCTGCACCAGAGGAGGAAGAACTCACTCTGCATGAGGCTCTCGTTGCGGAGTTCATACCACCTGAATTGGTCGAAGGAGTGGGAGAGAAGCTGGACTTTGATGCCCAGTCCAGTGAGTGTTGATGCGTGTTTGTTGAGGTCGTGTGTGTATCACTTGTGGGATGTGTTGTGCATGATTGCTGCTACATGTGACGTGTACATGGTTCTGATGTGTAAGTAATGCAATGCTACCGTCATGCATGTCTCCTCTGCCTGCATGCGGGACTCCATGTAGGCATGCTCCCTTGCCCCTCCTCCGCCACTCTGCACCCCAGTTCCACCTTTGCACTGGTCTGCTTCAATCTTGCCAATGTGTACTTTCTTGTTCATGTGTCCTGTGTAGATGATAACTTCCAGCGTAGAATCTGCCAGACATATGCCGTGTGGTACAGCCTTAGTACTCGATGCAGGGTATCTCACTTGTACTGTGCATGGGTCAGATGTCCCGCAGGGACATGAGTGCCCATTCATGCTCCATGTGCATTGCACGCATGCCCCTATGTGTCCTTGACTGGATGATCACTGTAATATAAGTCCTTGGTTACATACATTGCCTGCCATCTCATCAGCCTTCCCATGTCAACTGTGGCTCAGTCCTGCGTTGCACACATGTTTAGGCTCTGACAATCTGTGTGGCTCACAGGCCTCAGCCTGTTCAATGGCCAATGACTCTGTCCAACTCTTGTTTTGTCTTCTTCACACGTGGGCGGCCTCCGGAGTTTCCATCATGTGTCCTGCCCACTGTCCCAGCATCATTTGCAGTGTTGTAATTTGAATCACATTAAGCTGGTGATGCCAGTCAACACTGCCTGTCAATACACAGGTGTATGGTCAGCCTTTTGATACCATGCTAGGCATCCCTGCTTTGGTACTGGGGTGGAGGGGTGCTTGGCTTCTAGACATGGTACACATTGAATGCACAATGCACGTGATGTCTGAATTTGACATTGCACTGCCTTCACATTTCCTGGCACACACCATGTAGTGCTTGCACATGTAGGCAGTGAGTGGCGTACACATTTTCTGCACTGCATAGACCCACTTCCATGGAAACTGCCACCTATGAACAGGTCTGATCACAGAAGCTATTCAAAGTATACCCAGCATGCATGCCAGGTCATATGTTGTGTGTCACATGTCTGCCGGATGCCTTTGCTGTCGGTGTGTGTGTGTGTGTCGTGTGCTTCTGACATGTGTATTGACATTTTATCTCTATTTTTCAGGTGATGACGCAATGGAGGCAGAGGATGGTGTTGTCATGTCAGACACAGGGTTGGTAACGCCACATCAACCCAGCACTAGTGGGGGTCGTGGGGTGGTAGGCCACGAAAACCCCCAAGTGCTGCAGTCCATCTTGTCTCTGGCTGCCTATGAGTCCAGCCTTGATGACGACTCTGACGTCCATGTTGAGTTGGATGAGCATCAAGTCCATGTGTCAGGGGTGAGTGATTCTGATGTGGACACTCCTCTGTCTGCGACACCTGCACTGAGGGATCAGACAGTCTTGGTTCCTCCGCCCGTGGTGGATCGGGACGCAGGGTCACCCTCCACACCAGTCACTGATGTGCCTGGGACATCACGTCGACGGGGGCATGTAGTCGTGCAGCCGCAGACGGTGCCAACACAGCGAGGACCCCCGGTCCTTGGGTCCCGCAGGGGTCAAGCCCGGCAACGCGGTCGCCGCTCGCAACCGCTGTATACTGAGTGGGAGCAAGACATGACTGCCAATTCCGAACGGCAGGGGCAGCAATGGAGAACATCGCTGAGAGCATGGAGCGTGTGGCCCGATCTGTGCTCCCCACTGCTAGGCAGGTGCTTCTCCAGCAGCAGGCGGCACGGTCCACGGCCCGCTCGCTCAGGCTGGGCATGGCGGCCTCAGACAGGGCACGCCAGGCTGAAATGTCATCTCTGCGTCAAGCAATTGCTGCTCACGCAGAGGCGCACATGGATGCCCTGAGGGAGGAGTATGCTTCCCTCAGATCCACTCTGGGTGTCCTTATGATGTCCCAGAGGTAGCAGGCAGAGGAGAGGTTTGCACAGCTTGAGCGTACCATCTCGGCTGAGCTACAGGGTTGCCGGGAGGTGCAGCGGTTGTCCAGCCAGGCCTTGCAGGAGGAACTCCGTGTTACACGTGCTACCTTGCAAGAGGAAGCACGTGTATCACGGGAGGTTCTGCATGCAGACCTACGTCACATCGCCACACAGAACCAGGCTCACCCGTCCGGCAAACTTGCTGCCGACGAGGGGCAAGCTGCGGCTAGGCGTGGCCAGGCTACTGTGCCACGTCCTCCTTTCCAGGATGAGCCAGACTCGGACGACCATCTATCTCCCACATAGGTCGTGCTGTGCAGGCGTTGAGCCCATGGAGGATTTTATTTTGGCTCAGCATCATCGCATGTGGATGTTGAGCAGCACCCTGTACCTCCCCCCTCCGGGTGCCTCCCCTCACCCCCGGGTCGTATGTGGCCATTTTTGATTTTTCTTTTAGTTTAGTTAGTTAGGTTTCTGTTTGATAGTTAGTTTAAATAGGTAATGTAGGTTTTCCATAGTTAGTGTAATTAGTTAATAGTTGATTTAGTTTAACATTGCTAGTCTATTGTGCTTTCATGTGACGGTGCAGTGTTTTGTGGCTTTTGAAGGCATCCACTGTCTGTTCCAGCTGGGCCCTTCATGGTTGTCTTGTGTATGTGTTTGCTGCCTTGGTTCCTTGACTCACATATGCCACTCCTGCCTCCCTTATCCATGGGCTCGCAAGAATGGTTCGGTGTTACAGCATTTTACACAAGGGCTTTGGACTGTCATATCTGTGGCATGTCTGGTGCTGTGTGACTTGTGTTGACACCCCTAATGGGGATGATTTAGGTGTCATTGTCCACTGTTCAGCTTTTGCTAGATGGGGTGTGTCATGATTAATGTGGACATTGATTGCTATGCATTGTGTAATATGTTTCATATCTTTCCTGTACATGTGCTTGTTGCAATCCATGCTGTAGATAGTGTTCCACACTTTGGAGGTGAAAGATGGACTGATGGTGTGATTTGTGATGTGACTCTCTGACATGGTCAAGTAATGAGATGCCTGATGAGACACACACAGACGACTTTGAAGCATTAATCATGTGTTTCATGCCCTTTCTGCAGGGGGATGAGCCTCCAGAGCACCTTTGCCAGCAGACATGGCCCATTGGACGACGGAATTCTGGACCCGTTTGTTGGTGCCCACATGCACATGTGTGCAGAAGCAGAGGCACAGTGATTGCAGACCCACATCCTAGAACTGCTGACATGTTCCAAGGAACTCCAGGCAAGGTGAGCATCACAGGGGGGCCACGACACAGCAAAGCTTGCACCAGGCGAGTTGCACATGCAGGCTTAGTCACAGCACTGAGGGTGAGCTTAGACGAATATTGGTGTTGAAGCACGCAAAGCAGCTCAGATGTGTTTGTGGACTGATGGCTGCTGATAGTAGGGTTGTCTGGGACACATGCAGGGGCAGTGGCACATACCCTCCGGTACACCAAGGTCCATTGAGGCACTTGTATCAACCATGTAGCCTTCCGAGACATGGAAAGGGGCAGCTCACAGGGACATACAGCAAGGGACATACTCGGGTGCAGTGCATATCTTTTCCACGTACTTCATGATAAATGCACTGCCAACTTTTTTTCGGTCATGGTGGTACGCAACTTGCTCTGTAGTCATGGCTTGCTATATGGGTCTGTCTGCTTACCCAGGGAACATTGCATGTTGTGTGAATTGTGACACATTGGTGTTCCATTTGCCACGCACCCAGCAGCGGCTGCCTTACTGCATTGACTGTGTATGACCCGTCACAGGGGTGATGTTATATATGGGTACGAAGCATCAACCACAGATTGTCTGTTTGTAGAGTAGTCTGTTGCTATGGGTCATGTTTGGTCTTGTGTTTTTGTGCAATTGGCACATACAGGTTGTTGACTGTGTCTCTCTTTGCAGCATTACAGTGCTCCTGTAACCGGACCTGAGAGTGCGCAGGCAGGAGGCCAGCACTCAAAACCAGAGCTAAGTGTCTGTTATGACCCGGTCTGGGTCATAGTGATATAATCAGGATACAGTTGCAGGTATGCTTAATGGTTGCTTTATTCAGGTTCTCCAGTTACAGGTACAAATCAGGTCTCATCAAGTCCATAAGGAGATAGGAGGAAATCATGAGGGAAACCCACTGGCTCCCACCACCCAGGCTTCCTTAGATCAACTCCCTGGGTTAGAACCCATTCATACACAAACACTCCAAGATACCTCATACATTCCACAAATGACATCATCACATACATACAGCATTCAGTAAGAGAAACCATAAGAAAGGAAGGCTGATCTGATCCTAACACCTCCTTCCCTTATAAACCATAGAAGGGAAGGCTAATCCTAACTCACACCTCAAACACACCATGACCTGAAGCCGTCATCACACCTAACCATCATAAGGCCTCAAGCACAAATACTCTGCCAGTCACTCTAAAAGACCAAGAATATAACAGCTGGACAACCAGGCGTAACTAACAATCCAGTAACGGCACCCCACCATCTAAACAACAACAACTTCTGTCCTTCAAAAAATCACGCATCACCTTCCACCCGTCGCCGCCACCAACGGGTCACCAGCCTGCCACGCTGGAGCACAGACCTGCCCCTCTGGGCTACTAACCAGCATGCCATACACAACCTGAGGAAAACAAACCACCTCCCGTCCACCACTGCCACTGGTAGACCTCAGGGCTGCCACACCTGAGCACAAACAGCCACCTATACGGGCTGGCACGAAGTCCGCTACACACCTACAAGGAACATGTCTAACCTACTACACCAGACCGTAGACTCATGGCAACTGAAGAGACAGGCGCCTCCAATCAAATAAAACACACTCACCTGACTCATCCTCAACCACTCAACATTCATAGCAACACTCACAACAGAGGCAACTGGTGGGGAACCAGTCAACCATACCACCGTACTTCCTCGATGTGTTGGCCAGACACCTCGAGCCCTCATAGCTACTAAAAACCACCAGGTAACCCCACTACCAAGAGGTTCTGTTGCCAAGCTCCCAGAACCACCCAGAAGGAACTCCTGGATGACCCCAGAAACAACACTTAAAGTAAAAACAAGAATAATGAATCACTCACCATCATGGCTCAGCACAAAACACTATACTGACTCCTCTGAGCCACACAAAACACTATACTGACTCCTCTGAGCCACACAATTCACTACCATGACTCCTCTGAGCCGCTTGACCAGATTACCACTGGTCACACAATTCACTACCATGACTCCGCAGAGCCGCTTGACCAGACTACCACTAGTCATACAATTCACTATCATGGCTCCGCAGAGCCTCTTGACCAGACTACCACTGGTCACACAATTCACTACCATGACTCCGCAGAGCCGCTTGACCAGACTACCACTAGTCATACAAATTACTATCATGACTCCGCAGAGCCTCTTGACTAGCCACAACCAGTCAGTGCACGCACACGTCACACTGGTTACATGCACCCCATGCAACTTCTCACAGTCGTGTAACTTAATCACTCAAACAATCAAGCAACAACATCTTAGTTACAACGGAAGTAACTTGAGGGGTGTGGGCAGGGCCCTACCCACACTCCAAATCAAATCACGTGCTTAATAAATCAGATAACAATATAACATTTCAATAATGACATGCCTCTGAAACAACTGTAGAGACACCATCTAAAAGTTCATGCTGCCTTTTCATGTACAACTTTACAAGCTGCAAATCCTCAAGATGGTTAAAAACTAAAACAAGTCAGAAAGCATAAAATGAAAATGAATATCACCAAAAATGGAATCACATCATGCTGCACACAACTCCATTCATCCCGTGTGTAAACATCGCTGTAAATATAACCCTGTAATAAAAACTTCTTGTAGCATTCTAAAAGTCTCTGTTGCCGCATTGCAACATAACCTTCCTGCAACTTCAAAAGGTTATACTAATGGCTTTTTAAATCAAGATGTTAACACTCCATCACTGCCTTGCCTTATATCATTCATCCATCCATCCATCCTTGCTGTTTCACCATGCATTTATGTACGAATTTATGTACCCATTAATCTTTGTTGTTTTTAGTACACAGACTGAACATATTTGCAAAATGCATAATGCCAAGATAAACAGCAGGCTAATGTGAACAACCCATGTCCATTTTTTTTTTTCTTACATTCAATGCAATGGTTGCTTTAAATTCTCTATCTCAGCGCGGCCATGCTCACTATTTTCTGCAGCTCCGTGCTTGACCTACATAAAATACGAAAAACTATGAATACACGCACATATATTGCGCGCCATACCAATGAAGCTGGCACTGAGACACGAGTCACACACTATCAAAAAACAAAAACCAGCGCTATGAAAACTTCAAACGCTGCGTGTGAAATGAAAACTTCAGGAGCACCCGGACCTCTCCGGCCAACTGTCACTTCAGCTAACTGAGGTCATTGCCCAAAGCGGCGCTGCACAACACCCATTGTGAAGCACTCCCAATGCTTCACTCGAAAATCATAATGACAGAATTCCTTCTATCAGCTGGAGTAGTGTAGCTCAGGCGACCCCTGGGACTTCACATATATGGCGAGCCAACAACTCACTCTAGATTAGTCTTTGGGCACATCGAGAACCTCGATGAGGTCCTCTCTTTCTCAGACCATACCATGTTAAAGCACATCCATGAATGCATAGGCGAGCTGCCTCACAGAACTGTCTCTCTGAATTCTCTCTGGGTGTCACCTTGTTGCCCCTGCGTGCCTCAGCAGGCAGCCTTCTGTACCCCGCACGGGGTCCTTCGCCTTGCTCCTCCCAGTGCACCAACAGTTCCTCAGCCCTGGATGCCTGTCCTTGCGCCTACCAAGGCACTGTCACTTTCTCAGCCCTGGGTGGTGGGACTCTTCCTGGACCATGGGGGGCAGTGGGTTCCCTCTCCTTGTACAGTCTCTCACTTGAGCTTCGCTCCTGCTCTGCACCCCCCGCAGCAGTATCTCCTTACTCCTTATCCTGGACCACTCCTTACACACCACACACACAGGTACCTGTTGCCTTGTAGCCTTCAGGGTCCATCCAACCAGTCCTGTTGGAGACCAGTCCTCGTCGCCAATTGTTAAGACCCGGTCTGGGTCATAGTGATATAATCAGGATACAGTTGCAGGTATGCTTAATGGTTGCTTTATTCAGGTTCTCCAGTTACAGGTACAAATCAGGTCTCATCAAGTCCATAAGGAGATAGGAGGAAATCATGAGGGAAACCCACTGGCTCCCACCACCCAGGCTTCCTTAGATCAACTCCCTGGGTTAGAACCCATTCATACACAAACACTCCAAGATACCTCATACATTCCACAAATGACATCATCACATACATACAGCATTCAGTAAGAGAAACCATAAGAAAGGAAGGCTGATCTGATCCTAACAGTGTCTTGTTGTTTTTCTTACAAACTGCTCTGCATAGGCTTGCTGGGGAGTGTACTGATGCATGGATGTATGTGTGGTTCCATTTGGTATGTTTTTTTCACCCTAATCACCCGTGATCCTATGCAATTTTGAAACCTGTACCCTCTACCCGGTGTTCCTGCTTCCCGTGCCTATCCAAGCAACGTTCCCTGACCCTCTTTCCCCACTGGGGTTGCGGATGCCTGTGTAAGCCCCAAACTTGCAGGCGCCAAAACCCTAGAGGGGGTGGTTGGTTCGTACCACTCCTGAGCCTGGACTACAGAAGGCCATGATAATGATTTCCAAGTTTGTTTGGAATGTGTATGTGTTCATGCAGGTTGTACATTTTGTGCATTCCCTAGTTTCATGTGTCATTCCTCCTCCCCTCTCCTGCCGCTCATTCCAGTCATCCAGTGTGGCAACACCTGTCCCGACTGCATATCCCTGAACCTCATTCCCCACCAGGGTCTCAGGGGCCTGTGTGAGTTTGACCTTGCAGGCACCCGGGACATGGTGGGGGTGGTTGTTTCGTGACACTCCCGCGCCTGTACAGGGGACCTGTGACAGTACACATCCATTCATGGTGCATCATCCTATGTCATGCACCACACATGTCTCACATCCTGTCGTGACATTGTTTTGCTGTGCTACCTTGGTTGTTGCATCATTGTGGTAGTACTTGGCCTTTGTGAGTTACTGCTACGTCAAGTCATCTACTGGAGGGTGTTCGGGTTCGTTTTTATGCCTTCGATTTTGTGATTTTGGAAATGAGTGTGGATTCTGAGGGTTCAGGCATCTTTTTACACACAAGGTGGGAGATGGTGACGAAGGGAAAAGGTGATCCTGTGGCCAGGTGGAATTGAGGTTTGGAGGCTCCATGACCCAGGTGCAGTTGTTCAGTGAGTCATGGTCATTTGTGAGGGAGGGGGGGGTTGTTGTTGATAGTTGCCTTGCCCTGCAGTGTGATGGGAACCCTGACATAGTAATGGTGGTATCCTATGTACATGTTGTGTTCTGCTGATCAATGCCTGTTCATGTGTTGTGTTTTCCTTTCAGGTGCGAGGGGATAGTTGTGGTTTGACATGCTGGGGTGTACACATGGTGGATGT
Source organism: Ambystoma mexicanum (assembly GCF_040938575.1). Lineage (NCBI taxonomy): Eukaryota > Metazoa > Chordata > Amphibia > Caudata > Ambystomatidae > Ambystoma > Ambystoma mexicanum. The sequence goes on from NC_090931.1 coordinate 1,160,875,171, forward strand.
TCACATGTGATGTGTAGGGAACACTGATGGTCACTTGAGTGCACATGCATATGTGGAGTGCATGTCCTTGCAGAACCACACACTTGCACTCTGATGCACTACATGTACTCCCACCCTTGCATATCCACGTGTACACTGTTTGCCTTCTGGTGCCCACTGTGTCCCGGCAGCACATGTTCTGTGACCGATCATGGATCCAGTACATGCCCAATTTGATGTTTGACGTGGTCTGTCACTTAGATGTGATGCTCAGGGTGTGCATCACACACAATGGCTGTTCACTGTGCTGTGCGCTGAGCAGTGTGATGCAGGAGTAGGACACTGCACACATGAGCTGCAGTGTTGATTTTGCAATGCATAATGTGCATGTAGACAGGCATTCATTGTGATGTTACGTCTACGACTGTTGTAATGCATTTGGAAATGACTTATTTTGGGTGGGAGGTTGTTGGTCTGTCATTTCATCTGATTCCGGGTCAGGCAGCAGTGTCCGATGCCACTGTGCATTTAGGACATGGCAATGTGTACCTTATCGTTACTGCATTGGTGTATGGGTATTGCGTGCCATGTCATGTTGATGTTTGGGAGGGTTTGAGTGACATGACAGTGATGGCCAGGGCCTGGTTTGCAGGTGTGTGTGATGCACACCTTGCATGTCCGTGTCATCCGCTTCTCAGAGCAACTAGCTGGGGGTAGATTTCTCTCCGCAGCAGGGCCCTCCCCCTGGAACAGACTTCCGCCCTGACTTGAACTTGAGGGGAATCATCTCCAGTTCTGGAAGCACCTCAAGACCTTCCTCTTTGCTTCTGCTTACTGTCTGCCTCTCCCTTGCAGAATTCTCCACTGGAACTGCACAGGAGCTGCAACTGGGCCACTCTCACCGACCTCGGTCCCTGGCCCAGCCACTCTCCACTTGCACTGCCTCCCTGGCAACCCCTGCACTGCAGTACTGTCTCTCTATCCCTACAGCCCTCCCTTCCCAGCACTTGTCTGCACTTACCTTTGTAGTTGCCACCAGGCGACCTATGTATTATTTTTTTGGGCTACTTCCCCTGTACTGGACTCCCCCCACCCTTTCCCTTGCACTTTTCCCATTCCCCCTACCCCTGCACTTGCACGATCCCAATGACACCTGGCCTAGTAGTACCATTCTCTGTGTTCCCTTGTTCCCCCCTCCCTGCCTCATTGCGCCTTGGAATACTTGTGTATGGCCCATATCATGTCATATGTCATATGTGTGCCTTTTGGTCACACAGGATAGCTTGTGTTTAAGTAGCTAGGGATGCAGACGATGTGGCACTTTCATGGCAACTTTCTCAGGGTGGTAGGGTTGTGACAGTTAACTGTCTCTTTGTCATCATCGATTGTCACCTGGTATGTGCCAGGCCTGTGTGCACTCCACAGGGGTGGGAGTTTAGGTGAAAAATGTGGCCACAAGCTGGGTCCGGGCTTCCTCGACACGTGCCCTGTCCCCTCCCATGGGCAGCGCCTGTGCCTGTGGTTGGGGATGTGGGGGCACCACCATGTCCACCGGGACGCCCTGCCGTGTTGCAACATTGTGCAGGACACATGCTGCCACAATGATCCTGCACACTATTGGTGGTGCATAGAGTAGTTGCCCACCAGAGCGGTCAAGGGAGCGGAAACGTGACTTGAGCACTCCGAATGTGCGCTCCACTATGCCCCTGGTTGCAATATGGGCGGCGTTGTATCTTACCTGGGGTGGTGTGGTGGGGTTCCGGATTGGCGTCATCATGTGGTTGCTCAGAGGGTAGGCACTGTCCCCTGGGGAGGTGATAATAGTTGAGATTATTAGGGTTTGGAAATTTGTCTGTGTGTGACTTGCATGCATGTGCAAGGGCATTTGTACTGACCTAGGAGCCATGTGTCGCCATGCTGCCCAGCTTCCAGGGCCCGGCTCAGGGCGGACATTCTGTATATGAAACTGTCATGGGTGGAGCCAGGGTAGTTTGCATAGACAGAGGTGATGATTCCCTTTGCATCACATACCACCTGTACATTGATGGAATGCCAGTGCTTGCGGTTTCGGTAGATGTGCTCAATGGCCCTAGGTGGACGTAGGGCCACATGGGTGCAATCTATGGCACCGAGCACTTTGGGGAAGTGTGCCACCCTGAAAAAATCCAGGACAACGGCCTGCCTTTCTGCGGGTGTTCTGGGCATGTATATGTGCCTGCGGACTGAGGGGCGCACTGTCATGATTGCCAGTACCTGGTGTAGGCAGCGTGACTGCGTGGCCTGTGAGACCCCCCCACTATGGCAGTGGTCCGCTGAAATTACCCAGTGGCCAAAAAATACAGGACATTGAGCAGCTTCTCCAAGGGGCTCAATGCTTGGGAGCAAAGGGTGGGGGATGTGAGGTCATCTTCCCACTCGCTGACCAGGTCTAGGATGATATGGGGTGGAAACCTATACCTGCCATAGACCTGGTCATCAGGCATCCCAAAAAGGCTTGTCCGTGGTGCGAAAATGCGTGCCCTGGCTATTCTCCTCCTCCTGCGGTGTCCCACGATCAGTGCAGCGACAAATGGGGCATTCATCGTAGCTGTATATACGCGTTTGTTGTTTGCACGCACTTTTATGCTGTGCGCGGGGACGCTTCCGCCTGCCTTCGTGTGGCAGACGCGCTGACGCCTGTACACGTCTTTTGCCGTGCGCGGGTTTCCCGTATTCGGATACGGTCCGAGTGTCATCGCGTGTGTAAGAGGATTCAATTCAACACTACAGCTAAGTCAACGCCTAGTCTATAATACTGAATGAAAACCCTTATTGATATATCTTTCTGTCCAGTTCATGCGTTCTGGATGACTACCCCTATATAACACCCCTCTCTCAGAATCCCCCTGACCCCACTGAGCCAAGAAGTAGTTCTGTTTTGCAAGTTAAAAGGTTTATTTGAGAAGTAAAGCAATATATATCTATCACACCTTTTAATAATTAATAATTGAATATCACACTTAATCTGATATGATAAAGATTAACAACGGAGAATCTGGCACTGGCACACTTCTTTATAATCAATGATGAGTGGTTATAGGATGGATAAGATAGCAACAATACTTTTATGGTTTCCAATGGATGCAATGTGGAATGAAATGCAGTACAGAAAATAACTTGATAGGATTTCAGCAAAAGACAATGTAATCACTTTCTTGGACAGTTCACCCCCCCCTTTTATGCAATGCAAGGAATTGGAAGTAAGGCACACAGTTCTCAGAAATGAAATTAAATGTGATTCAGTTCACCCCAGCAAGCTTAGACTACAGAAGTTGGAAACACAGGCCCAAAATGCTTTTATATGTGCTGGCAATGAAGTGAAAAATATGCTAAAATGCTTTTAATTCCCTCTAGAGGTTCAGGTTGAGGATTAGTTGGTTTAAATTAGTTGCAGGCTTACTTTAGCAATGTCCTAGGAATGATTAGCAGGTTAAACGAATTTCTGCAACGGGAGCAAAAACAAACTGCTGTTTTCACACATGGAGAAATTTGCAAATCGCGGTAAAATTCACGGGTGCTTCTTTCGCGATTACGGCAAAACTATAGGGGGTAGGAATGCGGTTCTAGGTTCGTAGGAAAGCCACGATTCTAAGCTTTCTGAGGAAAGTTACTGTAAGTCTCTAGCACACGGAGATATGAGCGATTAAATAAAGGTTGTTTTTCAGATTTGAAATTTTAAAGTTCAAAAAGACAAGTGCAGCTTGCAACTAGAAAATGACAAGTGACAGCTTTACAAATGACAGGTGACAGTTGGGAGACAGTTCTACTTAGATTAAAATAGGATTGAATTATATTATTTTAACTAAGAGATTGGTTCTGCACAGTCTTGCTAGGTACTCACACTATATTCTTGAATTAGAATGAGCCTCGCCACGGATCTGGTCAGGTTTTAGACTGGACTTCACAGTGATCTGGGTCAGCTCTCTCTCTCTCTGGATTCTGGATATTGATAGATTTGAAGTCTGGATCTTTCTGCACAGCTTTCTCTAGAGATTGATGGAGGTAAAGTATGGATTTTCCAGCAGAGCGTCCCGCAGCAAATGGATTTGAAGGTCCCTATCTGTCCTGTCTGTCTGCTTTTATGTGTTTTTAAAATGGGTGTGTGTGCAGCATCACTAGACTCTACCCCTCTCCACTTATCATTGGCCAAGCTTTCATTTCTCCCCTGATTGGGGGAGCTAAATTGTGTCAGAGTGATGTCATTTTACAGCCTGCAGAAAGTCCACTCCTCCTGTCAACTTGCACACAAATCTAGATTTGAACCAAATACATATTTGCAGAGGTACATATTGTTTTAAAATTACACACACCCTTCACATATCACAGGAGGTATACCCTGTCCAAATCTGCTCTTCCTGAGAGCTTGCATTCAGAAATGGCAATATTTTGCACTTTTTAACTGGTTTGCAATACCGGACATTACCCCAAATTTACACACATGTGCGCAAGGAGTATGGACATTAGTTGATGAAGTGTCAGATTTTTCACATGCACACATTTTGAGTAATATCCTCTTTTCCGCTAAAACCCCCCTGAACATACCACCGGGTCCTAACACGTCTTAAAATGTGGGCAGAAAAATCACAAGAATTATGGTGTCATTTAAATAATTTTCACAAGTCCGTATTATGAGTTATTCATCTTTTTAGAGTTATGTTCTGGCCCCAGAGGGGTGTGGTTTCCCCCCAGCACAAGGTTGAATTTCTGTTTTTTCCAGTTCTGCCAAGCCAGCTTGCTCTCACAGGCAGTGCCCCTCCCCTGTCCTTCCAGGAGGAAGCTCCATTTACGACTCCCGCCAATAAAACATTTGCCTGAGTCAGGACAGGGCTTTGTTCAGAGCTCCTGTATTCTGTGGGGGCTCCCCTTAATTCAATTATCAGAGAGATGGCATATCCTTAGTGTGGCCAGCAAAAGGCAGATAGGCATGGGAACACAGCTGTGACTCAAATTTCACTCCTGATGGGGGTAGATGTCAGGCAGAATTCAGTTTCTCAAGCCAGGTTTCAGATAAAATGTCACTTTTTGTTCCCCAGTTTTCTGCATTCAAATAAAACTAAACATTTTTACATATGCAGCTAGAATGCTGATTCGAAGTTTAAAACTATGACATTTAAACAATTGAAACCTATGTGACACTCAAAAGTAGGTCACTCAGTCAATTTAAACATTTAGATTTTTAGCGTCTTTCAGTCCAAATTTACTTAAACTGCTGAAATCCACAGCTCAGCCAGTCTTGTTATAAACCTTCAAGTCACTTCAGAATATAACTTGACATTGGATCCACCTCTCAGTAAGTCTTTCTTTGGCCTGCTTTGGGTTCATTTATTCAGTTTTATACAAAAAGTAAAATCTGGTCTTGTTTTAAAACGCCGGCTTTTGGATAGTGGTGAGTACTGGTACTGCACCCCTTTTTTGGGATTTAAGAAAATGAATTCCCAACAGTTATGGGTTTGCTTTTGGCAATCAGCATTGCCACTCCCAATGGTTTCAGACTACTGTGTGGGTAGTCCAATGGTGGTTTTAGGCAGTGTCCTTCTGTGCCCATAACATCGGCAAAAAATGAGCGGCAGCCTATTCTTCATGCACTTCCCTGGGCTTTTTTCTGGGAAGCTCTGGCCATCATGATGTTTTCCAAGTCAGTACTGCACAGTTTTGAGGTAGGGCTCGGATGCATGGGTAAATACATCCCACAAGCCCCCCTCTTGCGATGGCCATTCTGTTTCACTGATGGGACTCGCAAGACCTGGGATGTTTCCTCATCTTCTTCCAATAGATGGCACAGTTCAGCATCTTTTCCTCCATCCGGTACTGGTCGATCGGTTCTCCTCGCCGGTCCTGATGGGAATATTCGGCGGTACCCCGGGCCCCCTTGCGTCATCCTCCCAGTCTCCGGATCGTCCTCCTTGGCCCGTCTCCAGGTTTTCTTTCTCCTAGGACGACAAAGGAAGAGCGGCAATACCTATTCATGGACATTTTTCCCCCACCATTGAGATAGTGGGGCAGCATATGCATTTCATCATAACGAAACATTACATTCTTATTTTGAAAAAAAAAACAGTATAACTAAGAGACAGTTTCATGCAAATCCCAATATTTTAGAGACTAGATGTGTTATGTTTTATGATTGGAACTGAATTAGTCTGAGACAGTACCCTCTAGGATTCCAGAGGATTCCTCCAGTTGTTGCAGAGTGTGCCTGGGATGGCAACATTTCAACTGGTTTATGTGGACCCACTTGTCTTCCCCCGCTGCCAAAGGACCTTTGGGGATGTGGATTTTGTAGGCCACAGGGGAGATCTTGTCGATGATCTCAAAGGGTCCCTTCCATGTAGGCAAGAATTTCCGCTGTTTTGCCTGGTTTCTTTGGAAGTTGTATAGATAGACCCGGTCCCCCACCTGTTATTCCTTCCTGGAAGTCTTCAGGTCATAGTGGGTCTTCATGCTATCAGCCGATCTTTCTAGATTCCGCTGAGCATAAGCAAAAGCATGTTGAAGGTGTTTCCTTAAATTCTCCACATACTCATGAGTTGTGGAGGCATTTATCAGTGTCTGCTCTTGGGTCCTATAGAGCAAATGCTGAGGAAGCACCATCTTGCGTCCAGTCATCAACTCAAATGGTGACATTTTGGTTGAAGATGAAGGGGTAGATCTGATGGCCATTAGGACCAGAGGTAATCGGATATCCCAACTTGGCCCAGAATCTGCCACAAACTTTTTTAAGATGCTCACAATTGTCCGGTTATATCTCTCTACTGCCCCAGAAGAAGCTGGCCTGTAAGCAATATGCAACTTCCTTTTGACCCCCAGTATCTCCCACATCTTTGTCATTACTTCACTGGTGAAGTGGCTACCTCTGTCTGACTCAATCCTTTGAGGTAGACCAAAACGGGAAAAGATATGGTTAATCATCAGGGCAGCTGCGGTTTCTGCCTTGCAATTTGGGGCTGGGAGACATTCCACCCACTTGGTAAACAAGCATGTCACAGTCAACATGTACTTATTCCCCCTAGCAGAGCGAATCACGGGGCCTACAAAGTCGATTTGTAAATCTGACCATGGCAGTGTCATCCCCCGCTTTTGGAGAGGCGCACGGTGTGTGAGGGATGATGGCTGAAATTGTGCACACACAAGACACCCCTTCAAGTATTGGTCGAGGTCCTGCCCCATGTGTGGCCAGTATGCAACCTCTCTTAAAATTTCCAGTGTTGTGTGAAACCCCCTATGACCGGCGGTGGCCGCATCATGGGCGTGACTTAACATCAGGCTTCGGAATGAGGTAGGAACCACCCACTGATCGTGGCCAGCTTTGGATTTCCTTACCAGCAAACCGTCTTGGATTCGGAACATTTTTGGACATTTCATCAACACTCTTATGTCCTCTTTCCCAGTGTAATCGGTATCCGTCAGGGGAAAGTTCTCAGGGTCCTCAAGGTGTTGGTAAAACTTACCAATAATTGGATCCCCCTTTTGAGCTGTAATCAAATCAGCATCAGGGGTCTCCTTACTCCATTGTGCAATCGAAAGATCATTGTGAGCATTTGTCTGGGACCTAGTGATAGCAGTGACCTGGATTTCCCCCAACAGGGACTCAATCACAATTAGATCCCCTTGGATGGCCCCGGTTTTGGCCAGCTGATCAGCTAAGTCGTTTCCAGTTTTGTCTGGTCCCTCTACTTTGGAATGACCCTTGATCTTTTTCCAATAGATGGTCATCTCATTCGAGGTGACCAGATCGTCAATGTTTTGGATCAACTTCCCATGTTTCAAGGGTTTGTTATTAGCACATAACATGCCTCTGGTTTTCCAATTAACCAGGTGCTCCACGAACCCGTTCCGTACATAATCCGAATCTGTGATTATGACCAGTTTGTGGAGTTGATGCTGGACAGCAGTGAGGATGGCCTGATGCACAGCCATCAATTCTGCCATCTGACTACTTCGGGGACCAATTTTGTATCCAGCGGAGGGTTCTGGGGACTCATTCACCCATGCATTCCCTACGCCAGCCACCAGTTCTTTCTCCCCGTCGTTGTCAACATGGTAAGAGCATCCATCCACATAGACAGTGGGCATTCCCTCACACTTGTCCTCTTCAAAGACTTTGTGTGGGGAATTAAGGTATGCCTCCGTGTTGTCCTTTATTTTTAGACTTTCGTCCTCGAGACAGTTTTCTCTGGCACAATCATGCAAGTCAGCCAGACCTTGCGCGAGGGGACTCTTCTTGTTTTGGCCATATCTGACATCCACAGGAAAGCCTTGCATTGACAGAATCCAGGAAGTAATTCGGGAATTACTCACATTTCCGGCCCGGATTCTGTCACTTTGGAGATATTGCAGAGGCTGGTGTGGAGTCTCCACTATGATGTGTTCCCCCTGGATAAACGGGCGGTAATTCTTCAATGCCTGCACCGTCGCCAGGAGTGCCTTCTCACAATCGTTGAATTTTTCCTCCACAGAGGATAAAGTTTTTCTCGCATAGGAGATTACTTTATTGACCTTGTCATGCTTTTGGTATAATACTGCCGTCAAGCACGTATTAGAGAACCCCGTCTCCAGGAAGAACTCCTTGTTTCTGACAGGGTAAGCTAGGCAAGGAGCTTGTGAGAGGCTTCTTTTGAGTTGTCTTACTGCCTCGGCTTGTTCTGGACCCCATTCCCACTTGACCCCCCCTTCAGGAGATGAATCAGGGGTCTGGTGATCTCTGCGTAGCCCTCAATGAACTTTCTGCTGTAATTAGTCAGTCCAAGGAGGCTCCTTAGTTCCCGCAGAGTTGTGGGGTCTTTCAGTTTCTGAAGTGCTTCCACTTTCTTTTCCTGGGGACAGAGACCCTGAGGAGTAATCTCATGCCCCAAGAAATTAACACGGGTTCTACACCGCTGTGCTTTCTGAAAGGAAAGTTTTGCTCCGGCGGCCCTCAACTGTGTCAGAACATAACGGATCTCCGCTATGTGTTCCTCTACAGATGAACTTTTAATGAGGACATCATCTACATAAGCCAGGTTACCCCTCGCACCCAAGTCGGGCATGGCCTTGTGTAGAAAAATGTTGAATTCATTGCCGGAGTTGAGGTATCCGAAGGGAGTCCGGGTCCATGTGTACTGCTGGCCCCCAAAGGTAAAAGCCAGTTTGTATTGGTCCTCCCTACTGACAGGCACAGTCCAGTATCCATTGGTCAGGTCTATTGCAGTGAATACCTGTGACCCCTGGATCTGGGCCAGCCCTTGGTCAATGTAGGGCAGAGGCCATCGGGAAGTATGGACCCGTTTGTTGAGCTCCCTGAGGTCGGCGCAGAGTCTCCACTGGCCGTTTGGCTTCAATATTCCCAGCACCGGATTATTGAAGGTGCTGTGGACTGGACGGATATTCCCCGGGACTCAAGGTTCTTAATTATTTCAGTAAGGGACTCCATTGATGCGAGAGGCAAGCGATATTGCTTCACAAACACAGGAGTCATGCCAGGGTCCGTGGGGATTGTTGTTGTGTGGATGTCAGTGCGACCACAGTCATATGAGTCTACCGCAAAGAGATCTTGGAAATCCAAGAAAACTTGTTTCAACTTTTGCTTTTGTTCCAAAGTCACACAGGCATCAGCTAGGTTGACTCTCTCTTCCACCATCTGCCTGAAGCCTGGAAAGACTTCTGGTTTGGCTATCTCAGCGGCCTCCTCCAGCTGGGTGGAGAAGTCCCTGGTCAGAGTGCTGATTTGGACTGGAGGCTTCAGGTGGGAAAGGCAGCCCTCATGGACCTGGAAAATCACCTCATCCCTCCTGAAGTCACAAGTCACATCTTCCTTACCATAAGGGCAAGATGTGTACACCAGGAAGTTCCCCCCATGCCGGGTAAAAATCCTGTCTGGTGTTGTATTGTCATCACTGTCACTGTCAAAGCAGTCCTTGGGGATTGGCCCTAACAGTTCATTACCTAAATCTATGGAAAAATGTCGGTCATCAACCGCCATTCCAATAATGGTGCCTGCGGCTAGAGTAATACTCTTTAAGTCGCTGTTATCCACCTCTATTGGAATGGTGTCATGTTCTATGTTGACTAATGGAGTTGGGTTTACCCCCAACCCTTGCTGTTGGAGAGAAGCATTTAGATGTATATAAGCATCAGGGTTTTTCAAATGTTGTCCTCTTTTAACTTTCACTTCCAGGGAGAATTGTCGGGTCCTTTCTGGGATGGTGACTTCCTCTTTGATCTGAATCTCAACTGCATAAGGTAGCAATTGAGCTGACCTAAATGCTTTTTCTGGATCATCAAAGCCCATGGGATTATCCGCTAATCGGGACCAAGCTTTGAAGTTTATTAGGTCCAAACTAATGGCAAAACGATTGAGAATGTCACTGCCTAAGTAAAAGGTGGCAGTGACGTCTCGCACGACCCAACAATTATGGACTATGCTCTTGTTGCCAATGGAGATTTTGAGCATACACCTGCTTGGCAGGAGCTGTTTGGAATTAGGTGCTTCCAGGTCCATTTCCCATTTGTCTATCAGTTTGAATGTGGGAATGGCTGGATCTTTTGGGAGTTGGCGGAACATGGCTTCGCTGATGAAGCTCTTACCGTTGTTCACACACACTCGAGCGAGAACAGAGTCCTTCCCATCATTTAATTGGACAGGGATGAACAACTGCTCTCCAATTTGCTGAATATCAGCCAGGCTCTGAGCTGATTTCACATCTTTCTGGACTATAGGAGTGGGAGTTTCTAATTGTGGATTAGTATAGAATTTCAGGGTGTTTCCTTCCAGCGTGGAGTACCACTTTAGACTGGAAGGAAGGTTGATTTTCAGAAATAGAGAGGACCCCCCATCACCAGTCTGTTGTCCTACTGCTATTACTGTCACGTCTGGAATCTGGTTGTTCTGGAAGTGGAATTCTACTTGGTCAGATTTTTGTTCAACCATGTGGCATGTGCCGTTTAAACTAACATGGTTGACACTCTGTTTTAATTTTATTGGTCGGCTAGTCTGGGTCCAGAGGACCTTGTTTACGAAATCTATTAGGGGTGACAACCTTCTCAGGAGGTCATTCCCTAGTAAACAAGGGGTGCCCTCTGGGGTCACAACTATGACTGGGTGTTTCAACTTGTGTCGCCCAATTTTAATGTCCAAGTCTGCCGTCCCCTCGACGGGAATTTCCTTCCCGTCAAAGTTCTGGAGTTGTCCAGGAAGAGAGGTGAGAGGAATTTGGTAATTCCCTCCCCTTCCTGCATTCAGTTCATCAAAGGCCCTTCTGGACAGAAGGGTAGCTTGAGATCCAGTGTCCACCAGCGCTGAGATTGTACCCTGCCCCTGTACTTGTACCGGGGCATAATATCTTCCCTCCTTCTCCTCAAGGGGGCACAGATAATGCACATTTTTGGACAACTGGTGGGCTAACTTTCTGGTTTTGGACATCGCTAGCGAAGAGATTTGGGCAGAATTCTGTGGAGAGCCTTGGGAATCTGAAAGAAAAAGTTGGCAACTGGAGATCAGAGCCATTGTGGGTTCCCCTGGCTCCGGTTCCGGGCCGCCCCCCCTTTTTGGAGGCAGTCATCAGGATGGGTTTGAACCAGGGGATTTTCTTGCGGTTGGTTCTGGGATGAGATGGTGGGCGGCGGTAGCTCAGTCTCCACATCTCCCCAGTCTGGATTTGCATCCCTAGGGACCCATTTTTCTTTGGGAGGGGTTCCCCCCTCTCTGAAGGAGATGATCCTTTTCCCAGGATCCTCTGAGGATCCCTCTCCCTCAAATTGGAAGATCTGTACCTCCTCCTCAAACTGAGTCTGTTTGGGTCTTTTGTTTCTGCTACCCCCCCTCTGCTCCTTAGGAGGCAGACTTTCAGGGGCAAGAGATTTTGTTTCCGGTTCCTGGGTTTCCAGGGGCTGTTTACAAGTGAGGAAGGAAGCTTCCTCCAAGGCTTTACACCCCCCTTCCCTTTGTGCCTCCTCCCTGGGAACCGGTGTGTTATCGGGGTGCTGCCCCCGTCATTGTTCTGGAGCACCAGGTCCAGAGTTGGGTGCGTTCTGCGCCGGCATGCCAATCTGAGGGTTCTGCTGAGCCCTCAGTATGTGACCCAGATCCCGCGCCATGTTTTGAACCTGGCGCTCTAACTGGGAAACCCGCTCAGGCTGATACGGGGCCCTGTTTTCTCCCCTGGGCTGATCCCGGGAAGGGTAGCTATCCCTTCTTTGGTAGTACCCCTGGTTGGGAAGATTTGGGTACCCCTCCACCCTTGGCCTCCCCTCTCCCGGATTAGGTTGTCTGGGCTCAGGGAATTGGGGAAAGAAGGATGGATGGTTTTGGGGCTGAAAATTGGGTGGATACCTGGGGAAAAAGTTCTGCCCAGGGTTTGGAGAATTTCTGCCCTCCTGTGGGAAGTTAGGAGGGAAGTTCCCTGGGTTAGGTGCTTGGCTGGATCCCCCCCTTGGGCTGAAGGAGTCCACACATAACCCAGGATGGGTCGATTTCCCTTGTAACGGGGACTTACATAGTCAGGAGAGCGAGGGACCCCATTTGTGGGGCTGCCTCCCTGGCTCCCTGTCTGTGCCTGGCCCGAGGACCTTCTGGGCCTAGCATTATTAGGTGCAGGTAGGTTTTTAGGCCCCCCCATCTCCAACTCTAAAACGGGGGTGACCTTTACCTCTGCCACCTTGGCAGCAGCAGGGGTGCTGTTGGCTTTGGGGTTTTTCTGGGCATTACTTTTGCTATCTACCGGTTTCTGCACCTCATAGATCCGGGTAGCCTGTTCAATGACCCAGTCTAAAGATCTTTTCTCGTGAAAATCCCTCACGAGCTGGGTCATTATGTATTTGGGCAAGGCATGAAAAAATGTATTAATGAATTCTCTACTGTCTGTGCGCACCCTTCTGGTGGTCTGCGCAAAAGCACGTTTCAGTTCTTGCACAAATTCTTGTGGGGCCTGATCCTCCCCACATTGCAAATTGTAGGCTGCCTTGCGAGCCTCTTGAGGATTTCTATGAATGGAAAAATGTTTCAAGATGGCCGCCTTATAGGTGGACCATCTTAAATGATTTTGGTCCTCCAGCCCCGCAAAGAAACTGGAGTATTCCGGGGAGAAGGTCCACTTTACATATTGAATACAGCTTTGGCTGTCCTTCAAATGGAAAGTCTCCATCATTTGCTCAAACAACTCTAAGTGCTCCCAAACAGAATACTTAGCTTTCTTATGGTAAGGCGTGATGACGCTCCTGATCGCCTTAATCTGCTTTAAGGGGTCCTTAAGCAAGGCCCTTTTTGCCTTATTGGCCTTTTTGGTTCGGGTAACCCTTGTCCATTCATCCTCTGACTCAGAGGCACTGCTCCCAGAGGTTCCTGTCTGTTCTTCCAGGTTTTCCTGGATTCTGCGAGCCTGGGAATGGCTGGCAGAATGTGGGGACCTGGTCTCCTGTTTCCTGTGGTGCTCAGAGGAGTCCTCAGATCCCTCCTTGCTGCCAGGATTTGCTGGGTCCCCCCCCCCACTGACCTAACTGGGCAGAGGTTTTCAGGATGCCCTTAAGGGGCCTACTCTCCTGGGGTTCCCCACTGAACTGTACTGTACTTAGGTGCCCATACCCGGATGCCCACCCCTCCATTCCTGAGTGGTACTGGCCTATGAGCCCCATACTTTTAGCTGGATAGTAATCTGCCATCCCTGTGGCCCTGTGCTCATGTGTGCCAGGGGACATGGGGGTGGTAGAGTCCAGGGACTGGGAGAGATGAAGGCCCCTGGTGTTAGGGCTCCTGAGGTTATGGTCAGGAGTCTCTCTTTCCCAGCGGACCTCATCTCTATCCGCCCCTGCTCCCTGTTGCAATGCAAGAGCCTGCATTTGTGCTTTCAGTTCCTCAGTCAAGGCCTAGACTCTATCAGTCTCTCCTGCATCGCTACCTGTTGTTGGAGCCTATCAGTGTGTTGACAGAGGGCCTCATTTTCCCTCTGTGCTTCCTGGTTGGTCCTGGAGAACTGGGCCAGTCTTTGCTGCAGGAGGTTTACCTCCTGAGTCCCATCCCTACTGGCCTGCTCCTTTCTTGCCAGAGCATCTTCCACCCTTCTGGTGTGCTCTACCAAGTTCTGGTTTTCTTTTTGGAGGTCACCCAGCCCCTGGAGGGCTAGGTGATTTTCTTCAATTTCCTTTTTTAAGTGGCAGACTTCCTGGCCTAAAGTGTCTCTTTCCTGACTGAGAGCCTGCATCTGTGCTGCCAGGTCGTCCCTCTGTCGTTGAAAGGCACCAGCTTTTTGGCGCTCCTCATCAAACTCTGCCTGGGTATCCAGGTCTTTCAGAATCAGTTTATTGCTCTCCTCTTTCTCTCTATCTAGCTGGCTTTGCAGGGTGACTACCTGCTCCGCGCATGCCCTGTTGAAATTGATCTGTTGCTCCAACTTTTTCTGGTTCTGCAGTAAGGAGTCCAAACTGTCTTGGTGCTCCTTCTGCAGGGCCAGAAATCTGGTATCCTGGTCTGTCTTTTCCTGTTGTAGGATGCCCATATCCTCTTTTATTTTAATGATATATTGCCTACTATCATTTTCTGACTCCTGGCTCCTCTGCAGCCTCTGCTCAGAAGAGGCCAGATCAGATTGGGCCTTCCCTACTGCCATCTGTTGCCTATTTGCCAGATCTTGGCTTTCAGTGCATTTATCCTGCATGTCTCCCATATATAGGTACAGGTATGCTGCTATCCTGGCAATCTTATTGTGTTCATCTTTGGCTTTAGGAGCCATATATAGTTCACTCAGGGCCACATGTAATGGACCCTGATCTCTCCATAGGTCTGACCCTGTTTCAGTGACCTGTCGCGTGATGGCCTGCAACCAGGCATCCTGGCCCTGTTCAGTCCATTCACCTCTCACAAATAGTTTATTTAAGAGGTGCTCTCTAGCTATTTTCATGTCTACTAAGGTCGTCATTCTAGAGATTGGTCTCTGTCCTGATTTACAGAAGTTTGTATTTTATTTTTGCAAAACAGACCTTTTCCTAAGAGCGTTCCTTTGAGGAGTGCTTTACAGCGTAACACAGCATGGTGATCCGACCGGATATGTGTATCTGGTCAGCTGGCATGCTGTATTAAAATGCACAAATGGTAGATCTAACCCAAACGTCCGGCACAAGCCCCCAATTTGTAAGAGGATTCAATTCAACACTACAGCTAAGTCAACGCCTAGTCTATAATACTGAATGAAAACCCTTATTGATATATCTTTCTGTCCAGTTCATGCATTCTGGATGACTACCCCTATATAACACCCCTCTCTCAGAATCCCCCTGACCCCACTGAGCCAAGAAGTAGTTCTGTTTTGCAAGTTAAAAGGTTTATTTGAGAAGTAAAGCAATATATATCTATCACACTTTTTAATAATTAATAATTGAATATCACACTTAATCTGATATGATAAAGATTAACAACGGAGAATCGGGCACTGGCACACTTCTTTATAATCAATGATGAGTGGTTATAGGATGGATAAGATAGCAACAATACTTTTATGGTTTCCAATGGATGCAATGTGGAATGAAATGCAGTACAGAAAATAACTTGATAGGATTTCAGCAAAAGACAATGTAATCACTTTCTTGGACAATTCACCCCCCCTTTTATGCAATGCAAGGAAATGGAAGGAAGGCACACAGTTCTCAGAAATGAAATTAAATGTGATTCAGTTCACCCCAGCAAGCTTAGACTACAGAAGTTGGAAACACAGGCCCAAAATGCTTTTATATGTGCTGGCAATGAAGTGAAAAATATGCTAAAATGCTTTTAATTCCCTCTAGAGGTTCAGGTTGAGGATTAGTTGGTTTAAATTAGTTGCAGGCTTACTTTAGCAATGTCCTAGGAATGATTAGCAGGTTAAACGAATTTCTGCAACGGAAGCAAAAACAAACTGCTGTTTTCACACGTGGAGAAATTTGCAAATCGTGGTAAAATTTGCGGGTGCGTCTTTCGCGATTACGGCAAAACTATAGGGGGTATATATACTTCACAGTGATCTGGGTCAGCTCTCTCTCTCTCTGGATTCTGGATATTGATAGATTTGAAGTCTGGATCTTTCTGCACAGCTTTCTCTAGAGATTGATGGAGGTAAAGTATGGATTTTCCAGCAGAGCGTCCCGCAGCAAATGGATTTGAAGGTCCCTATCTGTCCTGTCTGTCTGCTTTTATGTGTTTTTAAAATGGGTGTGTGTGCAGCATCACTAGGCTCTACCCCTCTCCACTTATCATTGGCCAAGCTTTCATTTCTCCCCTGATTGGGGGAGCTAAGTTGTGTCAGAGTGATGTCATTTTACAGCCTGCAGAAAGTCCACGTCTGGAACGGATATCCCCAGCGCTCCACGTCCAGGTCCTTGAGAAGCAGACCCGTCTGGAGTCGAGCGGTGAGTGTACATGCATCCTGATTGTGAGCAGTGCGTGTGGTGATTATTCAGTAGTGTGCAGGTTGCACATCTGTTTGTATGGGTCGAGTATGGGTGGGGGTGTACAGGGCCGTGGGGCTGACACATGCGAGGGCTGTAATGTGTGAGACATGGATGGTGCTTGTGTGTGTAGGCTTGCATGCCAAAAGCAGTTGTGTGGGCACACATGTTTGGATGAATGTGTATGTAAGTAGACATGTCCGTGATGTCACACATGTATGTTGTTTTCGGCTGCATGTATCAGCACTGTGTACATGTGCATGTGTGTGTATTTGACAAGGGTGCAACAGTGATACAACATGGATGCATGTGACAGCGGTATGTGGAAGCCTGATTGGCAGATGTGACATGGATGCCCGTCTGAACAGTGCGACACTTGGCAGAGGTGTACACATGCATGCAAGTGTGGTGGTGTGCATACATGTGTGGTGCACTTCCTGTGTTGCATGTGATGTCTGGCTCACCTTTGGCTGCTCATGCTGTTGTATGTGTATGGATGGTGGTGGCAGTTGCGATATGGCTGTGGTATGGCTCATGTGTGCGAGTTGTAATGACATGTGTGTTGGGGATTGTGATGACATGTCTGAGGTTTGCCAATGCCACTCATGTACAACTGTCATGTGTGTATGTGTCCATTGTACAGTGCCCTGATGCCTGTGTTTTGTTTCTCCCTGTCTGCAGCGTCAACTGATGAAGAGGGTGGAGAAGGTGCTGTGGAGCACAGCGGCGGGGATCCCACCGCCAGCCAGAGACGCAAGGCCCGCCTCCCCTCCCGTGTTGTGATCTCGTCCGGGAGTGAGGAGTCCGGTGCCGCGTCCCAGGCCGCAGCTGCCGGGGGGAGGTCCAAGAGGCGGAGGTTGGAGTGTGACTCCTCGGCAGCAGAAGGGGCAGCTGGGACCCCACAGGGCCCAACAGGGGAAGATGGCACGGAGTCATCCAGGTTGGTGGGGGGTTTGGTGGAGGAGGAGGGCGTGCAAGCACCAGAGACGGGGTCTGGAGGTGGGGATCCCACTGGTGCTAGTGGTGCAGTGCAGGACCAGGGACAGGAGGCAGCACAGGCCGCCGCGGAGGTGCCTGTGTGCAATCCTTTCCCTGATCCTGTCCCTGCATCATCTTGCACCAGCAGGGATGCCTACGTCCAGACCCGTTTTCAGGCAGGGGATGAGCTCACGTCAACTGGCCTTCCTCTGCCTGCGGACGTGGCTATCCAGGTCCGGGTTGAGCCTGTCCTGGCTGGTGTGGCGTTGCGTCAACGGGCCATGCGAGGTGACCTGCAGTCTTTTCATGGAGAGACTGCACGTCATCTCGAATGGCTCGCTGACCACGTCAGCCTGCTGGGACAGGTCACCCAGGCCGATTCCTCCGTCTGATGGGGCTTGCTCCGACCCCCTCCTCAACTGGACCCCCTACGCGCCAGTCGTCCTCTGTGCCATCTTCCCACCCATCAGTCACCTGGGTGCCCTGTGAAGCTGCCTCTGACGGTGCGGCCAGGCTGGTGGAGGAGGCATCCCTGCCACAGTCGGGAGTCGGACGTCCAGCAGGGGTGGCCACATCTACGACTGCACCCCAGCCGGCGGAGGATGTGCAGGCAGCAGGAGGCAGTGCACGGGCAGACGCACAGCAGCAGCAGCAACGTGGTGGGAGCCATGAAGGCTCGGGGCCTTCGACATCGGAGGGGCAGGCATCGGCCGGAGGGCAGGAGGACCCAGGACAGAGAGTGTCTTCCATGTGGCAGCGGTTGGGCCACGCCATAGATGCGGAGCGGCAGCGGGCGGAAGAGGCACGGCTCACAATGGTCAGGGCGGAGAACTCCATGCGGAGGGCCCTGAGGCGGGCCGAGTGCCTCGAGGCAATCCGCAGGGGTTTGGACGTGGAGACGTCGACGGCCCTGCGGACCCTCGGGGCCATGCAGGAGGACCGCCTCCGGGACATTGAGGAGGAGTTCAATGATGCCCTGGCCCGGAACATCCACAAGTGAGCCGTGAAACTAGCCCGCTGCCCTTGTACATAGTTTCTAGGTAGTGTTAGGTTTCATTTTTGTTTTTATTTTATTTGGACCTTTCGGACATTGGCCACATTTTTGCATATAGTTTATTTTATTAGTTAGTGTAGTTAGATAGGTTTCCTTTATTTTGTTGGGATAATGGACCCTGGATTGTTCCCATGTACATAGTTGACAGTTGGATTGTATTTTTTTTCTATTTTTAACCATGGAGCAATGGCTTTCTTTTTTGTTTCACATTGGATTTTGTTTTGTGGACATTGACTTTGGACATTACTTTGGATTTTTATTTTTGGTTTTGCTTTTTTTGACAGACATGCTTCTTTTCATTTTTGTAAATTCACGTTTCTGTTTCTTCATTTTTTATTCTATTGATGTTTCCTTTAATACATATTATTTTTGGTGACCTTCAATGTGTGGTATCTCATTGGTTTCATGCATTATATGATATGTGTTTTGAGATTCACTGACACCCATTGGGTGTATGTGAGGGAAATGTGTTTGTTTCGGAACTTGCAATTGGTGTTCTGTGATGTAATTGCAAATTATGAGTGGGTGGATGCAATACTCGGGTGGGTGTTTTGCATTTGGAGGCTGACCATAGGGACCAGGGATCTAGATTGTGATGACATGTTGGCTGGGGAACATGAGTTGCACATGGGTGGGGGCCTGCTGGCAGGTGCCCCACAGTGCTGGGGGGTGGTGGGAGACATGGGTGGGGGCCTGGTGGAGGCTGCCCCTGCACTGCTGGGGGGTGGGGGTGGTGGGGAACATGAGTTGGACATGGGTGGGGGCCTGCTGGCAGGTGCCCCACAGTGCTGGGGGGTGGGGGTGGTGTGAGACATGGGTGGGGGCCTGGTGGAGGCTGCCCCTGGTGACTGGGGGAATGGGGGTGGTGGGAGACATGGGTGGGGGCCTGGTGGAGGCTGCCCCTGCACTGCTGGGGGGTGGGGGTGGTGGGAGACATGGGTGGGGGCCTGGTGGAGGCTGCCCCTGGTGGCTGGGGGGTGGGGGTGGTGGGAGACATGGGTGGGGGCCTGGTGGAGGCTGCCCCTGGTGGCTGGGGGGTGGGGGTGGTGGGAGACATGAGTTGGACATGGGTGGGGGCCTGCTGGCAGGTGCCCCACAGTGCTGGGGGGTGGGGGTGGTGTGAGACATGGGTGGGGGGCTGGTGGAGGCTGCCCCTGGTGACTGGGGGGGTGGGGGTGGTGGGAGACATGGGTGGGGGCCTGGTGGAGGCTGCCCCTGCACTGCTGGGGGGTGGGGGTGGTGGGAGACATGAGTGGGGGCCTGGTGGAGGCTGCCCCTGGTGGCTGGGGGGTGGGGGTGGTGGGAGACATGGGTGGGGGCCTGGTAGAGGCTGCCCCTGGTGGCTGGGGGTGGGGGTGGTGGGGAACATGAGTTGGACATGGGTGGGGGCCTGCTGGCAGGTGCCCCACAGTGCTGGAGGGTGGGGGTGGTGGGGAACATGAGTTGGACATGGGTGGGGGCCTGCTGGCAGGTGCCCCTGGTGACTGGGGGGTGGGGGTGGTGGGAGACATGGGTGGGGGCCTGGTGGAGGCTGCCCCTGGTGGCTGCGGGATGGGGGTGGTGGTAGACATGGGTGGGGGCCTGGTGGAGGCTGCCCCTGCACTGCTGGGGGGTGGGGGTGGTGGGAGACATGGGTGGGGGCCTGGTGGAGGCTGCCCCTGGTGGCTGGGGGGTGGGGGTGGTGGGAGACATGGGTGGGGGCCTGGTGGAGGCTGCCCCTGCACTGCTGGGGGGTGGGGGTGGTGGGAGACATGGGTGGGGGCCTGGTGGTGGGTGCCCCTGCACTGCTGGGGGGTGGGGGTGGTGGGAGACATGGGTGGGGTCCTGGTGGAGGCTGCCCCTGGTCACTGGGGGGTAGAGGTGGTGGGAGACATGGGTGGGGGCCTGGTGGAGGCTGCCCCTGGTGACTGGGGGGGTGGGGGTGGTGGGAGACATGGGTGGGGGCCTGGTGGAGGCTGCCCCTGCACTGCTGGGGAGTGGGGGTGGTGTGAGACATGGGTGGGGGCCTGGTGGAGGCTGCCCCTGGTGACTGGGGGGGTGGGGGTGGTGGGAGACATGGGTGGGGGCCTGGTGGAGGCTGCCCCTGCACTGCTGGGGGGTGGGGGGGTGGGGAACATGAGTTGGACATGGGTGGGGGCCTGCTGGCAGGTGCCCCACAGTGCTGGGGGGTGGGGGTGGTGGGAGACATGAGTTGGACATGGGTGGGGGCCTGCTGGCAGATGCCCCACAGTGCTGGGGGGTGGGGGTGGTGGGAGACATGGGTGGGGGCCTGGTGGTGGGTGCCCCTGCACTGCTGGGGGGTGGGGGTGGTGGGAGACATGGGTGGGGGCCTGGTGGAGGCTGCCCCTGCACTGCTGGGGGGTGGGGTGGTGGGAGACATGGGTGGGGGCCTGGTGGAGGCTGCCCCTGGTGGCTGGGGGGTGGGGGTGGTGGGAGACATGGGTGGGGGCCTGGTGGAGGCTGCCCCTGGTGGCTGGGGGGTGGGGGTGGTGGGAGACATGAGTTGGACATGGGTGGGGGCCTGATGGCAGGTGCCCCACAGTGCTGGGGGGTGGGGGTGGTGTGAGACATGGGTGGGGGCCTGGTGGAGGCTGCCCCTGGTGACTGGGAGGGTGGGGTGGTGGGAGACATGGGTGGGGGCCTGGTGGAGGCTGCTCCTGCACTGCTGGGGGGTGGGGGTGGTGGGAGACATGGGTGGGGGCCTGGTGGAGGCTGCCCCTTCTGGCTAGGGGGTGGGGGTGGTGGGAGACATGGGTGGGGCCTGGTGGAGGCTGCCCCTGGTGGCTGGGGGGTGGGGGTGGTGGGAGACATGAGTTGGACATGGGTGGGGGCCTGATGGCAGGTGCCCCACAGTGCTGGGGGGTGGGGGTGGTGTGAGACATGGGTGGGGCCCTGGTGGAGGCTGCCCCTGGTGACTGGGAGGGTGGGGTGGTGGGAGACATGGGTGGGGGCCTGGTGGAGGCTGCTCCTGCACTGCTGGGGGGTGGGGGTGGTGGGAGACATGGGTGGGGGCCTGGTGGAGGCTGCCCCTTCTGGCTAGGGGGTGGGGGTGGTGGGAGACATGGGTGGGGGCCTGGTGGAGGCTGCCCCTGGTGGCTGGGGGGTGGGGAACATGAGTTGGACATGGGTGGGGGCCTGCTGGCAGGTGCCCCACAATGCTGGGGCGTGGGTGTGGTGGGAGACATGGGTGGGGGCCTGGTGGAGGCTGCCCCTGGTGGCTGGGGGATGGGGGTGGTGGTAGACATGGGTGGGGGCCTGGTGGAGGCTGCCCCTGCACTGCTGGGGGGTGGGGGTGGTGGGAGACATGGGTGGGGGCCTGGTGGAGGCTGCCCCTGCACTGCTGGGTGGTGGGGTGGTGGGAGACATGGGTGGGGGCCTGGTGGAGGCTGCCCCTGGTGGCTGGGGGGTGGGGGTGGTGGGAGACATGGGTGGGGGCCTGGTGGAGGCTGCCCCTGGTGGCTGGGGGGGGGGGTGGGAGACATGAGTTGGACATGGGTGGGGGCCTGCTGGCAGGTGCCCCACAGTGCTGGGGGGTGGGGGTGGTGTGAGACATGGGTGGGGGCCTGGTGGAGGCTGCCCCTGGTGACTGGGAGGGTGGGGTGGTGGGAGACATGGGTGGGGGCCTGGTGGAGGCTGCTCCTGCACTGCTGGGGGGTGGGGTGGTGGGAGACATGGGTGGGGGCCTGGTGGTGGGTGCCCCTGCACTGCTGGGGGGTGGGGGTGGTGGGAGACATGGGTGGGGTCCTGGTGGAGGCTGCCCCTGGTGACTGGGGGGTAGAGGTGGTGGGAGACATGGGTGGGGGCCTGGTGGAGGCTGCCCCTGGTGACTGGGGGGGTGGGGGTGGTGGGAGACATGGGTGGGGGCCTGGTGGAGTCTGCCCCTGGTGGCTGGGGGGTGGGGGTGGTGGGAGACATGGGTGGGGGCCTGGTGGAGACTGCCCCTGGTGGCTGGGGGGTGGGGGTGGTGGGAGACATGAGTTGGACATGGGTGGGGGCCTGATGGCAGGTGCCCCACAGTGCTGGGGGGTGGGGGTGGTGTGAGACATGGGTGGCCCCTGGTGACTGGGAGGGTGGGGTGGTGGGAGACATGGGTGGGGGCCTGGTGGAGGCTGCTCCTGCACTGCTGGGGGGTGGGGGTGGTGGGAGACATGGGTGGGGGCCTGGTGGAGGCTGCCCCTTCTGGCTAGGGGGTGGGGGTGGTGGGAGACATGGGTGGGGGCCTGGTGGAGGCTGCCCCTGGTGGCTGGGGGGTGGGGAACATGAGTTGGACATGGGTGGGGGCCTGCTGGCAGGTGCCCCACAATGCTGGGGCGTGGGTGTGGTGGGAGACATGGGTGGGGGCCTGGTGGAGGCTGCCCCTGGTGGCTGGGGGATGGGGGTGGTGGTAGACATGGGTGGGGGCCTGGTGGAGGCTGCCCCTGCACTGCTGGGGCGTGGGGGTGGTGGGGGGCGTGGAGGCTGCCCCTGCACTGCTGGGTGGTGGGGTGGTGGGAGACATGGGTGGGGGCCTGGTGGAGGCTGCCCCTGGTGGCTGGGGGGTGGGGGTGGTGGGAGACATGGGTGGGGGCCTGGTGGAGGCTGCCCCTGGTGGCTGGGGGGCGGGGGGGGGGAGACATGAGTTGGACATGGGTGGGGGCCTGCTGGCAGGTGCCCCTGGTGACTGGGGGGTGGGGGTGGTGGGAGACATGGGTGGGGGCCTGGTGGAGGCTGCCCCTGGTGGCTGGGGGATGGGGGTGGTGGTAGACATGGGTGGGGGCCTGGTGGAGGCTGCCCCTGCACTGCTGGGGGGTGGGGGTGGTGAGAGACATGGGTGGGGGCCTCGTGGAGGCTGCCCCTGGTGACTGGGAGGGTGGGGTGGTGGGAGACATGGGTGGGGGCCTGGTGGAGGCTGCTCCTGCACTGCTGGGGGGTGGGGTGGTGGGAGACATGGGTGGGGGCCTGGTGGAGGCTGCCCCTGCACTGCTGGGGGGTGGGGGTGGTGTGAGACATGGGTGGGGGCCTGGTGGAGGCTGCCCCTGGTGACTGGGAGGGTGGGGTTGTGGGAGACATGGGTGGGGGCCTGGTGGAGGCTGCTCCTGCACTGCTGGGGGGTGGGGGTGGTGGGAGACATGGGTGGGGGCCTGGTGGAGGCTGCCCCTGGTGGCTGGGGGGTGGGGGTGGTGGGAGACATGGGTGGGGGCCTGGTGGAGGCTGCCCCTGGTGGCTGGGGGGTGGGGGTGGTGGGGAACATGAGTTGGACATGGGTGGGGGCCTGCTGGCAGGTGCCCCACAGTGCTGGGGGGTGGGGGTGGTGTGAGACATGGGTGGGGGCCTGGTGGAGGCTGCCCCTGGTGACTGGGACGGTGGGGTGGTGGGAGACATGGGTGGGGGGCTGGTGGAGGCTGCTCCTGCACTGCTGGGGGGTGGGGGTGGTGGGAGACATGGGTGGGGGCCTGGTGGAGGCTGCCCCTGGTGACTGGGAGGGTGGGGTGGTGGGAGACATGGGTGGGGGGCTGGTGGAGGCTGCTCCTGCACTGCTGGGGGGTGGGGGTGGTGGGAGACATGGGTGGGGGCCTGGTGGAGGCTGCCCCTGGTGGCTGGGGGGTGGGGGTGGTGGGGAACATGAGTTGGACATGGGTGGGGGCCTGCTGGCAGGTGCCCCTGGTGACTGGGGGGTGGGGGTGGTGGGAGACATGGGTGGGGGCCTGGTGGAGGCTGCCCCTGGTGGCTGGGGGATGGGGGTGGTGGTAGACATGGGTGGGGGCCTGGTGGAGGCTGCCCCTGCACTGCTGGGGGGTGGGGCTGGTAGGAGACATGGGTGGGGGCCTGGTGGAGGCTGCCCCTGGTGGCTGGGGGGTGGGGGTGGTGGGAGACATGGGTGGGGGCCTGGTGGAGGCTGCCCCTGCACTGCTGGGGGGTCGGGGTGGTGGGAGACATGGGTGGGGGCCTGGTGGTGGGTGCCCCTGCACTGCTGGGGGGTGGGGGTAGTGGGAGACATGGGTGGGGGCCTGGTGGAGGCTGCCCCTGCACTGCTGGGGGGTGGGGGTGGTGTGAGACATGGGTGGGGGCCTGGTGGAGGCTGCCCCTGCACTGCTGGGGGGTGGGGGTGGTGTGAGACATGGGTGGGGGCCTGTTGGAGGCTGCCCCTGCACTGCTGGGGGGTGGGGGTGGTGGGAGACATGGGTGGGGGCCTGGTGGAGGCTGCCCCTGCACTGCTGGGGGGTGGGGGTGGTGGGAGACATGGGTGGGGGCCTGGTGGAGGCTGCCCCTGGTGACTGGGGGGTGGGGGTGGTGGGAGACATGGGTGGGGGCCTGGTGGAGGGTGCCCCTGGTGGCTGGGGGTGCAGGGGGACATGCGTTGGTGGGCAGTAGTGCAAGTTGACATGTGGGTTGGCCGGTGGGCATGGCCATGGTGGATGGGGTGCCTGCATCACATGTGCTGGGTAGGCCCTTGTGGTGTGAGCCACCTGCAGGGGCCGTGGAGGGTGTAGAGGAAACACCTGGGAGGACCCACACGTGCAATTCACGTGTGCTGCTCCCCGCGCACCCCTGTAATACACGTACCCTGATGATATCGCGTGTGGAACTTCCCGCGCACCCCTGTGATACACGTACCCTGATGGAATTGCGTGTGGAACTTCCCGCACACCCCTGAAATACACATACCCTGCTGATGTTGCGTGGGATACTTCCCCCGCACCCCGAAATACACGTACCCTGATGAGATCGCGTGTGTGACTTCCCGCGCACCCCAGAAATACACGTACCCCGCTCAATCACGTGTGTAACTTCCCGCGCACCCCCGAAATACACGTACCCCGCTCAATCGCGTGTGTAACTACCCGCGCATCCCCGAAATACACGTACCCCGCTCAATCGCGTGTGTAATTTCCCGCGCACCCCCGAAATACACATACCCCGCTCAATCGCGTGTGTAACATCCCGCGCACCCCCGAAATACACGTACCTCGCTCAATCGCGTGTGTAACTTCCCGCGCACCTCCGAAATACACGTAACACGCTCAATCGCGTATTTAACTTCCCGCGCACCCCCGATATACACGTACCCCGCTCAATCGCGTGTGTAACTTCCCGCGCACCCCCGAAATACACGTACCCCGCTCAATCGCGTGTGTCACTTCCCGCGCGCCCCCGAAATACACGTACCCCGCTCGATCGCGTGTGTTGCTTCCCGCGCACCCCCGCAATACACGTGCCCCGCTCGCACAGGCCCAATTGCTGTATGTTGCCACTTTTGTGATGCGCTGGGACTCTACCGCCTGCCTTCGTGTGGCGGACGTGTTTCAGCTTGTGCATGTCTTTGGCTGTGCGTGGCTTTGCCCTATTCGATTCCATGAATACGTGTGGTTCGAGTGCGTGTGGGCGTTCCATCTGCTTCCCTGCAGTACATCCCCAGTTACGCCCTTATTTTCGCGCGTTGTTCCCCATTCCGCACGTTACGCCCTGTGTCCCGCCCACTTTCTGGTGTATGCGCCGAGGTTGTGCGCTTTCACTGTGCGCGTCGCGCACGCCTTTCGGGATGTTGCAGTGACTTGTGCGCCATGCACGGGTTTGGCGCACATCCCGAGGTGGACACGCGCAGGGACTTCCATGAATCGCACGCGTGCGCGTGCGTCTGTTTCTTTGCGCTTGCGCCTGCTTGCGCCTGCTTGCGCCTGCTTGCGCAACGATTTTCGGCGCACGTTTGTTCCATGAATCGGCCCCATGGTGTTTTCTACTTCTATCATGACTAGTTCTGCCTCATTTGCTATTAGTGGCTGTCCAAGTGGTTCTTGGCTTCCTGCTACAGAAGGTTGACTACTGTCGGGCGTGCCCACTTGTAGTTGGGCCTGGAGTTCTTCTTCATGTTGCTGTTCATTGTTGAACATTGTTTGGTACTGTGTAAAGTTCATGTCTGTTATAGTGCTTTCATTTGCTTTGAAACCATCTTTATAGGAGTCACTTCTATCCAGTAACTCTTCTTCTTTTATCCATGGTTTAAAAAGTTGTAGCAGGTCGGTGTAATACAGATCTTTAAGTTGAGGAGATTTTAATGATAATTTGATATGATTAATTAAGCTATGTTTGGTAAGTTTCACTAAGCTGCCTTCACAATAGTAAATTGTTTTTCCAAATGTCTTAGCTGTTGGGATCATTTTGGCTATTGTTTCTATATCCTCATATGATTTGAGAACTCTTTTTCTAGATTTAGCAGGACCAAGACTTAGCCATACTATATTTTCAGATTGTCTATACAAGGCGGTACATGTTAAATGGTCTGCAGCTTCATAGCAGCCACATTCTCAATGAGAGAGCATTTCTATACCTAAGCTGTATAATTTCTGTGATAGTGTTTTGTCCGATGATATGCCATCCCAGAGGTCCTGGAGCTCTGTTTTCTCTGCTTTGTTTAAGTAGGCTGTGACATATCGTGCAACTACAGTGGAATTGTCTGCAATGTACTGCATATCTATGTTTGCATTCCATAGGAGGGCAATGATTGCATTGCAATCATTGATTTATTTTGATTCTTCTGTTCTTTTTTATATAATATGTGTTCTTAGGTGATTTATCTTTGACATTATGTATGACTGAAGACACAAAGTTGTTTACTTGACCTGTTTCTGAAACTGGTCTAGGGAAACCAAAGCAGCATTTGGTGTAGTATTTCCCTTTTTTTATATTTGTGACAGCAATATTTCCCACATTTGTGTCTTTGAAATTGTAAAATGTGTGCATGAAGGTCACTATGTGTTGTTTGTGAAGGGATTTCATAAGTGACATATTTTTGGATCAACTGCAAAACAGTGGCATCACTGCCCTGACTAAATTTAGGAGCATCTTTAATCCATAATAGCATGTGGAGGTGTGGTGCTCCTCTGGCTTGGTATTCTTTTCTCCGAAAGAAGTGTTGAACTTCTCTGAGTGGAGGAACAGTCTTATTACATATAAAGTGTAGCATAGCAATGAAGCGATGATACAGGAACTAGAGAGCAGAGTTCTCCTGGTGTTTTTATATCTATGTTTGTTTTATTTTTGTTTGCTATGCGTAGGAAATTGTGTAAATCTTCCCATGCATATTCTGCACAACTTAATGTAACAAACCAAGTGGGCGGGCCAAGGTTTCTTATCATACAGCGTACATCTCTGTGACGTCGGAACCAATATTTTTTTGTACCACGCATGTTTGCTAAACGATTTGTAATACTTGACTGCAGAACCTCAACTTTTTCTTGAACATTTTTTAATAATTGCGTAGCTGACATATTTTGAAAATGGGTACCTGATTTTAATGTGTGGCAACTCCGTAGCATTGAGTTGCTAGTTAACTTTCAAAGAGAAGGTGAAATATGTATTCCATGTTTTGTCTGAATCTGGGTCGACAGAATACATTCATAGAGAGCAATATTCTGATGCTGTTATCTGAGTGTGTCTATCATCGTACCTTCCTCTTTTTCCAGTAGGAAAGAGTAGATAAAAAACCCGTGCTTCCGTACTTTTTTCCCCATATGCTGATTTGAGATCCTTTGGCTTGTCACATTTGGTATGTGTCCAGTGCATCATCTACAGCGTCTTTAGAGTGTAAAGGATGAATTGAATAATAGTCTAAAATATTGGATTCTGTATCAGGATTTAGAAGTTCAAATTGACCAGTTTCTGGTGACTCTTGAATTATTTCAATGGTTTCTCTCAGGTTTCTTCAATATGAACTTCTTTGTAGTATTCATTGTTTTTTAAATATTGCAAGGCTTGTCTAACATTATGTAAGACCACGAGTTGTTGCCATTTTTTTTGTCTTTTGTAGGTAAGCCATTTACTAAGACTATTAAAGATTGATCTATTGGCCGTTGCACTCCTAGAGTGTGTACATTTTCTTTGAGATATAATGGTAAATAAACTACTGTGCCACAAATGCCTTTGACTAATTCAGAGGGAGGTAATTTTGCTGTTTTTGGTTGGAGGGGTATTATTGCTTGAAATGGGTGAACTGTTTGAATTATGATGCTCTCATATAAATTTAGTTGTTGCAGGGGTTTTGGTAGTGGGAATAATTCCAAGTTATTTGTGATAGCACGTGAAGGTGTTTGGTTGTTGTCAAGTTTTGCAGTGCGGTAATTGCAAAGTAGTAAGGGGTCAGTAATGTCATATTTGTTTTCTGCTATAAGGTAGAGAGCTAATTGGAACCATTTCAAATCTTCATTGTGTTCTATTTTGTACGTTATGTCTATAGTTGTTGTGGTACTTTTATAAGAAGTCCTGAGGTAACACACACACACACACATGGTTTGGTACTTCAGTGGAGGTACTTTTAAACTTTAGTATTTCTTTTTTGTATGTGTTTAATAGAAGGTTGTTATTTGTACAGTAGTTGCTAGATTGTTGTACATCTATTTCATTTTGTAAGTGGCTTTCAATTCCAAAATATTTTCTTTGGATATGCTCTATTTCTTCTTATAGTTGCTTGGCTGTACCATGTAGAAGATTGTTATTTAAATTGGCTAGTGCTAAAGCAGGACTTTTATTAGCATAGTATAGTTTTTGGAATAGATTTCTTATAGTTGAATGATGTGTTGATATCATTTTGATATGATGGAAGGTTCTTTTGCAAATAGGTCCTGAAAAGCAGGCTAATGAATGTCCTTTTAGTCCTGTGCATTTGCACACTGGACAGGCATCCATATTTTGTAGTAGTTTAATTTTTTCTTTCCTTTTTACAGACTGATTGAGGAACTGCCGTAAAGATTTGAAAGATTTTTTGGCAATGTTACACATTGATGTGCACGGCCATTTGTAGACTGGACGTTTTGGTTGAGTAGAATGGGGAGGTGATTCTGAGTTTTAAGGGATATTTTTGTTAGCAGAGTTTCTTGTTCCATAATGGTGTTATGAAGATTTTCATACCTTCATCCACTTCTATGTATGGCAATTGGGTTTGTTTGCTTTTGTTTATATGCTTCTACATTAAAATATCATTCTGTGGTCATGGTGTTACTCCATTCACCTCCACAGATGTTTAAGAAGCTATTTCTGTTGATATTCCTTTTATTGAGAAGTCTTTTTTGTAGTTTAGTAGTTAGTTTTGTTAGTGGTGTCATCCTGTTTACCACTAAAATAAATAACTTCCTTTTGAGAAGGATGCACTGTCTACAAGAACTTCTAGGATTAATGTTCTACGGTAGGTTTTAAGGGTTGTGCATAATTTCTCTTCTGTTTTTAAAAGGTTCTGAAGGACTCTGTTTTGGAAAATTTTTTGTAAAACATTTATTTTTGGTATGCTTACTTGCCACTACATCAAGATTTATAGGTGCAGCGTTAGCAGTAGTGGTAGCTGAAGTATTGTTAATCACTTTCTGTTTGGTTTTACATTTTGATAGCGGAGGGAAAGGTTCTGTACTGGAAGCTTGTTTTGCTTCACTTAATGACTGTATTAGCTGTTTTGTTTAAACTTTTTGTACAAAATCTACTAGAGATGGATGCTTATTTTGGACACTTTTATTTTGATTTTCTCTACCTTTGCGTTGCTTTCTACAGAGATGGTTTTTGGTAGGCATTCTTTGGTGTCTGTTGGAGAAAAAAAAGAAAGTGTGGGTTGGGCTGTTGTGCAGTGTATGTATGCTTTGTGCATGAGTGTCTCAGTTTGATGGTAAGTATGTTTGTGGAGGTGTGTGATTTTGCAATAGACAGCTACACCAAGTTGGGAAGGCTATTCTTGTATTTGTGTGTTACTATATTGGGCTTCAGTTGACAATATAAAGTATGCAACTGGTAAGGGGAAGCACGAATACTACATCTAATGGTAAAGGGTTAATATATGTGTGTCTTCTACAATACTAAAATACTAGTGTGTTTGAGTAACAGTTAAAACATTATGTTAGTTTTGTACTTACTTTTTTGTATGGAAAGAGAAGGTTTCTTCTAAGTCCTTGTACGTACTTCAAATGCTGCTGCTTTTCAGGAGAGTGTTCTTCACTGAAATTGTAAAAGAAAGAAGTTAGTGAATTTGTGTGTTTATAGCACTTTTGTTTATGTACACATTGTTTTGCACTTTGCTTTGCCTTTGTGCATCCTGTATATTTTATTTAGAATCTGTTAGTTGAATATGTTTTTCAAATGAGTAAAACAGTAAACATATAGAGCACACTTGTTTTTTTTTAATGTTATGTTAATGGATGTTAAGAGATAGAACAAATAATCATATGCATTTTTTGCTATTTTTAAAGGGTAAATGGCAAAGATTGTTCATAAAAGCATTCAAGGTACAGCTTTGTGAAGGTGTGGGAAATAAAGCAGAAATAATTCATATAGAGGCAGTGGTGTTGTTTGATCTGGGAGCCTTTCTAATGATATTATCTGCGTGTGTGCTTGAATGAAGATGTATGTACTCACCCTGGCTGCGTGCAATGTTATAATACACTGGACAGTCTTTTAAAAGTAATTATACTGTTATTTTTGCCATTTTATAATATGAAACAATATTTTTTAGATAGGTGTGTGTGTAAACAAAAAAATTGGGGATCTGAAAGATTTGTATTTGACACTTCATCATAGTAGATGTTAGAAATGACAGTAAGTTCATTTTACAGTTCATACAGGGTAAGTGGAAGTTACTTTTACATTTTTAAAGCGCTTACACAGCCCGCGGGCATCAAGGCTCAGATAGAGGGATTGTTTGTTTTTTAGTTGCGTAAATATTTTGTTTTAGTTACATATTTATAATGCACTTAAACATCCAGAGGTTTCTAAGCGCGGACCCGGGGATTGAATTTGTGTTGCTTTGTGTGGTTTTGCTTTCAAGGCGCGCACATTGCTGCTGAGCTATGTTCTCGGGATGTATTGTATTACTAGAAGAGGTGTACATGTACTGTGTAGGAAATATTCATACCTGTAGTCTGTGTTCATGCATGTGGATGTGCATGAATCTGCAAGTAGAAATGTTGGGGAGTTTTATAGTAGTTGTTGTTGTAGGTCCTTTACAGTCACAGCCAAATTGTTCTGAGAGTGATCAATAGTACATCTAAAGTGCTGATCTGTAATGACAGAGTTAGATGTAGAGTTCTTGGATGTGATTATTGGGTGATTGTTTGACTGCTTAACAGTAGCCAATGAGGAAGTGGTGCAGAGAGTGTAGTGGAAAGGGTAGAGCTACCCCAGTGTTACTTACGCACTCTGTGGACAGTGCGGTTGTTCGCAGACAGGACATGCCACATCCGGGGTTTCCGAGCATGAAGTGGGAGTGTATTATTAGGATTAGCCAATCAGGTGTTGAGGTTCTGCTTTGTATTTAGAGGGACTGTGTGTAGTGAAGATGGCGGAGGTGCAGAGAGTCAGGGTGTTGGTGTTTGGAGATATGTTTGTGAATGGTTTGGAGCAGTATGCTAAATCTAGCAATGTGGCTAACCATTTTGACAGAAAAGGAGTGGATGTGGTGTGGTGCAGTTTGCCTGATTTGAATTTGCAGGCAATTCTAGTAGTTTGTCAGGATATGTGTAGGTTTCATAGTGCACATGTAGTTGTCCTACACTGTGGTTCTGTGCTTTTGGGCTATGTCAGTGCCCCTACTTTTTTGCAAGATCTGCAAAACCTGGTTCAGGCAATCATGAAAGTCCTTCCAAATGCCAAGGGTATGTTTTCTGCTTTGTTACCTAGAGCGGTATGGGACAATAGTTTTGTTTTTTGTCCTCAGCAAAATATTGCTAGATGTGCAATCAACTGAGGCATCTTTGCTTTCATGGTTAGAGCTCATCTGTTCGAACATTGATTCTGGTAATGTTGTTTATTTTAAAGAAGATGGAAGTTCTTTATCTTTTATGGGAAATGCCATGCTGTTTTGGAACATAAGGGTTGCTTTGGAGAAGCTAATGTGAAGATTTTTGGAGGAAAATAAGATAAAAAAGAAAAAATATATAAAATAAAAGGTGTTTCTGAAGCATCTGCAAAAAAAGCCTCTTTTTAGAGCCAACCTCAAAGGGGAAATTGGGCACACTATTTAAATTTTCATTCCCCATGCTCAGATTTTGTCGATTTGTCCACAGACAGAGTGGTTGTTCGTGGGCAGCGCATATTACATACAGGGATTTTGGGGTTGCGAGGCATGCAAATGAGACTGAGCAGGGAAGGGATTGGTCAATAAGGTTTACTGCATGTGCTCTGTAAGGAGAGTTTGTCAGTATGTGTTTTTCCTGAAAGAAGAGCAGATAGCTATGGCTGTGTGTTTCAGAAAGCATATTGTTTGGATTTTGGGATATTCGTTGATAAATTGGTTGGAGGTGCATGCAGATAGCTGTGGAGTGGCTGCACATCTTGGATTCTCTCATGTGGAAGTGCACTGGCATGGCGTGTGTGGAATGAAGTGGGTGGATTTGGTAACTCTCTGTGCTTCTTTGGTGACACAGCGTCATCCAGACATTAATATTATTCATTGTGGAGGGAACAGTTTAGGACATGTGTCTGGAATCTCTTCAATTTGCAATGAAAGAAGGACTTGGGAAAGTCATGGACATGTATCCAAACTCCAGAGTAATTTTTTCCCATATTTCGCAGAGACAAATATCGCTGGGTTCTTTTTCATTTGGTTCACAAATGGAGAAAGCAAGGCACAATGTTAACAAGGCTGTTTGTGCCTTTTTGAGAGACGTTGGTATGTCCTCTTTTCAGAATGAAAATATTGTGTTTTGTAGCACACACATTTTTCGTAGAGATGGAGTACATCTTACTTATGCTGGCAATCAGATTTTTCTGCCAAATATACAAAATGCATTGTGACCTTTTTTGGAATTACAGCAATCCATTTTACAGTAGGTGTTGACCATTTGAAGTTTTTGAAACACAAAAAGACTTTTCAGAGCCAACACTTCCTCCCAGAGAAATGTGCAATGGTTGTGACAGGGCAGCACTGCACAATTTTTAGATGTCTGCGGACTTCTAATAAATGCACAGAGCCCTGCACTAATTATTTGTCACTTCTGTTTTTAAACTGTGAAAGGTTTCTCTGAAAAGAGCCTTTTTTTTGTTGTTTTATATTTTTGGGACACACAAGGAGAGGGGGGGAAAGGAGGGTAAGGAAGGGACACCAACCACGGGGATAAGAAAGAGCAGGTGGAAAGAGGAAGATGTAGGGTGGGCCTTATTCAGGTAAGTCGCAGACCTTCTGATGCTCCTTGACCGCAGTCTTGAAAGCAGTCCGAAGGTTCTCCCCCCTGCAGAGTACTGCGTTGCAGTACATGCACAATATTGTGACCCTCGAAAGGTAAGGGTCAACGGCATTATGAATGGCCTGTGAGGGAGATGGAGGGATGCACTGTCCCACAGGAGTTCTTTTGTGGTGACAGGAGTGGAAATGGAGGATGCTGCAGAGGAACTCAACCTACTGCGTTTATCGCAAGGTACAACCTTACAAATAGCCCCACTGTGGAATGACTTTAGGTGTTGCTTCATTGATGTAGTACCAAAGCTATATGAAACAGCCTTGTCACGACCCAGCACCATGCAGCACTGAGTGCAGATCACCTTGTTCGCTTGAGCTTTTGACTTTCCATCAACAGTGGTAAATAACGGCCACACCCAAGACTCACGATGAGTGCTAGTAGTAGGGGCTTCCACTACCTCATCCTGTTCATCCTCTTCATCTGTCTCCTCTGCATCCTCATGCCTGTTCCCCTCTGCAGGCCCTTGGGGATGTGGTGGTGGAGGGGCTAGGGGTGCTGATGCCAAGGCATTAGCAGCAGAAGCAATTTGGGATGCCATATGGAAGGTTAATAACCAGGAACTAGGATCGAGGATCCAAGAACAGCAACCTGCACAATTGTCCTGTTGTAAATCTTGGAAATCCAAAAGCAGAATGAGGATCAGCTCTGGGATGTGGCCTTTTATAGGGGTGCTGGGTCGCGCTTCGTAGGACACCTGCGCCATCCTCAAACACTTCAAACACCAAAAACAGGCTCAAAAAGTATGTAGATCAGCAGGGACATTGTCTATTTTACTGTAAAATACCTTGGATTGCTCAAAAAAACAGTTTTTTAAATGTTTGTGGGCCTGGACAGTGTCTGCAAATAAGGACACATGCTCAGCTTGGGTGCGGGCACATGATGACGTTGCGGACACGTTTGCAAATGGGACAGCTCTCCGCAGGACACCAAATGTGCAGTGACGGTTGTGCACATGCGTGTGGGTGTTCTACGGACAGTGTTTGGTTCCCTGAATTAATTAAAAGCGCGACACACATGCGGCGGACAGTTGCAGAGAGGCGCGATGTTCGTAGGACCAAAGTGTGTTATGCGCTTGTGCGCGGGTGTTCTACGAACAATGTTAAAGTCCCAGAATAAAATAAATGTGCGTCAAAACTTTGCGGACAGGTGGACGGGATATGTGTTCTATGGATATATTCATTCTGTTTGCAGACATTATGAACAGCGGGGGTGTTATTAGGACACCCCCATTTTGGGTGATTGTGAGAGAAGGACATCTTGTGTGTTCTAAGGACACCTCCATTTTAATTACGGACAGTACGAACAGGTATATTGTCCTTAGGACACCCCCATTTTGGTTAATTACGGACAGGCAGAAATTGTGTGTTCTAAGGACACCTCCATTTTAATTACAGACAGTACGAACATGTATAGTGTTCTTAGGACAACCCCATGTTGGTTAATTGAGGACACCCCGGACAGCCGCGTTGTCCGCGGACACCCTGACTGCCTTTTTTTTTATTTTTTAAACGTGAGTATATACTAAGAAAACACTTAAAATGTTATTATTGTTTCACAGTAGAAACATTAGGAAAGAGAGGGGGAAGTAGAAACTGAAACAAATACAGGGGAATTTGGGGTTTGGATATGATGTATGGGAGGGGAGGAATGGATGGAAGTCTCATCATACTGTTTTTCTTGGTGGAGAGGGTTTGGGGATAGTTGGCTGGGGCATGGAGAGTGGGAACAGGTACATGTGGGACATTGGTATTTAATGTTTTCTTTTATGTGGTGGAAAACACAGTCTTTTAGTTGATTGAAGTGTTGCATTAATGAATCCATTTGTAGTTCCATTCATTTCAGAGGATCTTCTAATATCTCTTTTGGTACATAATTTCTATTGCTTGTCTGATCTGTTAAAACAAAATGCATTAAGTATACATAAAGTAATGGTTATTAATTGGCTTATATGGAGAAATGTTGTGTCTACCATTATTATCACTGTCTTCACTCATTTCCTCTCATGGGAAATTTTCTTTCAGCCATTCCAAAGTACTGGACATTTTTGTGTTAAAAAAATAAATGTTAGTTTTACTGTACATAATACAGAAAATGTATATAAAATAAATGTAGTGTACTTACAACTTTTTTTAGAAACTTTTGCTGTTACTGCTGTTTAAGTATGTTCTTGCTTCTTGCTGTGCAGTTTCTGTGAGGTCATTCAGTTGGAGGCATATTTATTTTGTTTTGGTATTTTCTATTATATTGGAAATGCTACTTCAGTGGATGGTTGGTGTCTTACATATACAGTTTCCACTTCTTATTTATTATTAAATGTAATGTATTTATGTGGTACTTTGTGAATATGTTTGGGGCTTTTATTGCATGATACAATAATATAAGGTACCCCCTGAGTTTTTGGATAGTGCTGATGGTGACCGCTTCCGCCTGCGGACATGCGCACGGTCCACAGACATCAAAATCAGTAGCGGGACAGGGGGTTTAGTATATTCTATGTTATATAAATGTAATGTAAGGGAGTCTTAGTAAACATTTATCACATTTACATTATCTATATTTATATTCAGTGAAAAAAGAAACGTAGTTAAAGGGACATTATGGTTGAGTTGCGCTACTAAAAACCTACGAAATTCAGTGAAAACACATTGTTAAAGGGACGTTATTGTGAAGTTGAGCTACTAAAAACCTATGAAATTCAGTAAGAAAAACACTGTTAAAGGGACGTTATGGTTCCAAGTAACACCGAAAAACCCTTGAAATTTGGTGTGAGCCAAAAAGAGACAGAACTTTGACAGACTGGATGCCTCTTGTTTCATAATGTACAATATTAAATGTGTATAGAAACCATTAAATAAATGTGGGTTTGATGTGAGTGAATCACATCCCCTGGCAATGACTTTAACACTGACTTTCAATGGATGAGTACAGTGGAATGAGTGATCCGCAGGGTCCTGTGTGTCAGCATGTGGCAGTTATGGTGTCCTTAGTCACCCATGTCCCTGTGGTG
The DNA here is from genome assembly GCF_040938575.1 of Ambystoma mexicanum. NCBI lineage: Eukaryota > Metazoa > Chordata > Amphibia > Caudata > Ambystomatidae > Ambystoma > Ambystoma mexicanum. The sequence continues at coordinate 1,160,911,799 of NC_090931.1, forward strand.
CCAAGGGGGTATCTATGGATTTTGGATTATGTGGATGGTCAGTAAATGATGCCTCAAGTGATGCAGACATGTATGTATGATCATGGATAAGCCTTTGCATTGAGACAAGAGGGCTGATGCCGAGACTGGGATGTTGTTTCATGGGAAAATACACTTGAGACCAAACTCAAAACCCAGTTGGCATTTCTTTAGCAGCACACCAACCATGATGGACATCTATTTGTGATGTTGCAATACAATGGCGTCTCTCTACTTTTCACTTGACATAGGGTGGGACTCAAAGAGAAAAAGCTAGACAGGTATTGGTGAGAAAACGAGTTTCCCTAAATGAAGTGTATCCTTTGAAGTGAAAGTGAACTGTGGGAAAGGACAGAAGTTGCTGAGGAATTGGACTCTCCCAAAAGCGCGAGGGCATTGAAGTCAGAGAGAGAATGGACCTTGGGGAAGTACGCCACAAAACAATTGTCATGGTGAATTGTTTTATGTGTGTCACTGTTTTAATTAAACCATCTGTGGAATATGGCTTGAAACGGCTTCCTGCCATAGTCATTCACAAGCAGATACCAGTGATAGCATCATCCTGGCTCACCTGGTTCCCCCACTTCTCCCTGGACTGATTATTATTTTTCTGAAATTGTTATATTAATTGTATTCATAAGGCAGGTTATCAATAGTTTTGCAGTTCAACTCTTACTTCTTATCATGAAATATAGTGCTGTGATTGTTGTGGGGAACATCCATTAAATGAGTGTGGAAATAACAGCACCTCACGCCCCCAGAACATGGGTTATAAAGTTGGGGAAGTATGAGACAAGTCCCGTTAAATTTGGAGGGATGGCAGCTGAGGCTTCTCTGAAGTGTCATCCAGTCCAACGCAGTATGTCCATGGTAAGGTGTGGGGCAGCCATTCACATGCAGCTTTAAAGTCAGTAGGCAATCTAGTCAGGAAATTCAGACGTTTAAGGCATCTGGCATTAACAGAGATATACAAAAAAATACAATGAGATTTGAAAGCGCTGCTGGCACTTCTGCAACCCCATCCTGGCATTGTAAGTAGAGCTGATTGTTCTGTCATCCTCTGCAGGGCTGCTGTGAGGGTGCAAGTGCTGCTTGTATCACACAGCTGAAGACTGTCTGTGTATTAGCAAGATTTTGGAAAACTCTATTGCCACTATGATTTTCGGAGTCTATGGTGGTGGGAGTCCAGAGTTTATAAAAGTGAGAGTATATGTCAGCATATGAATTTATTTATTAATATTGTTGCTCGTTGTCCCGCCCGTTGCTATGGCCACATCACACGTTAGTGATTGGTAATGAACAAAATTGCAGGGCATCGAGTCCCTCTTAAATATTATTAAAATCAATTTATGCTGCAAAATTAGCCAAAAGGGAAGATTCCTTTAGGTCATGAAAATGACACTTTGGCAACCATATGCTTAAGCCGTGCACCCATTTGAATGTTGCACGTGTGCTGTTTGCGCCTTGTGTGCTTCAGAATAGCAGCGAGACGTTGCCATGGCAACCAGCAGGACAACGAGCAACAATATTAATAAATAAATTCATTTGCTGACAGACATGTGAACCTTACACGTGTCCCGATGGCAATAACTAAAATATTATGTCCAGCTAGACCGCCAGCAATTCACTACAGTGCCACGTAGGCAGCTGAAACATGTCCGCCACAAAAAAAGGCATTGGTGACCATGGTAAAGAACAAATGGCATTCTGAAGTAGGCATTGCTGCCTCGCTACATTTGCTTGGTCCCCTGTGACGATTGATTCCACTAAGGTAAGAAGTTTCTCACTCACCTAGATTTGGAGATGTAGGCACAATGATACATCTGCATTCTGCATGCGATCGAGCAGCGGTGGCTACATTAGTTGAACCAATGACTGTCCAATTAGTAATTTGTCTACTGCAATCCTTTGTCTCAGGATCTGCTATCTAGATGAAGCTGCGGCACATCAAGCGGGCACTGACAGGCTCACTTCTTTTGCCTACAGAGTACTTGACAGCGCCTCAAACATTCCGCTCCCGTGGAAGATCCTACCCCAACGGAGTCCATTAAAGAGGGTTAGATTGGATTCACTGAGGGAGATAGACACTTTTGCCCGATGTGTAAGAGCATGCATATCCTTTGTCCTAACAATTAGAAACAGCCAAATATCCACCTGTTTTCATTCAAAGATATATGTGGCACAATCTATGAGTTGCCAACCTTCGTGTTTTGGACTATTTCCTAGTCCGGATGCCATAGAGCAACGCTGTGGCCCCCTCTGAAAAAACGGTAAGACCACGTTTTGATCACCCCTAGTAAGAGTGAGATCATTGATAATTAATAAACACATTAACTGCCATTGGAAATCTTACAGTAATACTTATTCGGAACCCTGCATACACATTTTTGGCAGAGCAAACAGGACCTCCACACCACTATATTTCTCGTCCTGATGAAGGCCTACAAATCTGCAACTACACAGTGTAGCTAGAAATAGCCGAAACGCAGTAGTGTCGACTCTATGTCCCAGCGTTCAACATTCACACTGTCAAAGCTGTGTAATTAACTGCACCTCAGCAAATTTTGTATATGTGTCCCTATGTTATTTGTCAATGATTGAAGGGTATTGATATGTCTAGCACCATGATCCAAGTTGTGTCTTTGATGAAAACCAATGTATTATGTGTGATACTATTCTTTGCAAATGGATGAGTGTCCTGTAAATATGTTTTAAAGGCAATATAATTCATGTTGGTTATTTTTTTATTTTTTTTTTATTTATTATTGTTTTATCAAAATATGATTTTACAATACTGAACTTTTTGTAGTGAACTACAAAGAAAGGAAGACATGTCTTTGTTTTTCTGTTTTGCAGACTTCTGTTTTGCTATTCATTGTTCGCATTTAGTAACTTTGCATCAATATGTTCTAGCATTTTTGCAGTTGCTATTTGCCACGTTGTTTTGTCTCCCCCGATGAGTCTGCACCACCACCGTTGCTCTTCTGGTAGTCCGCTGAAGTCTGGTATCATTGGCAGATAGCACTGTCTAAGTGCTGCGGTCGCTGTGCATGTCATGAGTAAATGTCTTATCGTCTCCGTTGGAGGTTGTGTGTCGTTGGAGCAGAATCTGCAGGTGTTTGACTGTGTTTGTCCTCGTATGTATCTTATTTCGTTTGTTTTCAACAGGTTGAGCCTAGCGCGTAGGATTAAGTTCTGTGCTTGCCTGTTTGGAAATTGCTTTATATAGTTTTGTAGTTCATTTCTTTTTGCAGTAAAACTTGGTAGGTGAGCGATGAGTTTTAACGTCGAGGTGTCATCGATCGTTTTGGCCCAGTCCATGTCTTTTATCTTCTTTAGCACTTTGCATGGATTTGTGATGAGTTCGTCTTCATCTGAGCTGATTGCCTCTAATACTTTTTGATTTTGCCTTTGCCAGTTGGTTATCATGTTACACGTATTGTCATTCATTTCTTGTTTAATGATGCTGAAGATTTTGTTTTTGTTGTCCATTCTGCATTTGCGGTATAGCATGATTCCATTACAGGTTGCGGCACATTCTAGGGATTGTAAGCTTAGTTCGCGTCGTATTGCTGTCCCAGGAGTCGAATTTGGTAGTTTGAGAACTTTGCGCCAAAAATGAGCTTCTAGTTTGCACCAGACTTTCTGTGGAATCATTGGCATGGCTTCACTGCCGTATATGATGGCAGGTACGACTTTCATCTTGTAGAAGTTTATTATTGGTTTCAGGGAGAATTTTCCAAATTTGCTGTTGATTTTTTTTGCTTGCGCTGTTAGTTTGTTCATTTTTGTGTGTAGTTCCTGCTGCATTGTTGTCTCATGGTGGGAACTGTCCATTTGGACTCCTGGATATTTAAAGTTTGAGACCACTTCGATTTTGGTTTTGCCCAAATGCCATTGAAAGTTTTCCTTTCTTGGGTGGGATTGGAAAATCATGATTTTTGTTTTATTAATATTGATTTCCAGGTGATTGTTGTTGGCGTAGATTAGAAGGGCATCAAGTTTACGCTGTAGGCCAATTTGGGTTTGGTCAAAAATCGTTAGGTCATCAGCATAGAGTAGGTGTCCAATTTGTGTTTTACCTAATGTTGGTGGGAAGACTCGTGTTGGACTTCTCATATTTTGAATATCACCTATGTAAGTGATAAAGAGTGCTGATGCTAATGGGCAGCCTTGTTTGACTCCTTGTGTGGTGTTTATTTCGGATGATAGGTCACCTTCACGGCTGAGTCTGACTCTTATGGATGTTTCCTGGTGCAGAGCTTGAATTGGCTCTAACAGAGCGTGGGGACATTTCCATGCTTCAAGTTTGTTCCACAGGAGAGATCTTTCAACTCTGTCAAAGGCTTGCGAAAAGTCAATATAAGCTGCAAATAAACGGTGCTTCTTTTCTAGGGTTTTTGCTTTTAGTATACTGCACACTAGTATGTTGCATGTTGTGCCTGTGTGTTTCTTGAACCCCGTTTGCAATTCATCATTACATTCTGCAGAGGCCGCCCATCTTTGGAATCTCGTCAAGAGTAGTGAGGCGTATACTTTCCCCATGACATCTAATAGGGCGATAGGTCGGAAGTTTGTTGGATCCGTGAGACTGCCTTTTTTGTAGATTGGTACCACGATTGCTTTAGACCAGGATTGTGGTACTGATCTCGTTTCGTTGCATCGCTTGAAGATGACGCTTAGCAAGGTGGCCCATTCCTCTGGATGGTTTTTTAGTTCAGCATTACTGATGCCATCTGGGCCTGGCGCACGAGAGTTTTTCAATTTATTGATGATGTCGATGATGTCTTCTTTTTTGTCTAAGTTCAACCATTGTTCACCTGTTAGTTGTTGTGCCTGCGGTTTTGCGTTTAGATCGGATTTAAAGACTTTACTGAAGTGACTTTCCCATGTGTGTTGACTGATGTTATTTAGAATTTGATTGTCCTGGGATTGTTCAACGTTATGTATTAAGGACCAGAAGTTTCTGCTATTGTTGTTTATGAGCGCTTTTGTTATTTGTTCGGCGTCCTCTTGGTACAGTTTGTGTCTGTATGATCTTACCCAGGCTTTGTATTTTGTTTTGATGTTTTGCATCTCTGATATACCGTTAGTGGGCATTTGCTTGGAGGCTATTCGAAGAAGTCTTCTATATTCGCGTCTTTTATCAGTTAGAACTTTGTTGTATGCATGCCTTGGATTTTTGTTTGTTGCATTTCTTTTTCTTTTTGTTGATTGTATATACGGCAATAGTAAGGGTTGGTAGTCGATGCTAAGGCATGTCGCTGAGCTGGTAATGGCCTTGTATTTTGCTGTGATTTTGAGAATTTCAGCAGTGCTTAATTTGATTCTGGTGCCTTTCGCGTTTGCCTCAATTTGTATGTTCATTTGACGGTTTTTGTTGGTCTTAAGGTTCCATGCAGTTTCCAGCAAGTTATGGTCACTTGCTGGAGTGTGCCGGACTTTGAAAAATTGGAGGCGTTGCAACATGGATTTGGATACATAGATATAATCGATCGTGGAGGCTGAGGATGCTCTCTGCCAGGTAGCTATTCTGTCTGTTTCCACGAACACTTCATCCAAGTTGTAAAGCTCATTCGAGTCGGTGAACTTTCGCCAGATTGTGCCACGGTGTACGGACGCCTTTTGTGATTCCGTTGCGTTCGTGTTAGTTGTTTGGGTGACATTTAGATCTCCGCATATCAGAATGTTCTCTATGTCGTGCTCGGTTCTTATTGCGTCAATTGTTGTTTCACATAGGTTTATGAATTTTTTTGTAGTGATTGCAGCTGGGTTCCAATAGAGAAAAATCTGTCTTGTGATTTGCGTCGCCTTGCCAGGCAATCTCTACTGCCAAAATTGATTGATTTGCAGTTATCGTTTGTACAATGGAGGCTCCAGAACCGTTTCGGCAGGCTATTAGGAGACCTGAAGTTGGATGTCCTTTGGATCCTCTTGCAGCAGGGGATAGAATGATTTGATAACCTTCTAGTGTGGGAGTTTGCTGCAGCCAAGTTTCCTGTAGACAGATTATATGGAATTCTCCAAGATTGGGACCTCCCGGAACAGTCAGATGTGCATGACCTCGCGTGTTCCATGAACATAACTTGATGTCGTTGTTGTTTTCTGTTGGTCCGTTACATGTGACTGCTTCCGCTATCTTGAGTGGCTATTGTTTACGATGTAAGTTTAATGCTCTTGGCAACCAGGCCCAGATTCCTGTTTTATTACTTGTGTTTGGACTTTGTTTGTGTTGAGCCGTGGATGTTGAGCCGACTCTTTTTGTGCAGGTTATTTTTGTGGTACCATCTATAATTAGTTTCTGTTGTGGCGTTGCTGTATTTTCTTTCTTCGTTGTTTTGTCGTGTACTGAGTCATTCTTGGTTTTGTGGTGCTCATTTTTGCTCTTATCATGATGTGATCTCTGATGTTTTTTTGATGTTTCAAGTTCCATTGTTGCTTTATGGTCTTTCTGAGGATGATCCTCTGTATCTTTTGTGACATGCTTCTCATGTTTCGTGGTTAAGGGTTTGCTTTCTGTGTCATCGGTCTCTCTGATCTTAATTGATTCAATGCGTTCTTCGTTACTGTGAGTTGTGAGGTCTTCCACGTGGTAACCAGAATTGTAAATATCTCTTTTATTGTTTAGAATTTTTTTGAATGTTGTTGAAGACGTTAAATGCAGTATTGTAACTGCCCCATGTTGCGTGTGCCATGGTTCGACAATTTTCAGATTGTCTGTGTGAAGTCTCTGTAAGTCTTTAACTTGACGTAATATTTTTAAGACCGTTCTTCGATTTAAAATGATCTCTTCTTTTATGCAACTTCGTTGGGTCAGTTTGATGAAATATCTTGAAACATTTTTCGTGGAATGTAACTCGTCGTTTTCTTCAGTTTCTGTATTTCTTGTTTTTGGAGCATAAGATGCTCGTTTGTGTGTCTCGTTCTGTTGTTTAAGTCTTAAGCTTGGATTGTATTTGATGTTATTATTAGATCTTCTTGCTTTGTAGTCTCGGTTCTTGGGTGTTTCTTCGTACACCTTTAGTTTCCGTTTTTTGTCCACTTGAAGTTCTTGTGTTTTGTTTTGTACTTGTGAAGTGGTTATTGACTCTCTGTCCGTTTTCTTTTTCTTTTTTGTAGAGAGTTCTTCTGATTTGTTTCTGATATAAGTTGTTTTGTCGATGTTCTTGCTTTTGTTAGTTTCAGTGTGTTTATCTGCAGTATATGTTTGCTTGTGCTCTTTTTTGTTCTCACGGGATTCTGCATACTTTGTTAGACGATTTCGTTTTTGTTCTAGAGTTTCAAAGTCGCGTTCTTGTAGCATTTTTGCGTGATTTTCTTCTGTGGTTGCTGTAGTCTTTTGTTTCAGTGATTGTGTTTGTTCTGCCTTTTGATTGACTGTGGTTGGTGTTGTTGGTGAATCACTGATTTCATCCGAGTATGTGCTCAGATTCATTAGGGGATCTGTTAAATCCAGTTTATCCTTGAAATTCTGGTTTTTGATTTGTTTACTTTTGGTTTATTGCGCTTTCAGAGTTACTGTTTTCCCCTGTTGTGGTGGGCGTTGAGCTACTCGCGTTCCATTTTGGTGCTGCGACTAGTGATATTATTTCAAGACTTGGGTTCGATTCTTTTTCTATGTTTTGTTTGTTGGCGGTGTCTTTTGAGACATCCTTATAGATACAAGTTGAGGCTGTTTTTGGACCATTATTCGGTTTGTCTTTCCGGCCAGTTGTTTCAAAAATGCCAAATGAGGGTGTTACAAATCTGGTCTCGCTTTTGTCTTTAGCGTTTGCTTGATTTAGCACCAACATTACCGATGGCGTTTGTTGTTTCGTGGGCACATTGTTTTTAATGTTTGTGGTCTCGTTGTTGTTTACTGTGTTTTGCTGGGTTTTTTCTTTATCAATTGCTTTTCTGTCAACTGTTAAGTCGATGATGGTCTCTGTTTGTGTTCCTACTTGATATGTGTTGATAGACTTGTTTGGTTGATTAGACAGTATTTCATTTGTTGTTTCTGTGCGGTTGAGGATCGTGTCATTGCTACTTGACTCAGTTGTACCTTTATTGTTTGTGGGATTTCCTTTCGCTATGATGTAGCCTTCCAAGTATACTATTTTTGTCAGCAACATTGCTAGGATGACTTGTTGGTCTTTTACTGCGTCATTCATGGTCTCATATAGTTTGCAGAAGGGATTGAGTGCAATAGTTATGACAGACATAATTCCTTGTAGGTCCGTTTTTTTTGAGGATGCTTCGTGTACTGCATTTGGCGTTTGTGGGCATGAGGTTCTGCCTGACTGGTGTTCAAAGTCACTGTGGCTTTTCCTAGGTGTTCGTGGATGATGAGAACCTCTTGCTTCCATTTGTGTTATTTTTTCTGCCGGATAAATCCATTGGGGTCGATTTTTTATTTTATCCCCTTGAATATCCAGTTCCACTATCTTTGAATGTTCATTTGGTTCTTTTGTATCTGTCGCGTGATGGCTGGTTGAGCGTGGGCTAAGATTTTGACTGGATGCAGCTCGTAATGGGGATACTTCTGACACAGAGGTCTGAGGTAGGCTTTCTTGTTCTTGTGTTTTTGCCATGACCGCAATGGCCTTTTGAGGCTCTTTAAGTTCTTTACTGCTTCGAGTCGGTTGTTCATCGCTTGTCGCGCTCTCCTGGTCTGTGTTAAACGATGTTGAATACACACCTTCTGTGGAGTCTTGATAAGGTGCGTTTTTTCTATTAGGTGTGTCTTCGTCTATGTTTGTAGAGGGGTTGACTTTTGCCATTTGGCCTGTTGCATTCTCGTCGCTTGCGTCTGTTTTTTTGCCGTCCTCGATAGTTGAGTCTGTTGATGTAATTCTTTGAACTGCGGGTTTGTCTGTTTGTGGCGATCCTGCTTGAGGTGAGAGGTCCATTCTTCGTTGTTTTGCGTGTGGTATGTTTTCGCTTATGGCTGTTAGCATTTCTGCATCAGAAATTTCCGCAAAGTTTCGTGATTTCTTCAGTAGCTGGAGTTCAAAAAAGTCAGTCAACATTCGCATAGTATTTGTTTTTTTTGATTTCACGATGCTTGCGCTTTTGATCATCTGCTCTTTCACGGTAAGTGATGCGTTCTTAAAGGATCGATTCACTTTGGTTCTTGCGTGCATATTTGATTTATTCTTCTTTTGATTGGTAAATTTGTACAAGCTTGATTGTCCGAGTGTGGTTTCGCAACTGTCTCTGCTTCTTTTTTTCATGTTTCGCTCTGATGTTAGTGCGCTTTCTACGCAATTCGTTTCTGGTGGAGCGTGTTTCGTACCGTTTATTCTTTCCTGAAGGTTGTCTTCATTGTTTGAGGCGTGCACTAGGACTTTTACTTGTTGATAGACCTTCGTTGGTAATTGGTCATGAGTCTGTTTTTCAGATTTTTTCTCTTTCTGTCTATACGGTTCACAGCTCTCTACTTCGATTACAGGTTGTGTGTCCTTCATGTGCGCACGATCTTCATCCTCTGACGGCAGATCAGCGATAGCTATTGACAATCAAGAGTTGGTATAGCTTGATTGTAGCGTTTCTTCTACGTCTTCATTTTGAGGGCGTGTGTCTGTTCCCTCACTTTGCTCTAGGCTCTCTTCATGCATACACTCCAACCCCCCTCCGGGGGTCGGCAGTGTGGTTTGCTTGGGAGTGCCGAGTTGTGGGGATGTAGACTTCTTGCCGTCCTTGCTCTCTTCGTTTTCCAACTGTTTGCGATTTTGGACGCTGGTTATTGTTTCCTCATTCACAGTGATTTCTGAGATTGTAGTGGGGGTGTGCGCAGACTTGTAGTTTCCTTCCAGATTGACTGACCGCGGGCCGGTATGCTCGCAACTCGTTTGTATGAGGGGTATTAACGATGCATCGGTGACTTCCGTGGGATCATCGTTCTTCTTTGTTGATCTTTTTATCTCGTTTCTTTCAATGGCTGCATCGGTTCTGGGCCCTCCTGCTCCTTTCCTCGAGCTGCGAAGACGACGCCCGTCATCTTCGTCCATTTCTGGAGTGAGCAGATTTTGTGCGCTGGGAATTTGGGTGCGTGTGATGAGTTAATAAGCTTCAGTTCTCGTGATTTTGAGTGAGATGGGTGTTGGAATCGGAGTTTGTGGGCTGGATGCAAAGAAAGAAGGCTTGAAAGTTGAAAGGGCTTACCGTGTGAGCTTGAGCTTCTGGGTCAGGGCGCTACCGCGGCCCTCCGCCGGACCACGCCAGACCACTTAGACACCACTGCGCTCCGCGCCGCGGATGGTGTTTTGTAGTTGCTGCAGCTCCTCCTCCAAAAATCGTGGCAATGGATAACAGACTCTGACCACGCCAGACCACTTAGACACCACTTCGCACCGCCATGTTGGTTATTAAATGATGATAAAAGGAAAACAATCTCGTTCATTATGTGAAAATTAGTAGAAGTGTGTGCACCAGGTTCATTGACCTTGTTCATTTGCTTTGTTCAATTATCAACCCACCTGGTTAGAGCAGGGTTGCAACCAGGAGCCCTCTTTTTCAATAATCCCTCCCAAATAGGACACGCTGGGCTGCCTACTAATTTAAATGCAGTTCTAAATTAACCACATTAATTACATTTTAAACATATATTTATGTGGATGCTACGGAGTTGTAGTATGCAGTTTTTGTGCCTGCTTTAAAAGAACAAAATGTAATAGCAAAAATAAGGCAGAAGTTATAAATATCAAACACAAACTGCAATAGTTAAGTTATTTTCCCATTGACCCGAATACCTGTAAATAGTACTTTGTATGAAGTGACTTTTACATCTCTGTACTGACATGCTTTATTTGGGAACGTTCAATAGGAGAGATACATGTTTAAGGCAATACTTTATTTTCATTTTTTCCCATACACTCTATTGAAGAGAATGTTTAAAACAAAATTGAAACGACAAATTGTCTTTGGAAGAGGTAATGAAAGGGTTATGAGGAAAAACACGACGTTTGGAAGGAAGCATATAATGACTTATAACTCAATTTAACTAAAGGGAAATAAACTGTTTCATGGCAACAACCTCCAAACAAAACATGAAGGGCACACAGTCATACCGTATTTCTCTGACGTGTGCGCATCTGCAAGGGTTTTTGTACAATTCAAGCTGCATAACGCGAAACTAATAAACACTTCAGATACATGATTTAAGTAAATGCCACACACAACAGGCTTGCAAATCTATGCATGCAGTCAGCTGGGGTTCCCCCATTACTCAGAGATGCGCAAGGGCTTTTTCAGTAACATATATTGCAATTCATGCTAACTACACCTGGGAAAAACCATTCCGATTTCAAACGTTTGGAAATGTTGCATTTTTTTTCTCACGTAAATGTATTCAGAAAATAATGAAAAGTCCATCAAAGTACATAACAATAATAGAAATAAAACCAATTAGATGCAATTCAATCACAACAAAATAGAATGCATTCAAAATCATTAAAAAAGGCATTACATTCTATAGATACTATTTACACAAAACTATAAAAATGGGCGGCAAACAAAAAGCATAACATGTATAGACGTCATATAATAATAATAATAATAATAATAATAATAATAATAATAATAATACTCACATAGCTATCTTGGATACACAAGTTTCAAGCCAGATATCATTTTCTATAACCTTTAAACATAAGGAAAGTGCTAAACTTGTGTGATCAACAAAGGCGATGTAATAATCACAATAACAATATAATAATAATAATAATAATAATAATAATAATAATAATAATAATAATAATAATAATAATAATAATATAACTTGGTTTATAAAGGTTTTGTCGCCCATTTTTAGTTTGAGTTTTAAGTGGTGCTTGCTTCACCTATAATCTGAAACGATTGCATTAGAGTAAAGCTAGTGAGAAATGGCATATGAGGAAGGACACACAGCTTGTACTTTGGTTATTTGCCCACCCATTGACTGCTCAGTGCTGTGCTAATCTATATGGCCAATCCCACCCATTTCCTGCCCCTATCTGCCCAAATCACCTCCTCATGGAAACTCGTTGAGCTCGCTTTAATTAAACCTTACCATCACATTCTGCATTTTGAGTGCCTACCATTGTTTTTTCAAAGCAGTCTTCTGAGAGTAATGACTTAATTGAAGTTGTAAATCTGCTGCTGGTGTAATAAAACCATCTTAACCAGGTCTGCCATCAGCCACTCAAAGTATAAACACTTCAAATGTCCTTCACTCAGATCCTGTTAAAAGCAAGCATTGGCAAAGCGAACAGGTTTGTTTTTTATATAAGAATCAGGTGTTTGGCACACACTGTTATTAAGTGGCAATGCATTTGCACCATTTTGCACCATCAATGGCCAGTTACTACCACTACGAAGGTGCCTGGCAAGTCCCTTTCCTGTGCCTACACAAACGCCCACTGCAAATGAATGTTTTTGTTCTGTGGTTTATTACAGAACATGTCTCATATGAGTATATCTGAAACCATTTGAAGAATTAGGCAAATAATGACATATATTTTCCAATACCCATTGACAGCACATTAATTGAATAATTGACTTATTGCTGGTGTGGCACCAGATGCTGTTGGTACTTTAATGCCAGATTACATACTTTAATGACCTTTACTCTTAGTCCTTCTGACTCATTACATTTGTTACTACATGAAGTCTGACTCAATTCCCAGCCAAAAAGCCACAAACATTCGAAACAGTTTAGATGAGAACATTATGAGATATAAGCCCTGACCTCCCCTGCCCACTTCCTGTTTCTCAGCATCAAGAAGGCCAAGAAGTAGTATGGACTCAAAGACTGTCACGAGTCGGGAGACCTAAGAGTTATGGTCATGTCCATGTATGATCTTGTAGAGTAAGACCCAAAATCAATATTATGAAAAATAATCCAATAAGCCAATAAAAGTGCACAGCAGCAAAGAAAATAAAAGTATATTACCTGAAACCGCAGCTGGGAACAATTCACAAGTCATTCAATATTATATCCTTAAATGGCAGTTTATATATTGAGAAGGGAAGTTGATTCTTGCACAATGTTTCAAGATGCACATCAATTCAAATTCACTGATTGGACAGTCTTGGTTGTGCTATAGGTGGTTTTATACAATACCTAGCCCTATTGGCCTATCCTATCTCTTGTGACCATTCTAATGACTACCTCATGGTAATGATCTCATGCTGGGGTCATCTAGTTTCACACAGTTGTGATTGGACAGTTGACAGATTAAAATGTTTCACATACAACTTGGTTGTTTATTAGCTCTCTCGTCGAAGGCTCTGCCGTGGGTCACTTCCATCATAATTAGCCAATCATATTCTGAGGTGTACATAGTGTGTCAACAAATAAAATAATATTTCATATTCTTTCTCATGGACCCAAAGATTGGCACCAACCGTTCTCACCCTTGTGACTGTTCAATTAACATATAGCATTGTGACTTCTTGTTGGAAACATTGTACCCTTCTCTTTCAATTCTCATGATGTTTCTACATGAGTTCATGGGGCGTGCTTATGGGCCTCTTACTCTGGGATTATGTGCATGTCTAAATAGTCTATTTGTATATGTGTGATGCTTCAGGGATTGTCAGGAATCAATATGTAATCTTTTATATTCTCCCTATTATGTACAAGGTCTCTTGACTTTGCTTGGTCCCGAATATCAATCTCTGCCTGGTCTGGTGTGCTCATGGTATTCTGTATTTGTGATGCGTCATGCACTTTTCTGCTGAGTACTTATTCTCTGCCGCTGTGACCTTCGCCTTTTTAGTTGCAAGTTTCTAAAGCACAGGATAGGCATATTACTTGCTATATATTTCAATTACTCCATGCCTGGGAACGGACAGCCCTTCTGCTTTTAGACCATCTCCTGTGAATCTCTTACACCCTTCCTCATGTGCTCTTGCAAAGTTGTAATACCTAATTAAGTCACTGCTCCTAATCTGGAGCCTGAGAATAAGCTTCTCCTCTCTGTTCTTGCCCATCACAGAGTGACTTTACCCCCTGTCCATTGCTGCTTACCTTGTGTCTGTCTCTCCCTAGTTTGAGATGAACCTAAATGTATTTCACTGTGTGAAATAATCCACGAATTTCCGATGCCTACTCTATGTATCATGCACCTAGAAGATGTTAGATATAGTTATTTTGTGTTTCATATTTGCTACCTTTTAGTGTTTCTAATGGATACTTACATTGCTGCTTGAAGTTGAACTTGTTTGTGTCTATGTCTGTGTGCATGTGTGTGTGTGTGCCTGTGTGTGGTTAGACCTAATGTTTTCTCACACATTATTTGTCTCTGCCATCATCCTTCACGCTGAATTCTAAATATATGTGACTTGCTGGCCACTGTCTATCTTATGTCAAGTAGGAGTCTCAGGAGTGAGTATATTGTCTTGTTAACTACACCTAAGACTTGTGTGCTGTGCACATTGTGTTGGTCTCTGGCCTTCTGTGTGGATTTAGTGCCGTGTTTTAGGGGCTTTCTTAGTTTGTATCTTTTCTTCATTTGGGACGTTGGATGTTCATCCCAACATTCTCCCCTTTTGGTCCATCTGCAACAAATTCCCCCATTTACTCTTTATCCCATAGTTCCTGTTTCTTTGCTAATGTTCCTAAAATGCACCCCCCCTTGCATAATCCCAAAGACTGCATCCTAAGGAATTGCAATCACCACCTGCTGTGGGATCTACATAGCACTTGAGGTAGTTTTCAGGATCTGGTTGTGGTGACCAAAGTGTTCCTCGTGAGCCTATTGGGTGTTCTATTTGCACCATTTTGGTTTTTGGTTTTTGGTTTTATTTCTTGCTCAACTGTTTGGGTATTCTCATCTGTCCATGGAGAAGTGGCATCTCCTATCTTAACTGCAAATAACTTCACGCTGTTGCCATGAGACACACAACATATAAGTATTACCTTGTACGGGCTCCAAATTAACATTAAGAAGATCAGAATAGGTAAGAGCACTCTGCATACATTTTTTAGACAGATTAGCATCCAGGATAATATCTCAATTATCCAGTACTTTATTCCCCCTTCCTCCTCCATACCTGAACTTAGGTGATGTGAAGTCTTCATTGCTATGCTTAAAGACCCATTATCCTGTTCATTTGGAGGCATGCACAATCAACATGTGCGTCAAATTTTCGTACAAACCCCACTTTCCATGGCTGCGATGAGTTCAAGTACCATACGATGTCATAATTTGAAGCGCTCGCATTCCTTCTCATATTGCACTGAGACCATCCTCTGTGGCATAACAATCTGCAACCATTCAGCATTTGTGGCTGTCTGCACTCCAGTGGCTAAACAAGATGCAAAGAGTAGTTATTTCTGTCTTTGTGAAGAGGCGGTAGTGGGTTGATACCTTCTCCAAGGCTTTGTTTGCTTCTGTACTAAAATGGGTTGATCTCTTTCTGAGTGATAGTGTCTGTGAGCTGTTCTGTTTTTCCACTGTTGGGGACATTTCAGGGCACTGTGGTCTACCTTTTGGGATCAAAAGGTGTTGTTCCAGGATTACCAGCACTGAGACATGAAGGTTCACAAGGGAACACACCCCATTCCAAGATGGTGGAAGATGGAAGTAGGCTTTGATTTTGCACTGCCAAAAGACATCAATTACTGTTGCTGTGCCATCTCGTAGTGCTGTCATGGTGAGAGTCATATTGCATCCCTTTTCCTGACCAACAGGTATGCTTCCTTCGCCTCTGAAACAAAATGAAGATTGAGTGAGTTTCTGTGCTTTGATTGGTTGTTCATGTTGCTGCAAGCTTGATTACTTGTTGATATATGACACCAATACTTTCAAGTACTGCTTGACACCCATTTTTCGTTCCAGTATGTTGCACCTTCTGTGCATCTCTCGGGTCTTCTTTCACACTTTTTATATTCTGGTCCTTTTTTTCCCTTTACATTTCCTTTTGTCTGTTTCGTCAAGCCATATTTGTACTGTGTGTCCCTGGAAAGTCCGTTGTAACTTGCAGAGTACTACATTTGCCATGGACTGTGCCACTAATGTCAGCAATTCCTTGGGTATGAACAATCTGGGGGTGCCAACCTCATGCGGGATAAGCCCACACACATAACATGAGCCATTATACTGGGCCCTGCCTATTTATACATGGGGTTATACCAAATGTTAACTCTTTTAGAATGATATTCATCCATAATATTGACGTTTATGCATTTTTCTTTTTGAATACTTCTTTTAAGCCTGGTTACAAGGTTACCTCTAATTGCTGTTACATACATAGTTTCACTTTCATTACTTTTCCAATTTGTAATCCCTACAGCGATTAGTTATAGAATATGGAAGAAGACAAGAGAAATAAAAACAACATATTCCTATAAACTGCTGTTTCATTCTTTTGCTATGTTGTACTTGTGTCTCTAATGTCTTTGTTTACCTATCAGTTCTTGTTTGCCCAAATGGTGATACACTTCTAAAATAAGATTTTGCAGTCTGTATTCTACTCAACAATGGTCGATGGTGCTCCTTGCAGTGTCTTCTTCTTGTTGGAGCTCTAGTGTTGTGCTTGTGTCTCTTCGGACGGCTATTAGATACACCCACTCCTTTCGGTTCTTAAGTTTCACTGAATTTGGGGCTGCATAGAGGACCTCATGGGGACTTGTGAACTCAAGCTTGCTCAGGTTCTGCTCTGCTATCTGGTGTACACTCTGTCCCTAGGACACTGATGTAAGGGCTGTGTCCTTTATGTGCTGCTCGAGTTCGCTGGGTATCTTTAGTGTGCCTTGGTGATGAGACAAATCCTTTGTGCATGTTAACTGATTCTTAAGATATACATTTAATTCTGGGCCAAGGATATCCAAACTCTTGTGTGCATCTGCCAATGCTTGCATTGGGGTAACTATTACGTGACTCTGCCTACCCGTCACCACCTTGTGTGGTGACAACTCGTGATCCTTGCTTGGCTGGTTGTGCAAACTAAACAGTGCTAAAGACAGGCAATAAAGCCAGATCCTCTTTAGCATTGCACATATGTTAGCCAATTTGTTTTTCCATAAACAATTCATTCTCTCCACAAACCGTTGGCATGTAGGTGGTACGCTATACAGAGCTTGTGATTGATTCCGAGTAATTTGTTATTCTCATTAAAGAATTAGTTTCCAAAATGAGGACTGTTGTCGGACCTCAGAACACTGCATATTCCCCACCTTGAAACTACCTCTCCGATAAAAAAATGTAGCTGTAGATTTCTCATCAGTGTGTACACATGGTCCAGCCTTAATTCATCGGAAAATGGGCATACAATCATGATCATATCATGGAAAGAACTGCTCCTGTTCACCAGAGTTCCTTGAAAGGCCCTGACGGGCAAGGAAATGTTGCTCTTAGTGTTTTTAGCATGTATCCAGTGTGGAACATGTGGAAAGTAGTACAATTCATGACAAACCTATCCAGTGGCCCTGCCAGGTTCGGTACAAACTAATCTTCACCGATGTCTTCAACAATGTGCTGCTTAGGTCCATGTGTTGGATGTTGGAGTTGCACTAAGGCAGCATTTAGTAGTTACAAAGGCATTACTACTTTACGTGTGGTGTTTTGTCTCCATGCCATATCTGTGGGTGATACTGTGCATCCTCATTTAATGCTTTATCCTCAGTTGGTGCTTGCTCCTGCAACTCTACAATATATACAGCTCACCATCTCATGGATGGTGAGCTGTATATATCCGGTAACTCTTCCTGTTGTACTGCTATGACCGGCATAAGACATATTACTTTCCATTGGAATGGGCATATACATTGCCTCTTTGGCAGCTGTGTACACAGCTTCATTTCTGTGTGAAATATCATCTTTTTCTCTTAAACTGTGCTGCACACTTCACAATTGCAGTCTGGTGAGGACATTTCGGTGCATCTATTTATTTGGATAATAGTGCATCATGCTGAACTGGTGAACCATCTTATTTCCTTTAATCTCTTTATTTTCATCTAGTGGGCCTGAAGTGGATGTTACTGTATGTATGGTGACATCATTGTCCAATGACGCTTCAAGTGCGTCAATGAGTGCAATGAGTTCTGATGCTTGTGCTGATAGATGTGAAGGTCATCCTTTTTGTAGTCTGGGATTTGTCCTCTTGTATCTTTACATATTTCACCTCTGTTGCTCCTGTGTGCCTTTAACAATTCTCCTGATTTATTGTTGATGACCCATCTACATAAAGTACTTCTCCTGTTTCAAGTGCATCATCACTCACTCACCCTGCTGCTCTATTCGGGCTCTCCTTCATACACTGCACAATCATGTACCTGATCTTGTGAAGATGACTTTGTTAATTGGTGGATTGTTCAACATAAATTCATACCCAGAGGCTATTTTGTGGTGAAGGTAGACTTGTTTCTTTCTAATATGG
This sequence comes from Ambystoma mexicanum, assembly GCF_040938575.1. Lineage (NCBI taxonomy): Eukaryota > Metazoa > Chordata > Amphibia > Caudata > Ambystomatidae > Ambystoma > Ambystoma mexicanum. The sequence goes on from NC_090931.1 coordinate 1,160,930,159, forward strand.
TGAAAACTGCATGTTCGACATATAATGTTATTGGGCAACCCCTTGTAATTGTGGCAGATTTCAGACTTGCAAATGTGGCGGCTGCTAGAACCTGTTTGCATGGGAAATGACCTTCCAGAACTGGATCCAAGAGCCCACTGTAATAGGCAAGGAACTTGTGTTTCTGGGAAGATCGCTGTGTAAGGACTGCTTAATTGATTCTGGCAGAGATTTCAGATATGCTTCAACCATTTCAAGGGATATCAGCTCTCCACCTTTTTTGTTTGAAGTGATTGCCACATAACACGGCATTTTTCAGGCATCAAATGTGATGTCTACTGTTTCAATTGGTTTGAAGTGGAGGAGCACATATTTCTGTTGTCATACTAGCAGCAAATCCATTTAGTCAAGACAGACTTATAAGTGATCTTCTGGAGCTCATAACTGGCAACCAAACAAGAAACTAGCAGTTAACACCCATTAACATCCCAGCAGGGATGTTATCAATTCTCTGAAGGCCCTTATGATAGCCATTGCATGCAGAGTGTTAATCCTGCAAGGTTCATTTTAAAACCTTTCAGTGATGAATTCCACTATCTTCAAGTAATTTCTGTTCATTGGATAGAGATTCCGAGCTCCACTCCATTTACTGAAAGAAGAAAAATGATACCAGTATGATTCTAGGCTTGTGTGAATTTTTAGAGTTACCTCCATTGACATACCAACTGATGGTAGTGCCTGCGTATCTGCCTCCCAGCTATCAACCAGAGCTGCAATAACTTGACAGAAATATAGAAGGGTACCTGAGCAAATATGGCTGGACTAGGAGCACAATGGTTCTGCTTAACTCTAAGGGCCTCATCACGAGTTGGGCTGTATTCCCGGCTGTAAAAGCGCCGACTGTAATAGCCCTAGCACCGACCGGTCCGGTGGTATTACCATAGGATCACGGGTTGGGCCTTAATGGTAAATCCCCATTCCTGAATGGGTCCATTGGATCCAATGGGGAATTTTCGGGGCTAATACTGCGGTGTAATACAGCCGGCTGTAATACCGCCAAAAACAGGGATTTTCACTTCCAGAAAAAAGCTGGAGGTAAAACAGCCAATTTAGCAGTGAACTTGTGTAGGGCCAGCCCTTAAATGTGGCGGTAATACCATTACCACTGTATTTAAGGACTACAGCCCAACTGGTGATGAGGCCCTTTGTCTGGAGAAGTGGACTTCAAGACATCCTGAACCAATAAGCGGAAATTTGGTGCAAATGGGCAGACTTCCTGAATGTCTTCCTGAGCAGATGGTGGAGTATAGTGGTATAGGCATAAATGCATATAGAAGTGTCCATGGCCATGGAGCAAATTTATCACCCTCCTTTGTAGCCTTGAAACTGGATGTCGGGCTGTACATTCGGGATGCATGGAAATCCCCTATTTATTAAACATATCCAACACTGACCATCCCCATCGCTCTACGATTGTTTGGAAAAACCATGGGCACAGAGAGAAGTCTGCCTGGCAGGTATGTTTCTTCAAGATCCTGTAGGTGTGATTCAACCCAGGGGGACATCTAGTCCAAAATGTTGTTGAGAGATTGACACACTGGGCCTCATTACAATGTTGCCGATCCGGAAACAAAGGTGCCGGTAAGATGCAAGTTTGCCTGCTGGAGCTGCTGTGCCAGACAGGTCTGACCCTGGCAGGCACAGCGGCCATGGAAGGCATACTTGTCATGGGAGCACCAGCACCGCTGATAATGGAGCTGGTGCTCCTGGTCCCCACTCCCATAGAGTCCCATAGCACTCTATGCTAATGGGGATTAACAAATAAACCGGCACATGACTTCCCTGCCACCAGACTTGTAATAGCCCAGTGGCACCGGGAAGTCAGGCACCAGTAAATTATTACAGGTCCAGCGGCAAACCACAAGTAGCACGGGCAGGGTTACCACCGGACCCGTAATGAGGCCCATTGTTCTGCCTTGCCTCTTTACATAGGGTTTGGACACCTAGTGGGCCTGCACTTACAATAATCAACTCTTCCTCCTCTGGAGGTGGAAATTGTCCAGAGCCCAGAGCCCTAAGTATTAGCATGAGATTCCCAAAATTTGATGAGTTTTGGGCTTTGGTCTGGGACCAGACAGCATGAGTGGTCCAGTCTCTCAAGGTTACTCTTTACAACTGTGATTTGTTGCAACTGTGGTCAGGAAGAGAGGCTGTTCTGGACTCAGTGTGACCCCCCCTCCTCCAATGGATTCACAAAAGCCTTCCAACATGCCAGCTTTTTTCTGATCTCTGATTTGACTGGAATCACCATTTCATATTTCCTGGCGGTAGTGAAGTGCTGAACCAGGGGATTTAGGTGAGCAATTGGCCCTGAAAAAATATCTCTATATGCTGCTAGATCTCCTTGTAGACAGAATGATGTTCTTGCTGAAGAAGCGTTTCACTGCAATAGATCTGCACACATTCTTGGAATAGAGTTAACTTTGGAAGAGCGAGCAAGTGTCAAGCATCACATTCACCAGTGCTGCTTCCCCTTATATGCACCAGGTTGTCGCCTGTTTATTTGATGGTGTGGGTTCCCACAAGGGCAACATGGACCATCTCTCTGGCAGTGGACTGGACACAGCAGCAGTGACCCACCCCTGTATGGCATAACGTTTGGGGTCATTGACATGATGCCTGTTTGTCTTTCACATGCCCGGTACAGCATGTAAAGTGCCACATTGTTGCGGCTTGTTGCCATGGTAGCATGCCACAGTTCAACAGTTCCTTTGTAGATTTGGCATCTCATAAAAGGGAGACGCTGATGAGACATGATGTGTCTTAACGCTCTCATTGTCAGCCAGTACCCAGATGGATTTGCAGTGCCTTCTCTCTCCCTCTGCCCAGTTCTACCTCCTTACTTGTTCCGGGCTTGTGCTATCCTTTTAGTTTGTGCATTCTTGCTGCCTAACATCATTCCCCTCACAGACTAGTGCCCGCACTGTTCTCACACCACACATATTCCGGGAGGCAAGCCCATGGTGTGGGGAGCTGACCCCTGAGAATTCCTGAGTTCCAACCCTCCAGGGTGGGAAGGGGTTGGTACCGCCACTTACCTTGTCAAAAGGAGCGACCTGGAAGTGTGTTGAAGAAACATTGCAAAAAGACCCCAAGAGCTCCACGTCCACGAACAAGGTACTTGACAGCAAGGCTTTTCCTAATTCCATATCAAACCACACTGCACTATAATGGGGATACTGGGTAGGAACCAGTGAAGATGTTTTCCAGTGTTTCCTAAAACCATGATTCTGGAGCATTGTGCATATCGTGTTCGTACTGAGCTCAGATCAGCAGTTCAAATAAGCAAACATGCAAATTCTTTCTGCAATTAGCAATCCCACAACAGGGGCCAATGCTTTGTTGAAGACCATGGGTTCTGATGCAAGAGCAAAAGGCAATACTTGAAATTGGTACACCCATCTGCCAGGGCAAATCAGGGATACCTCTGATGAGATTCACTGATCGCTATGTGGGAACTATACAATTTCTGGATCTGTTGTTGTCAACCAATTTCTTGGCAGGATGGATGCAATTATGTGCTGGGATGTTTCCTATTGAAACAGTTGGTATGAGATACATTTATTTTAGTCTCATTACATTCTGCACCTGTCAGTATTGCCAGATGATTTTTTGACCAGAAACAGAAGAGATAACAAGACTGTCTTCTGAGACTTTCCATGTACTGGCTGAATGGCATTTTTCTGGAGAATATTTGAACACTTGGGAAAAGGGAGAGTTTCTTCGGATTGTTATTTACAACTGGGGTCACAATATGGTTTTCCTTGGGAGGCAATTGAAGTTTATAACATTTACCGCCTGTACAACTTGCTACACTAAGGCATCTTCCACATCTGCTCATTCTCTCGTTGGTAATTGTAAATGATAGCCTTTGACAGGCCGACCTATCTTTGCCCGCTATTTATGCTTTTAGAGGGGAAGGGCTACGGGAATACCGCCTGCTGAACACCCTTTGGACCTGTTAAACATCTTCCCTTTGGAAAGGAACAACTAATGTAGTGTGCTGGTGGTAGGACTGGGGCACATCTTTCTAAGGGTTTTGTAGTCAATGATTGCCCCCAGACTCTAAAGTAAAGGACCTGGTTTTGATCATTAAATCACTCTCTTCATGCCTTTCTGCTATTAAATCCTGGATGTTCTCTCACTTCCTTACTCTTAATGCTGAAAAAACTGAACTCCTTTTCTTCCCTGCCAACACTCTTTCCACCCCTTCCCCTTCCATTCTCTTTCCCCCCTCCCTGCTCTCCTTCTCTCACCATGCCCGTAACTTTGGTCTTCATATTGACCCTCACCTCTCTCTATCTCACCACATTTCTCTTACTTCCAAGTCTTGTTGCTTTCACCTCTACAACATTAGTAACATTCAATCCCTCCTTACCTTTCATGCTACTAAACTCTTAATTACCTCCCTCATCTTCTCCAGACTGTTCTACTGCTCCTTCCTTCTCTTTGGACTCCGCTCCTCTCATTTCTCCCCACTCAAATCTGTCTACCACTCTGCCATCCACACTCTCTGCCTTCTCTCACCTCTTGATTTCATCTCCTCTTCTCTCACCTCTCTAGGTTTGCTCTCTTTTCACTCCCAGCTTAAATTCAAGTTCCTCTGTCTTGTTTTCAAATCCCTTTATGGTCCTGCCCCCCACCTCTCCTCCCTTCTTACTTTCTATACCCCTTCTCGTTCTCTCCACTCTGCTAATCTTTTCCTACTCTCTCCTCCTCGACCACCTTGTGCCCCCTCCCGCTCTTTCCAACTCCTCGCTCCCTTCCACTGAAACCACCTCCCCCTTCACATCTGCTCTTCCCCCTCCTAGACTTCCTTTCGCTCTCCTCTAAAATGTTATGTTTTCCACTCCCCTCCCTAACACCCTTTGCTTCCTCTCCTTCTTCTCCCACCCCCTCATTCCTCACCTCTTAGTCCTGCTCTTCCTTACCCTCTCCATCCTCTCTACCTCCTTCCTCCCCATCGCTTGCTCTCATCTAGTTTTACTCTTTCCTCCATTCTTCCTCACACATTTTTTCCTTCCCTCTTACTTCTGCTCTTACCTCCACTAATACCTTCCATTCCATCGCACACCTCTCCCCCTCCCTACTCCCTCCTCACCTCAGCAATATTGTAAATTGTTCCTTATACTGTTTTCGAGTTGTGATTCAATTGCCATCTCATTCTTGTTGTATTTTTGCTTGTTTTCATGTAAAGCACTTTTGATTAAAGGGCTACATACATTCAATAAAATTAAACACCACGTGGGTGTTAACTTGAGAACACTGGGCAATTTCCCTGTTGTTGAACTACAGTAACCAGGAGGCCTTAGTAAAAGGTGGAAGGGGTCAAAGTGGTCATACGGGGCTCTTGTCAAATCCTCTGTACAGTCAAAAGTCTTTGACCATCAGATGATTGGGAAACAAAAGGGGAACAAATCCTGCATGGTAAAAAGAGTTTACCAATGGTGCGTTGTGAAGGTTGGCAGGAGTGAACCCGGCGGAGGGATGCTAACGAGAAGGGGCAAAGTCTAGAAGTCCCATCATGAACTATTTCGCACAGGTTGGCAAGACTGCACGCAGCAGAGGGATGCTAATGGAAAGGAGCGAAGCCTAAAGTCCCTATGAACAGAATGTTGACTGAAGTAAACCCTATTGAGAGATGTCCACAGTGAACTGTTCTGCAAAAGGTAAGCAAAGTGAACCCAGCAGATGGTGGCTGACAAACAGGTGTGAATCCTGTGCTACTGTTTAAAAAGACATTTAGATTGGTGAAAACAAGAAGTATTGTAAGACAAGGAGAAGTGAGCTGTCCAGCTTGTCATTTGGGGTCCAAGCCCTGCCCAGGGAGATCCAGTTGTGAAAAGTCATCACCCAAAGTTCAATGAAAAAAGGAACTGTTTAGTCAATTTGTGGAATATGATTTGTGAGGGGTCTCTGCCCAGAGGAGGGGACCCAGTGGTGAATCTGGCACCCAAAGACATACATGGAACAGAACTTTTGTGTTTTGTGTTTGTTTGTTGAAACTATTAGGCCCTCGATGGCAAGATAATGTTAATTGAAAAGAGACTTTAACCATCGGAGAACCTGATAGCTGGAGTGGAAGTGTCAGCTCGTGATGGGAAAGCTTGGGTGTGTGCTGTGCTCAGGAGACCAGCCTTGTCCTGTGCGGAAAACATGGGGAAGGGAGACCCCCGGCAATCACATCCTGACTTATTATTTGTGAACACTTTTTTTCTTTATTGAAAACCCTATCCCACACTCTTTCTATAACTAGTTGTAAGGATTTGGCAATAGGTTGTTTTTTAGTATAGGCCTTTTTACTTTGACAAGATGCCACGAGGACAGCCTTATTTTTCATTTGATGGTCGACGCTTGCTCCCATCTTAGATTTAGGTGTAGGTTAGGTGTTTTTCCACTGTGCATTTACGGTTTGATAAACACTGTTGAACTGTGATCACTTGTGTCTGTCTTTACTGTTGCCACCATGCGTTCCTTACACAGGGCAATATATTTTTGTTTACCCTTAACCTTTTGCAGCATAATGTCTAAGCTTCCAACATCAATAGGGTGGCCAACATCAGATCTGGCACTTACCCCTCTAATTACATTAGAATTCTCCACGTTAAGCTTTAATTTTCTTAAATATTTATGGAAACAATTGTTTTCTTGTTCCTGAGGTGCCTTACAATTGTTAGATTCTGCCATGACTTGCTTCACCCATCACTAACATGCTACTATTTAGATTGAAGCTGTGTTTTTATTGACATTAAGATGTCCTAATATGGATACAGTCAGAGACAAATCTTAATTTAACATATTTTCTTCCTCAACACCACCAGTAGAGCAGGTCTTAAAAGAAACAATTCCTTCAGATAGAGGGGCCAAAGACCGCTCAGTTGAACCTGGGATCGCAAGGGGCACCACAGGTACAGAATTAACCAATCCTCCAGCTCTAATGGTCCCACAAGGTGTCTCCCGACTAGGCCACGGTTGCCACCCGAGGACCTGACTCGCTGCAGTGATAAATTCCTCTAAAGAATTGTTTTTTAAGCTTCGGTCCTTTAAAAACAAATACTTGGAATGACATCATATCCAAAATATGTTCCTCCAGTCCATTTAGGACATGCCCAATTTTATCAGTTATTTTGTATTTGTATTTGTTTATTATTTGTATCGCGCACGGAATCCTGAGGTAACTGGGCGCTGGAAAAACTTGTAGGTTACAGGCCTAGCAAAAATGATAACAATAGATATGGAGACCAATGGTTACAGCTAGGTCTGAGGGCACAAGCGTGAATCAAATGACGACAACAGATAAGAAGACCTGTGGTACATTTGGGTCTGAGGACGCAGGCATACGACAAAAGAAGACATGGGGGTGAAGACCAGTGGTTACAGTTTGGTCTGAAGACAGTTATTCGAATGTAATAGTGTAAGGAGGGCGGGGGGGTTTCAATGGCTGGGTTTGTCACTAAGCCAATTTTTTACTCCAGTTTTGAAGGTAAGAAAGGATGGATCTAGTCTGTGGGAAAGGGGCAGAGAATTCCAGCATTTAACAGCTTGGACAGGGAAGCTGGCACCACCTGCAGTTTTTAGATTGAACCTTGGAACTGCAAGGCATTTGGATTGGGCAGATCCGGTGGGCCGGGCTAGTTGGTATTTGCTGAATTTATCTTCCAGGTATTTAGGGGCAGAGTTTAACAGGCATTTGTGTGTGATAGCCAGAGTGCGGAGTGTGATTCTATCGTGAACAGCCAGCCAATTGGCTTCCTCTATCTGAGAGTTGTACTGTGGCTGGATCTGGGGATGTTAAGTGCTGCTCTCAAGGAGTTGTTTTGTAAGACTTGAAGTCTATTTAAGTTCTGTTCAGATGATCCTAGGAAGAGTGTATTACAATAGTCAATTTTAGACTACGCTACGGCTCTGGCCAGTGTTATGCAGCTGCTAGTGGATAAGTAGGGTTTGCAGCTGTAAATTAAATTGTTTGTGTAGGCAATGGAGGATGCCACAGCACTAACCTATTTTTTTAGGGATAGCGTCGAGTCCCAGGGTTTTTATATCCTTGCCGACTTTGATACAGTTTCCGTCTATTTTAAAGGATGTGTACTTTTGTTTAAGTTTATTTTGTTGTGCCTGTGTCCCGACAATCAGAAGCTTGCTCTTTTCATCATTGAGTCACAGACTGTTGGTGGCCATCCAAGACTGGATTTCTATGTATACTTCATTGATTAGCTTGGAGTCCTCATCATAGTGGCCAGTAAGTTGGGTGAAGACCTGGGTGTCATCTGTGTGGTTAGTGTAGATGATACTCGAGGAGCTTCGTGAATATATTGTAAAGCGTTGGCAAAACGCAAGAGCCTTGGGGGACTCCACAGTGAATAGGGATCGGATCAGCAGAGGCGGTACGTGAGAAGACTCTGGTGGTTTCATTGGATTAAAAGGATTTGATCCAGTTGGAGCTGTTGGATGAGAAGGCTGCTGCTGTGGTTAGATATCCGGGGAGGATTTGGTGGTCGACTAGATCAAAAGCTGCAGACAAGTCTAACAGCAGAAGGATCGCTAGTTTACCTTTGTCCTTTGCCTCATCCATCTGGATTTTCAGATTCAAGAGCGCTGTTTCTGTTCCATGCCTTGGCCTGAAAGCAGATTGTCTGAGGCCTAATAGGTTGTTTACTTCCAGATGATTCTGGATGTGTAAGTATGCAACTCTATCCAATATTTTTAGTAGGAAAGGGACAGTGGTGATTGGCCTATAATTTGTTTGGATGTTTGGGTTTAGGTTGTTTTCGATTTAGAAGGGGCATGACCCAGGATTCCTTAAGATTGCTGGGAACTTGGTTGGAATTGAATGATGCATTTATGAATGTAGCAATAAAAGGGGCCTGCTCTTTGGCTCCTTCCTTGATGATAGATGCATGAAGGGTGTCTCGTTGGCAATGAGAGGGTTTCAGGCTCTTAATGATGTCTTCCACTTCTTTTGCAGACACCTGGGAAAATACAAAAGGTGGGCATTGGGGGGTGGGGAGGGTGACTGCTCTAGAGCTGTGTCATCAAGCTGCTTGGAAGAGAGAGTGCTCTTTTTAGCTTTTATCTTTTTGTGAAATAACGCTATTTTGTCGGATAGGGCTTGTTGAATTTTAGTACACCAGTCTGCATCATTGGTGCAGTCCTCAGTGGGAGGTACAGGTGATTTTAATTCTTTTAGGATGCTGAAAAGTTCCTTAGTGCTTGATTTAGCAATAAGTATTCTAGTATTATAGGTTAATTTTTTAGTGGATAGGATAGCGGATTTGTAGGGAGCCGCTGCTGTAGCGAACATGGTTTTGTTATGGGCACTAGGTGACTTATGCCAAATGGATTCAGCCGTCCTTTTGGTGTTCCTTAGGATTTTTAGTTTGGGTGTGAACCACTTATTGAGATGGGCAATTGGTTTGGCTTTTCTTTAGCTTGAGTGGTGCAGAGACGTTTAGGGCTGATTCAAAGGTGTCATTGTAGAGGTCCACTAGTTTATTTGTGTCTAGGTCCTTATAATTAGAGGTGTCAAGGATGTTGTTGATAAGAGGCCGGAGACTTGAGATTGTGAAGTTATGACCATTTCTAGACAGGATGGGGGATGCCAGGGTCAGGCTGGGGGGTGTTGACCCTTGGATGGTGCCGAAATGAAGTGGTGGTCAGACCATGCGACAGGCTCATTCTGAAGTATTGTTAAGGAGCAATTGAGGTCTGAGACCCAGTCTAGGATTCGGCTCTTGATGTGTGTGTGTTCTGTGACACTATGGGCCTCATTACGAACCAGGCGGTAAGTTACCGCCTGGGTCGTACCTTTACCACCATGGCGTAAACTACGTTTACGCCATGGTGGTTGGCGGACTTACCGCCCCGTTCCGAGGTTGGCGGGGCGGTAAGTCCCCATTAACCCATTTACCCTTCCCCATTCCCATTTTTGCCCCATAGGGCACAATGGGAGTGGGGAAGGCGTTAATTACGCCACCGTAAATTACGGTGGCGTAATTAACAACAAGGTCCCTTAGCGCCATGGATTGTAACACCTGCTAAAAGCAGGTGTTAAATCCTCCATGGCGCTAAGGGACCTCAGAATCAGGCGGTAAGGGTCGGCGCTGTTTACGCCGCCGTAAACCCCTTACCGCCTGGGTCGTAATGAGGCCCTATGTTTGAAAGCTAGTTGTGAGATGTAATTTTCTAACGCTGAAGCCTCAGTGTCATTGGGGTCGAGAAGTTCTAGATTAAAGTCCCCCAAGATTATCGTTTGGGAGCCGAGCATGGTGTTGGCAGAGAGGAGGTCAATGATGTCTTCCTCGAAGGAGGAGATCAGACCTGGAGGGCGGTAGATAAGGTGCATAAGAATAGTTTGGGTGGGTGAAAGTGTGATTTTGACAGAGAGAAGTTCTGCAGAAGTAAGGCTGGAGTGAGAGAAGGCTCTGATGCCCAGGTGGGTTTTCGTTATAAAGGCTACTCCTCCTCCTTTAACTGAATTTCTGTCAGCAATAATGATGGTGCATCTCTCAGAGAGGGCTAAGGAGATTGCTGTGCCTGCTGCTTGGTGGAGCCAGGTTTCGGTAATGGCCAAGAAGTCCAGACCGTTGGTTGTGATAAGGTCGGCAACATTGAGGGCTTGGGCAACTAGCGAGCAAGCATTAATGAGTGCTTCTTTGATAGTTGGCAATTGTAATGAAACTGACGGCCCTTCTGGGCTCAGAATTCCTGATGAGGATGGTGAAGAGGTCAGGATGAAGACCGTAGTGGTGATGATAGGGATCATTGAGGTTGGAGACTGTGACACTGCAGCTGGACCGGAGCTTGGCAAGTGCTTGTTGACCTTGAGCATTGTCTATCAGGTGTGTAAATTTGGGGTTACTTTGTAGTTGAGGAAACAATAGCCTACCCTCTGGGTTCTGATGTCCACCAGACATGAGATGAGTGGTGTAGGATGTGTGGCAAAACGGTTAATCCATTCAGTTGGGCTGAGTGATGGATTGGTTAGATACATAGAGAAGGAGTCCTCTGCGACAGACCATTTTATACCCCGATGGAGAAGAGGGAGGAAATGGTAGGGGTGATAGTGTTGAACAATGGGTAGAGGGAGGCCATGGCGAGTGTGACCTGTGGAATGCAGCCATGGTGGGGGTGGATCCGGTGTGGGTAATGAGCAAGAAGTGGTGTTGCTAGCCTGGATGGGAGATAGATGGCTAGTGAACTCTGTGGTAGCGGAGTGGTGAGTGTCAGTCACCTGAGGCTAAGCCCTAATAATTGCCAGGTTCAGATTGTGATCTAGGAGTACGCTGGGGCCTGTATCAAGTGGTCACACAGGACGGAAGTAGGATGGATGCTACAGCAGGGAGGACCCAGTACGCATATGAGAAATGATCTGCGTAGGCAGAACAAGTGATTATTCAGAGAGTCAAAGCAATATGCTGGCAAAGGTAGGGTACAAAGCACTCAGCATGTAAGGTCACCAAACTATGACTCGGCAGGCACAGGTTGTACAAAACAAGGCATATACTGTTCATGACATGGGTGGCCGGGCAGAAAGGTGGTCAAATTGGTGGTTAAGGTAACGTGGCAGGTTAGCAGCGTGAACCTGTATGGAAGGGAGTGGGCTGGTGCACAAAGAATGGATTGAGACGATAAGTAGACTGGAAGTAGGGGAAACGATGCACAGTGGGGATAGGACACGCGTGGGCTGGTACAGGTTGCTTAGACAAATCGGGACAGAAGAATAGGAATTATGCTCTTGCAGATTGCAAAGGACACTGGAGTATACTAATGTGAGTTGTGCACAGATTACACATGATTGCTAAGGAACATGGGGCGCAAATTGTATACGCAATGCGACAGTATTCTCATAAACCAGCTATACATAAATACATGTGTGGAGCAAAACTATTACACAGGAGTATACTAGTGTGAGTTGTGCTCAGATTACACGTGATTGCTAAGAAACGTGGAGCGCATATTGTATTGGCAGTGCAACAGTATTCTCATAAACCAGCTATACATACATAACAAATGACGCTAGTTAATCAAGCGTGTGAAACATAGGTTGAGCAAAACTATTATACAGATCTGGGGGGGCGTGGCTAACCGCCATGTAGGAGAGACGTGCTTGGTGCAGCTCCGTGTGATACGTTTAACGATCCGCCGCTAACTACTGCTTTTTCCCGACTGCATACACCTGAAAATCGCACATAAGCTGTGCGAAAGCCTGGACTGCCCGCTGTTGAAGTCCGGTAGCCCTGCGCCCCTTCGTTGGCCCACTGCGACGGGAGAAAGAAACGCTACTCGGACACCGAAAATGGCGGCCATCGTGAATCCCGGCCCCGCGCTGTAAGCAGAGCACTGCAGCTGTCCCTGCGGGTGCCCGCCGAGGCCATGGGCGCCCAACTAGCGGAGTCCCGAAGGAGGCGACCTGCATCTACGGGGCCCGGACCTGCACGCCCGAGCCCCGGGCCATTGGAGGGGGAGTCGGAGCGGCCTCGGACACCGGAGGGAACCGGACGGAAGCGGCTGCTGTGGCCTGCGTCCACAGCTTCCCCGCGCGCCACTGAGGCCGCACAGACAACACTGCCTCCCTGTCAAGATCCACACACCCGAAGGCCCCACCAGCACACAGTCTCCCCCACGGAGCCACTAAGGAAAGCGGTAAGGAGTCGGAGGGGGGGCGCCACTGGACCCGGGGCAGGGCCTCGGAACCCAACTGTACCCAGCCGCGATCAGCGTACCTTGCCAGGCAGCTGAGGCACCCGTACTCCAACAGAACCCTGAGCGAAGCCTGAGGACAACCAGTGCACTGCTGGGCCCGGATGACCAATCCTCCCCGCTTGGGGGACACCTCCCGCAGCTTGTACACGTCCACCTCGGAGCGCAAGGGCTCCCCCCCACACTAACCCCTGTGGAGCCTGCCCTGACGACACACACAGGATCACCCATTCTGAGCATTCCTCGCATGACTACAGAGCACCGGCACAACCAGAGGCTACGGACCGCGCAGCGCCTGCCGTGGACTAGGGGGCCTAGCGGCGGGGACATGACCACCAAGGGCGCCCGAAGCAAACACCGCCAAACCACCATGAAGTCCTTCGCGGCCACCGGAGCGACTGGGCCCGATGCGGTTCCCGCCCCCGGAGAGGCGCCAAGCGCCGAAACGCCAGAGCCGGCCAACTCCCAGCTACTAGAGGCTATCATGACACTTCAGAAGACCATGGAGAATAAAATAGACGCGGTAGCCATCGATCTGAACTTACTGCGGCAGGATGTGCGCTCCATTGCTAGCAGAACGGATGCCCTGGAGATCCAAGTTCGGGACAACACCGAAACCAAAACACAGCTTTTAAAGGAAGTGGACATTTTGGCGCAAAAGGTGAAGAACCTGGAAGATAGGGCTGATGAGGCCGAAGGACGGGCCCGCAGAAAAAACATTAGAATAATCGGCCTGCCCGAGGGCATCGAGGACAACGACCCTACCAATTATATCGAGGACCTCCTCATACACGAAATTGGAGCTGGAAAATTGTCACAGGGCTTCACCATAGAAAGAGCCCACCGCTCCCTAGCCAGGCTACCCCCTCCGGGGAACCCACACAGACCTATAATAACCAAAGTCCTCAACTACAAGGACAGAGAAACCATCCTGGCCTTCTCCAGAATGGGCGGCTCTATACAGAGGGACTCTGCGAGGATCGCCATATACCCCGACTACACCCTACAGGTCCAAAGGAGTAGGGCTCTGTTCAACCACACCAAAGCCAGACTTAAGAACGCAGGCCTGCGTTATTTACTCCTCTACCCGGCTAGACTGAAAATCCTGCGCAACAACAAGGCACACTTATTCGATACCCCCGCGGAGGCCTGCGAGTGGATGGACAGGGAACAGATCCTGGACATCGAACTGAAGCAACGCAGGCCCTAGCCACCTGCAGCGTTGGACTCTTCCTCACTTCTCTTGGGCAGCACCTATTAAACACACAGCAACACGCCAGCGAAGGCGGCGACACCGATGGTATCGGAGCGGCGCCAGACACGGCGTACCTCTCGATAATATCCCCAGAGGCAACCCCTCCCCTACCCCCAGACTAGTCTTGGGTGAGTTCACCCGCCCGTAGGGCACCAGGAGACCTTGGTCCGATGGAGCAGAAAAGTCAGAGCAAAGGAAACCTCGCTACACGTGTTGTGTTTAAAGTTAAGTTAGACGTTACTATTCATGGGGGTTGGAACCCCAAGTTGGGATTTCAGTTAAGGTTTTCTACACGCCAGACCACGTGCAGCGGAATAGCCACCAGATCGACCAAGCCCACCAGAAACCCGGGCCCCAAGCCGCCCACAGCCCCACGACCACAACTAGACTATGGCTGACAAGATCAGAGTCATGTCCTGGAACATCAGGGGACTAAATAGTTACATCAAACAGCGCCGTATCCACGCCTACATGAAACGCTAGAGAGTTGGAATCGCACTACTTCAGGAAACCCACCTAAGCGCCCCCAAGCTAGCAGCACTGGCCAAAGTCTGGAGGGGAACCTTGGTGGGCTCCTCGTACTCCACATACTCAAGAGGAGTCTTGATATGGATTGCCCCCTTTGTCCCTGTCTCGCTGACCCACACCAAAATGGACAACGAAGGCAGAATGGCCCTGGTACAGGGCACCATAGAAGGGTGTGATATACGCCTGATCTGCACCTACGCCCCAAATCATGACGCAACCGTCTTCTTCCGCTCGCTGTACACCCGGCTGTCCCCGAGCAACGAATGCATAACAATATGGGGAGGCGACCATAACTGCACCTTAGATCCCCGCATGGACAGATCGGACAGTAAGCATGTCGACCCCTCCCCACCCGCCAGAATACTGAATGCCCTCATGCATCAATACGCCCTGAAAGACCAGTGGAGAGCACAACACCCCGAGACCAGAGGCTACTCCTTTTACCCCCCCCCACATAAGGTCCACACCAGAATAGATTGTTTATTCGTTAGTGAAGAGCATGCTGCCAGATTTGAGGACACGCAGTACCTGGCCAGAGTACTATCGGATCACTCCCCCCTGATGACTGCGTGGGCGGTTACAGCCCCTAGACCCCCCATCCCGACATGGAAACTAAGAAGCGAAGCATTACTAGACAAAGCCTTTAATGAACAAATTAGAGAGGGCACCACACACTACTGGCAAACCAATATTGATAGTGTCCAACACATAAGTACAGCATGGGAAGCCTATAAAGTGGTAACAAGGGGGGAAATGATAGCCGCCGCTGGTGGGCCCAAAAACTCATCACGTCCCAACTAGCACACACCGAAGCCGAACTACAAGCCCTCGAAGCAACACCATCCCTTGACCCAGCCCATACACACAAACTGATTGAACTCAAACAAACGTGCCTGACACACTGGGAGACACTGGGGAAACTAAGCTACGCTAAATACACCGAAAGGAACCACGCCCTAGGCGATAAACCCGGGAAACTACTCGCGTGGCTATACAAGCGAGAAACTCCCAGGAACCCCATCTGCTCTATCCGCAACAAAGACGGCCTGACCTCCCACACGTAAGCGGGGATTAATGCAGCGTTCAAAGAATATTACCAAACCCTTTATTCCGACCCCGCACCGCCCCCAGACTCTGCAATTGAAGATGTCCTGGACATCATCGAGATCCCATGCCTAGACGATCACCTGGAAGATCCCCTTGGAAGCCCCGTCACCCCAGACGAGGTCACGGCCACTATCAGATCCCTACCCTCTGGGAAAACGCTGGGACCAGACGGACTCCCAGGCGAATTTTATAAAGCTTACGAGGACATACTCGCCCCTCTATTGTCCAAAGTATACAATGAGGCGTACGAAAAAGGCCACCTCCACGACTCCATGGCCGAGGCCACCATCATCCCTTTACTTAAACCCGACAAATACAGCACTGATTGCGGCTCGTACCGGCCCTTGTCCATGCTAAACGTAGACAACAAAATCCTCACAGCACTATTGGCCAGAAGGCTTCAAGCAGCTATCCCACATCTCATTCACCAAGATCAAACAGGCTGCGTGCAGGGCCGTTCCATCACAGAGAACCTGCGCAGGCTGCACCACGTTATAGACAGCACAAACAGCGAACCTGGTAAATACGCAGTAGCGTCCCTCGGCGCTTCTAAGGCCTTTGATTCGGTCCGATGGAAATGGCTCTACGCCGCCCTGTCCACGATGGGGATCGGACCGGCCTTCTTGAATTGGGTCAAACTCATCTACACCAATCCCACCGCCAGAGTGCGCACCAATAACACCTTCTCAGGAAAATGGAGCCTGGCCAGAGGCACCCGGCAGGGATGCCCTCTATCCCCTTTACTTTACATCTTAGCGATCAAACCAGTGGCGGCATACCTCAGGCAGGAGTACGGAGACGGGGGTATAATGATAAATGGGGTGAACCATCTTGTCTCCATGTACGCGGACGACATGCTCCTAAAAGATCCCGAACACATCCTCCCCTACATTCTTGAAACCTAGATGGGTTCCATAGATGCACCGGGATCCAGATCAGTCACGGCAAGTCTTGTTTATTTCCCCTGGCTGCCCTCAGCAAGACCAAGAGAGAACACCTCCCCCCTCTAGCCCTCAAATGGGAACCCACCACATTCAAATACCTGGGCGTTATGATCCACCGCGACCCCGTAGCCGAACACGCGCTAAACACTGGAAAGGCAAAGGCGGGCCTGGCTAAATCAATTGACTTCTGGTGCAAGCTACCTCTCTCGGTGGCTGGTAGAGCGGGCCTCCTTAAAAAGGTGGCACTCCCGCGCCTCCGACACCAATGTCCCGTACAATATCCCACAACAATTCTTCAGAGACCTGAATAAACTTTGCAGGAAACTCCTATGGCAGGAAGGAAGGCACAGAGTCGCCCTAGACATAACACAGAGACCGTATGACAAAGGAGGCCTAAAAACCCCTAACTTCGAGCTCTACTATATAGCAGCCCAGCTCAAGCACGTGATCCAGTGGATGGCTGATGACGCCTCAACGGACACTCGCCTGTTACAGCCCACAGATGCACCCTGGTTGCTCAGGGACTTACTCTGGATTAAACCGGAGCCGAAAACGCAAAATGCACATCTAATCCGCTTGGCACCCAGATCTGGAATCGAGCCTGCAAAATGGCCAAACTGACTGACCCTTACACCCCGCAAATCCCAATAGCCGCTATCATGTCCACCAGACCAGAGGACCAAAAGGTGATCCGGAACATATGGGAACCCTCTGGTATCGCCACCCTGGGTGACCTGGTGGATGACCAGGGTATCCACACATTCTCTGAGGTGCACGAGATGACAGGGATCCCGCTGGGTCAGTTCCTCCTGCACAGGGCGGTGTTGGAAAAGCTCAAGAAGCGAAGGCCAGACGCAGAGACCCTCCACGCCGGGGACGAGGTCAGTGAAAACTTTGCAGAGCATTGCAGAGGGGGGGGGGGCACGAAACTTCGAGGCTCTGCGAGATCCTACTTGATAGCACCACACAAAACGAATTCAAGTGCAAAAGTAAATGGGAATCTGAACTAAACACGCAATTTAGAGACACGCAGTGGGAGACCATAACACATTACCATAAAAAAGTATCCAGGAATGCCCAATTTCAGCTTATCCAATTCTACATTCTCCATAGAGCCTACCTTACCCCAGACGTCATCTCGAAATTCAATGGCACTGGTGCGGCGACGTGCCCCAAGTGCCAAGAACCCTCAGCCGCACTGACCCATATGTTCTGGGCCTGCCCGGCCATACAGACCTTCTGGTCCCAAGTCCAAACTAAGGTAGCAGAAGCGGATATAACACTGGACGTGCAGTCCCCCAGGGCTTGCATTTTGGGCTCATATCCGAGGGGGAAAAAAAACAAGCCTCTTAACAGACTCAAGGATTTAATGTACATCCTGGCAAAAAGACGTATCGCCATGGCCTGGAAATGCCCCAGAGCCCCTAGCGTCACAACATGGTGGGAAGATCTCGGTAAATGGACTGTGGCCGAAATCGGGGCCTGGGAGCTGGCACAGCGACAACAAAAAACAGGTGACTCTGAGGACCTCCTACAATGGATAGCCCTCACAGCAGCTCTGTTCCGCACCAAAGAAGACAGCTCCTCCGGCGAGGACCTGGACAGCCCAGGCTCACCCTAGCGCAAGCGGTTGACAGCACAACGTCCTGGTCTTGGTTTATATTGGGGGAGAGGGAAGGGGGAGGAGTCATTATTGTCACATAACTGATTATTATATTGATGATACTGGTTGTATTGTATTTGAAAAAACAATAAATATGTTTTTAAAAAAAAAAAATCCTATTATACAGATCTGTTAGCACTAAGTCACGATTGTCGGAAGGTGAAGCGTGGTGGATATGATCAAGGCGGTGCTGTGAAGTGAGATATCGCTACGGCACACAAGCACTAGGGAGTGGTCATGGGGCAGTGGCAAGGGTAGAAACAAAGGACAACAATATCAGGACAAACAGAATTAACCCGCAGCCTCACATAGCAGGAGCATCGTTTTCCTGAGGCAAGGAGAATTACAAGGCCATAGGAGACATTCAGGGAAACGGATGGATGTTTGGAGCAGCTGAGGTCCAGGTTTTAGCTTGGGGAGATGCAGCTGGCAGAAAGGCGGTATGGGTGAGCAAACGCTGATGTGCAACAAATGTCCAGGAGAGCTGTGTGGCGGAAGGGCGATGCACTTGGGTGAGGGTTGTAGCAATATGGTGGCAAGAGTGGGTGTTTTGCGTGCATGCAGGTGACAGCAAGAGATTCAGACCCTTGCAATATGATTACTCAACAGATGGGGTGTCTTTTCGGCTGGTCGGGTGTCACTCAATGTGACTCGGTAAATGTTTTCTGGGAACTGTACACCGTATTGGGTCAGTGACCTTAAGTCTAAGCAGGGCGGGTGCGATACGGTTGGAGTAGAGGAGGGTGAAATATAACTGAGCACGTAAATATAGCCTACCTTTGGCGTTGAGGGTAATGATATCTCGTAATGCGCTCCAGTGCACAAACAGGAGCAAAACAGGGCCTTTGCACTGCGGGTCTTCGCAATGGAGGGCCGGCTTCCGCCTTGCCCGAATTCAACCGCTTAGGGTCATCTAGGGAAGTTATGGAATATGGAAGGGTTGTAGAATCTGTAGGCCTCAATACATCTAAATGTTGCACATTTACCCCAACATGCTTTATGAACATATGTCAATAAATAAAAACATTTCTGGGTGCCCATTTGGTTGAGCATCAGGGTGATGTAGCAAAACAGTAATTTCCACAGGCTGAGTAATTTCATCAAGCTGGTTCCAATTGTTAGACTTAAGGTCCATTGAGAGTCTTACCCCCTTTCCTAGTTCATGCAAAATAGCTGGGGTTCAAAATAGAAACATCAGTAACCAAATCTATTACACCCTCGATAACGCAATTTTTGATGTCTTCAATGATCTTAACATGCATCCTTCTATCATTCACCCCCACCATAGTCGGGCCCCCTGAGTCGGGCCCCCTGAGGCACAGAGATAGCATCTCTTACAATGCTCTTTAGCGCTACCAAAGCCACAACCTCAGGGCACAGCCATAAATCTGAGGAGCAACCACCCCACCCGGCACCATAGCCGCCATGCCTGCAACCTCCCTCGCAAGACCCAGAGACGTGCCGTGCTTGCTCAGCGGTATTTCTAAGTGATTAAGATGTGGCGTTTCAGCTGTATTAAGCACTCACTTTGTATTGTTACCACCAACATCAGTGTGCTTACTTTGCTCCTCAAGGTCCATATTCGCCTCCTGCCAGTGTGCTTTGATTCTGAGAATGGCAACCAAAGAGCTATACAAAGAACTGGGTTTTGAAACAAATAGTTGATTATAGTCCTTCTGTATGGCCACTATCGCAGATGATATCCTCGTGGATGTGGAGACAAAATGTTACCTTAAGTCTGCCAGTTAACATTTCTTTCAATAAATTCCTACAAACTTTTGTGGTTTTCCTCTGGAGGGTAATGATAATCTGAATACCATTGTTACCATCAAGATGGTAAAAGATGTTAAAGCCAAAATCTGTTCTGTGGACTTCAAATGTCAATAGCACACACCTCCACCTTTACCATGCGCTTTTGTTACCGCCTCCCTGGCACACCTACCATGTTTGCAGTTGACTTAATACAACTACTCATGACTAACTTAAAAACAATATACAAAGTCATGGTATGAGGAGATTTCAACCTTGGCTAGGCTGACCCCCTCGAAAAAGACGCATCATCCCTGGACAGCGCAACCACCACCCTCAAATTCACCCCAAAAATTGTGAAGCCCATGAACGCACAAGGGTGCACACTTTACTGGTCTATGGACCACAAATGTGACATAACCATCCTCTCCAACTTGCTTTAAGTGTGGTCAGATTGCCATGTCAGCATCTTCACTATCCCATCCCTGGACCAGGCCCACCCGTCTCCCATCTGCCCCTCCCCACCACCTCACCAGCTACTCCATTCGGCCACTGTTTGAAAAAGCACCCCCCCCAACCCATTTGCTTCAACATCAACAGCCCAGTCAGCCACTGCAACACCACTCTTAATGTAGCCATTGACAATCTGGCCACGCTCAAAACTCATATCCGTAAGAGAGTCACTTGCACCAACTCTTGTTTCACCCGTGAGCTCCTCGCCCTGCAGGCTGAAAAATGTTTTAGTGAACGCACTGTGTGCTTATGACTGATGGATACCAACAAATCCTGCTTCACCACACTTACCAGAACATATAAAAAAGCAATCCAAAAGGACAAAGCACCCTCCTACAGTACCTGGATTTCCAACACCAAGTCCAACTCCTGCAAACTATTTACCATACTACAGGAACTTGGATCCCCTGTCCTACCTCCTTCTACTGTCACCAAAAATGAGGCCTGGTGCAATGAGGTCCAGAAAGCCCTCCTAGATAAAACAGCTAGTTTACTAAGCTAAATCCAGCCCAATTTAGCCTCCATCAACACCACAACCCAGCTCTCCTTCAGCCCTCACTGTCAGGTCGTTGACATCCTCAAGAGCCTCAAACCTTCCAGGTGCAAAGCTGATGCGTGCCTGGCAACCCTTATTAAAGAGTGCACTGACAACTTAGTGCCACAAATCATGGACATAATCAATGCTTTATTTGGCTGGAGACTCTGGCAACCTCTCTCTCCTCATGCTTTCTGACCTGTCTTCAGCCTTTGACTTGGTAGACCACTCCATCCTCTGCCATTACTTTATGCTGCCATCTCCTTCTCTGCAAATGCTGCCAAATGGATGGCATCTTTCCTGAGCAACCTCACATTCCGAGTCTTAGCTGACAATCACTCATCCACCCCCAATGTTATCACCTATTGTGTGCAGGCCCAAGGATCTTGCATCTCCCCCACTACAACATTTACACTAAACCCGTTTTTGACCTCCTGGACTCGCTCAAAATCAAATATTTAAACTATGCCGATGATATGCAGATCCTCATCCCTCTCATAGGAAACCACAGGGTGGACGCCCAAAAAATCAAAATTACCTACAAAATGATCCAAGGCTGGTTGGCCTCCCACCGGCTGTTTCTTAATGATGAGACGACTAAATTCTTTCTTGTAGGCAACCCCTCTAACCTCGCCAAGCTCAGCTCAAACTACTAGCTGTTTACTATTGATAGTCACCACATCCATGTCTCTTCATCTGTGAAAACACTTGGTTTCCACCTTGATGCCACGTTATCATTATCCCGGAATATCAATTCCACCATCGACTAGGATGCATATGTGATCAAACCTATAAACACAGGCAGACCCTTCCTCTCAACTGACAGCTGCCTGAACATTGCAAGGACCATCATCGGGGTGAAACTGAATTATTGCAATGCCCTCCTGTGAGGCACATCAGAGCAAAAGTTGACCAAATTACAAACAATTCAGAACAACGCCCTGAGAGCCTGGTTGGGCCTCAACAAATGTGATCACATTGCCAAAGCCAGGAGAGCAGCACATTGGCACCCAGTCAGAGGATGGATCAAATTCAAGATCCTCACCATCGCCCACTGCTGCCTCAACAACACCACCCCAGGTACCTGTCGGAAAGACTGTCCAAACCAGCCACGACCAGGCCAACTCATTCAGCCTATATCAACCGCCTCTGTATTCCTAGATACATGCCAACCAAAGACAAAGGCTCCAGTTTCCCCATTTCTGCAGCCACTCCGTGGAATGCCGGTCCACCCACCTTCAAATCGGAGCCATACTACGGGGTGTTCCGCAAGAAGCTGCTATCCGACTGTATCTTTTTTAGATTCCCTCCCTCGTTGCACTCATCCTGCTAACTGTCTTTAGTTCACTATGATGCTAGAAGGGCAGAGGCATCCCAGGGTTAATCACGCTATACAAATGTTAACATAAATAAATAAATACATACATAAATGGTGGTTATGATGTTGGGGTCAGGCAATATTTGGGGTAAAATACTGCCCAACTGATAATATATTGTCCCCTATAACTCTACATGTAGCGATCTCATTCTTCTCCTTTACCAATCTACTGCCACCCTTCTTCCTTACCCATAATGTTATCTTTCAAAAACCTATTCCAATGCTCTTCGCCCAAGAGAGAAGCAGCACACAATGTGAAGGGCACTGACATACAATGATGACTGTTTACATTTCAAATGTTTTCAATAAAAGGAAATGTAAGTGAGTCTCATCTGCACACACAGATTCTAAAAGCACACAGCAAGGAATGATTCTACTTTAACATATTTATTTTCTATGTTGTTATTATATTTATATAGCCAATACAAGTCCTACCTCCTTCTTAAGTTGATGAACTAAGTATAGTTGAGTAACGGTGCTTGTTATGAACATTTTTAAATGTGTGAGGAATTTGGCATGACTTGTATGAAAAACTAATATTGATATTGTGTATTAGGTGTCCACAAGGTTCTGTAATTCACGTGGTTCTGTCAATACTATGGAAAAATATAGAACAAGATAAAGCAATACATATATTTGTAATTTGACATAGTTGCAGTATATCATCACTAGTTACACATGCTTAAAAAGCTCCCGCCTCTTCTTCCACTTAACTTTCTTCTCTTTTTCCATTTTACCTTCCATTGAACATTTTTCCCATCTTTCTCTAACCATGCTGCTTCCAGCTTACATGACACACTCTTCCCCACTCTTGATCTCCGCTACCCTTCTCACCCTTTT
Source organism: Ambystoma mexicanum (assembly GCF_040938575.1). Lineage (NCBI taxonomy): Eukaryota > Metazoa > Chordata > Amphibia > Caudata > Ambystomatidae > Ambystoma > Ambystoma mexicanum. The sequence goes on from NC_090931.1 coordinate 1,160,953,409, forward strand.
GTTCCAGCTCAAAAGCCCTCACAACCATGGTTACCTCGCACTGTACAATCTCTTTGCTTTTTTTTCTTCTTCGTAAAGCAGTATGTTGTTGGAAGAAAATCTCTCTCTTCTGATCACACTTTATATGACTTCCTTCTCCACCTCTAAAGCCTCTTCTCTTCACTCGTCCTTTCCATCTCCCTCCACCACCGCTCCATCCCAATCTACTAACACTGACCCCTGCCCTCCTCATTATTTTCTTCCATTACTGCTCATACTAATTCTGATACTGCTTCTCTTCTTGCCTGCTCTCACCCTACAGCATCCCCATCTGGTTCCTATTCCCTTATCTTGTAACTGTACAATATACCTTTCTGTCATTTCTCTTATTAATCTTTTGCTATGTTCCTCATCTGTTCCTTCTCACATTAAAATTACCACTGCTGTTCCTATTCTAAAGAAACCCTTTCTAGAACCCTTCTCTCCTTCTAACGTCTGCCCATCTCTCTTCTCCACGTTCTCTCTAAATATCTTGAAAGAGCTGTTTATTTACAAGTTTAATCTTACTATTGTTCTTACTTTTATCTACCATTCATCCAATCTGGCTTTTGCCTGGCACATTCTATTGAACTGGTCTATGATATGTCTCCAACTGCTTTGTGTTTGTCATAGCAATCTTTCATCTATCCTTATTTTTCTTGGACTCTCAGCTGCATTTGATTCTGTTGATCACTGTGCATTACATTCCTCCCTCAGTTCTCTTGATTTCTCTAGAAGTGCTCTGAAATGGTTTTAATCTTATTTTCCCTTCTGCTATTACTCGGTATCCTGGGGTGGTCATACCTTCATTCCCTACCCCTATGCTGTGGGGTTCCACAGGCTTCTGTTGTTGGATCACTGCTTTTCTCAATCTACAATATTCCCCTTAATGCACATATTCACTCTTTTGATTGTTAAGGCCAGCGACTCACAGATTTCCTTTACCTTCACCTCTTTCTCTGACTTTTTCACTCTATTGATTCAGCCTGTCTTTCTGCTCTTCGGTCTTGGTTGTCCCAAAATCCCAAGTCACATGGTCCCAATAAATGTAAAACTCCCAGCGACAAATAGAAGAAACTGGAAGTCTCTTCACCTGGAAACGCTTACAGATCTACTGGAATCAACAAAGCCAAGCACCTCCCAGCTAAAAGGAATGAGGCTGTACTCAGAGGAAAATAAACGTAACACCTGGATCAGAGATGCACTAGACCAACACAACTCTTCAAATCCACTCCAAAGAAAATTGCAGCAAACTGATGGTACGCAGAACAACTGAGGGGATTAAAAAAAAAGAATGGAAAATCAATGGAGATAACAATACAACCAACTGCACAAAAACAAATACAGATGAAAAATAAGAGTTTACAAATTAGCAGTCCTGAAAGCAGAAAGAACATATTTCACTACAGGAATAGAATTGACAACAAATCCACAAAAATAATCTTTCACAATCATCAAGGAAATTAAAAACCCAACCTTGTATAACAAATGAGTCATACTATCACAATCCCTATGTGACAACATCACAACCCTTTGAAGAGAAAATATAGAAGCAATACAATAGACCATCGATGCAATCTGCCCTACCAAAACACCCCCAGAAACCCACACACCATAAACCACCAGAACACTCAATTGATTAGAAACCATCCGCAAAGAAGATTTCAACAAACTAATGAAAGAGACCAATCTGGCCGGGCCCTCCAGTAACTCATGCACACCGGGCATCTTCAGAAAACTCCTCAACCACAGAACAACAGCCTCATACTTTTGACTACTAATGATTCTATCCCTAAACATGGGCATAGTACCTAAAACTTACAAATCAACATACATCAACCCCTCCTAAAAGATGAAATTGGAAATGCAGGACACCCAACCAAGTACAAGCCTATAACACACCTACCTTACCCATGCAAAATCATTGAGAAACACATCTACAGAGAAGTATTTATTTATTTATAGAACATATAAAGTGCAAACAAAAGCCGTGTCTAGTTGCTGGAGGAGACAAAAAAGCAGCAAAGCAGCCAGACAAAGAGTCACCAGGACTAGAAAACAGTGCAAGGCTCAAATAAGATGGGTTTTTAGGCCCTACAAAAGCTCATAAGGTCCATAATCTCCAAAAGCTGAGGAGGGAGGAAGTTCTATAAAGAAGATGCAAGAACAGAAAAGGAACAACCCCCCTACCGGGTCTTATGGAACCTGGGAACCTTCAACAAATTCAAAGAAGTGGACCGAAGCTGCCTAACAGGGATACATCTAGTCAGATTAGATTGCACATATTAGGCCCCCGTATTGTGAAATGTGTTAGTATTCAACCATGTAGAAAGCAACAGAATGGACATTGTCAATGATAAAAACAAACTGGGAATCCTCAAGGCCAATGCATGGTCCCTGCATCCTGGAGCACTCGAAAATTGAACGGCCTCCACAGGAAAACCAAGCACCAAATCTGACTCAACTCCCTCGCAGCCTGGTGGGGTTTTGAGCTTTGACTCGGGTGGGCCAGCACTCTCTGTGCCCTGTAGCATGCTGTGGGAGCAGGTGGGTGAGGATAAAGGGGCTGTGAGGCATAGAACTGGCCTGAAGTGGGGCAACCAGCTCACCATGGAACCAAAGGGCATTCTCTGCAGGGGCTGAATCCCAACAGCTAAATGTCTAAGAGATGACAGGGCTGAGGAGCTGACGCATGGGTGCGGCACCCAACATGGCGAGCACCGCATGAATGTAACCCGCTCTGAGCAGGAGTAAGGCATCTAGAATTGTAGCCTGTGGGTGTGGACTGGAGAGGTTAGATGGAAAGGTCAAGCTACCCAAGGATCCGGTAATATCAGGGTGGCTGGCACCGAGAAGCAAGTGAAGCTGGCCGAAGTGGTGCATGAGCCAGTAGGATCCTGCAACCGGCATTGCAGTATTGAGGGACAGGTGGCCCGTGGGGATCCTTTCAGTACAGCATGCTGAGGCAGAGACTCTGTAGGCCATGGTGCAAAACCAGGTATTCTTTGAATATTTCAAACACTTCAATTACTGCTGAACTCTGTGCACTTTATCCTCATTTTCCAGTCCACAGCACAGACAATAGGCAGCTAATATCCACAGGATATCATAATCAACACAACACGTTCCAGTATCCTCAGATGGCAGTCTTGAGAAGGTGCTTGGGGGGACTTGTGTGCTGAGGAGTGCAACCTGGGTCTGAAACACAGAATATTCAGACTTTATGGATTTATGGATTCTGGGGGCATGCGACAGTAGGATGATCACTGTCTAGGGGAAGCCTGATACTGCATGGGGTTTCAACATTGCTGACTACATGAGAGACAGGAAAATGGTGCATGACATGGAAGAGACTGAAAATGTGCCATGGTGTGCACTGCCAGGCTTATGAGCACTCCATCGGGGTGAGCTGCCCTTCTGACCACATGGCACAGTACGAACACAGCACAGAGGACTACAATCAGCTGGATTTTCACAACAACATTTCTGCTGAGCTTTGCAGAATGGCTGGCTGTCTGGTGGCATGGTGAAGTGGTCCCATTGGTGGTGGGCTCCTGATGGTGCACACCACTTCGGAAGACCTGGGACACCAAGCTAACAGAGCATCTAATAAGTGGTTACTTTCCATGCACCATAATACTCTGTTTTTGGTGGCCAGGGGCATCTCAGGCACCTGACTTGTCCGCAACTGTCTTGCTTCCAGACCACCTGGTGAGTTTGTTGTGTATTTTGCAGTTTCCCCATGCATTGTGTATTTTTATGTCTCTCTCTCTCTCTCTCCCTCTTTCCATCTCTCTGCCCACTCCCTCCATGGTGCTCTCCATCTCTCCTATTTACTAGAACTGCTACTCTATCACTTATTCTACCTCTCTCTCTCAAAGCCTGGAAGGAAAAAGTTAAAAAAATATCTCCTGGTCTCCAATCCAGGCCTTCCCATCACTGACACCTATGTCAACGATTCTTCCAGGCAGACCGTCACAGACATCCTCTTCGTTGTTCCCTCTCCGGTCCTATGCAGTCCCTGCATGGTCTCTGTCCTCTCCTCTTTCTCTTTGTGACCCATTAATGGTGGAACCAGATGGGAAGTACTCTTGGCATGCTTCAAATCCTCTAGCTGTATCATTAATGTCTATCAGAATGGCACTCTCATGGTCCAGGGCTCTCAGCCAAACCTCCTTTTCCTTGATAGGCATCTTATGTCTCTCATCAACTTAGTCCCGTCTCCTGCCATTCCTCCATCTGCAACCCCACTTGCCCATTCTCCACCTCCAATGGGCATAACACATCCCTGTACCCCTCCTCGGAAGACCTATAAAGATGGCAACCGGCTTCACCTAGCTACCATCAACTCTTGATCTGCTGTTAAACATTCCTTTGATATCTGTCTCCTTCTTGAAGACTTTGAACTTGATGTTCTCGCTCTCACTTAGACATAGTTCACTGCCAGCTCTGTCACTGCTTTCGTCACATTCGTCCCCAAGGGCTACAAGATCCTCTCTAACCCCGGGCCTAAATGGTCTGGAGGTGGAGTGGCCTTGATCTTCCCTGAATGGGTACCTGCTACTATCATTCCCACTGAGATCTACTCTTCCTTCAAATGCCTCGTCTGAAGGTTTGGTGTCTATCCAACCCTCTCAGTGACTCTCGCCACCATCTACAGGACCCCTGGTCCAGTCTCCCTATTTCTCTCTGAGTGGTCTGACCTCACCTCTTCTCTTCTTGCCTCCAGCTTCAAGCTCCTCTTCCTGGGAGACTTCAATATTCTCCTTCACTATCCAGATTCAACCACTGGACTCTTCCGCAGCCTTTGTGGCTTTCTTTCCCTCACCATTTGTCCCTCTGGCCCGACACACTCAGCCGTACATACCGTGGATGCTCTCATCTCAGCAGACATCTCCATCTCCAACCCTGTTCAGGCCTGACCATGCTTTCCTTTCCACTCAACTGGATCACTTATGTCCTCCGCCTAACACTCTGCCTGCACTGCGAGTCTCCTTCTCTGTAACTCGAATGATGAAGCAAGTGTCAGTTGCTGCTTTTGCTGCCACTTTCATTCCCCCTCCGACTCCTGACACATATTCCCAAACTGACTCTGCCCTTGCTAATCTCCACCTCTCTATCACCAACACCATGGACATCCTTGCCTCTGTCACGAGGATCGGCATGAAGCCTGCCTCGGAGCACAACATCTGGTATGACTCTGACCTAGCCTCTCTGAAACACAAATTGCTGAGTGGAAGTGGCAGGCAACCTGCACACTCTCTGACAGACTGGCCGGCCACCTGCTCGAAAGGCAATATAGACTCTAAATTAACTCAAAGAACAGTGTGCATATCAATGCCTGCATTTCTGGGGACATTAACAACACAGGCAAACTGTTTCAAATCTGCAAGGAACTCTTCAATCCTACTGGAGTGACCACTTCTGCCCTGCCATACCTGACCCTCAGTACTTCTCTGGCCTCCCACCTCTTAACCAAAACTCAGCAAAGCCTGTCCTCACTCTCCTCTCTGCCCTCCATCCTCTCTCCCCATCTCTCAGGCCTATCTTGTCCCCTCTCCCCTGCCCTCCTACTCTTCTCTTTCAGACACATAGCACCGGATGAGGTCTCTAAACAAGTCCTCTCTATTTGTATTTGTATTTATTTTTGTTGTGCGCCGAAAGTCCGCAGGCATCAGGGTTTGGACATAAAGACAGGGAACTGCGAGAAAGACAGGATAGGGAACAAGAAGTCTAGATAGGGATTTGGGTAGCTTTATTTAAAGAGCAAAGTTTTCAATTTTTAAAAAAAAATCTGAAATGTGGTTTCTAGTCTAAGCGTGGTAGGCAGGCTATTCCATTTTTGGGATGCTTGGACAGGGAAAGAGCGTCCCATTCCATTTGCTTTCTTTGTCTGGATGATCTTAACTAGACCTTGGTTTTTTGATCTCAGTGATCGTCCTGGTTAATACAAAGATATTTGCTCCATTAGGCAGTTGGGGGCAGAGCCGTAGAGGCAGTGGTGGACAATTGTTGCTGCTTTAAATGTAATGTGGTCTTCTACCGCCAGCCAGTGTAAGGCTTTGCGGTCTTCTGTGATGTGGTTTTGTCGGGATTTCTTTTTTATAGCTCTCACTGCATCATTCTGAATGACCTGGCAGTGGTCAATGCAACCTTTACTTGTTCCCAATAGCAGAGCATTGCCATAGTCCAGTCTTGAGAGGATGACGGCTCTAGCAATGTTTGTGCTATTGTCTTTGTTTAGGAAGGGTTTTATATGCCTGAATAGTCTATGGTAATATCTGCAGTTTTTTTAAAGATATGCTGTGTGTGCGTTAACTCCGAGGGAGGATTCCAAGTATATTCCCAGGCCCTTCACTTTGTCCGTAGAGGGGATGCTAGAATTCTTTATGTTAAATTGGGTGTGGTCCGAACTCAATTTTGCTCGAGCTTGGGAGGAGCCAAAGATCATGAGCTCTGTCTTACTACTATTCAGACAGAGCCAGTTAGATTTCCTCCGAGCCTCGATTATACCATAGATGGTGGCTGTTTTGGTGCTGTCTGTGTTGTAGCTTCCACTCAGCTGAATAATAAGCTGAGTGTTGTCAGCAAAGCTGGTGAATAGTACACCTAGGCTGTTGAGAAGGGTGCAGAGGAGGCGGAGATAAAAAAAGAAAAAAACTAGCTCCCTGGGGTACACCAAAGTTTATACTTATGGGGTTGGAATATTTCTCTCCCCAGTGTATTCTAGAACTGTGATCTGAGCGGAAAGAGGAGATCCAATCTATGGCCTCTTGCAAGCAATTTCCTGATGTGCCTAGTGCTTTCTGGAGTTTGTGGTGGTCTAGCAGATCCAACGCTGCTGATAAGTCTAAAAGCATCAGCATGTCTGTCTATCCCTTTTCCAAGATAGTCAGCATTCTGGGTTGTACATCCAGGTGTGCGGTCTCTGTGCTATGTGAGCTTTGAAATCCCAATTGCTGTGCGTGAAGTAGATTGTGTCCGTCCACGTATGCTTGCAGTTGTTTGGTTGCAGCTTTGTCAAGGATTTTTAGAAGTAAGTTGCAGTTAGTTATTGGCCGGAGGTTTGTTGGATCTTGTTGGTCGAGTCCTGTTTTTTTTTTTACCAGGGGTATAACTGTCACTGCTTTAATAGAAATGGGTACTCTCTTGTCTTTAAAAGAGGTGTTTAAATTCTACAGATTAGCGGTGCAAATATGCCTGGGTTGGTGTCATCCAAGGTGAGTGGTTTGAACTTACATTTTTCTTCCTGAATACTGGGTGGGTCCATGATGTCCAAAGTGGGTAGTGTTTTAGTGGCGACCTGGCAGAGACTGATGGTTTGTGTAGCCTTGAGAATCTTTTCATGGAAGGCCAGTTGGACCTTCTCACAGTCTTCTTGGGTAGGTTGGAAAGGGGGTGACAAAGAGGGTAGTTTGTCTATACACTTGCGGATTTGGAAAAGGTTACCTGGGCGGTTGGAGGTTGTTGATATTTGCGATTATAGAAGTCTTTTTTAATCTCAGTTTTATTTTGTTTGCTATGAAAGTCTCCTCGAAACAGGTGCTCCTTTGCTCCTCCAGAACTATCCAGAATAACATTGCCAACCTTGTGCCAGCCATGGCCGATTTCTGAATTCATTCATTTGCCACTGGCTCCTTCCTGCTACCCCTCAAGCACTCCCTTGTGTATCCTCTGCTCAAAAAACCCCTGCTGACCTTTCGTGCCCGGCTAACTACTGTCCTATATCCACTATGCCCTTCCAGGGCAAACTCCTGGAGAAGCTGGTTATCTCCTAACTGATCCAACACACTGATTCTTTTGTTTGTCTCCACGACTGCCAGTCTGGCTTCAGAGCAGCCAGAAGCACGGAAACTGCTCTACTGAACACCTGTGAGGACTTGCTCATAAATCTTGATTCCAACTCTCCAACCATTCTTATCCTTCTGGATATTTCCTCTGTCTTCGACATGGTCAACCATGTCACCCTGACAAATGGGCTCTGTGACACCCTTGGCTTCACGGGCCCGGGACTGGACTGATTGTCTTATTTCCTCTCTGACCGACCTTCCCAAGTTCAACTGGGCCCTTTTCTCTCCCCTATCAGACTCTCCAACTGTGGTGTCCCTCAAGGCTCTATCCTCTTGCTTTGGCTTCAAGCTTCCCTCTCCTTCCTCCTCTTCCTGCTTTCTCATCCCTGACTGTTTGACTGCTATTCAGGCATGGTGTGCTGCCAAGGATATCTGCTTTAATGCCAGTAAGACTGAGATCCGTCTCATTGGGACCCCAGCTCCATGGTTCCCTAGTACCAGCTGGCTGCCCTCTATGGGTTCCCACACTATACCCTCTTGTAAGGCAAAAAACTTTGGTGTCATATTTGACTCCTCTCTCTCCTCCTCTCCTCACATCGTGGACCTTGCCAAGAAGGCCCATTATATATTTATTTTGTATTTATTGGGTATTCATAAAGCAACTATACACAATGTGTTTCGATGCGCACCAAGACAAGAGGGTGAGGGAACAGGGAGGACAACACAAACACGATCCTACTAAGTCTTGTGACATTCAGATCCTGCCAGTGCAGTAAAGACAAGTGCAGGGCAAAGGGGAGGGGGAAGTGCCGGTCAGGGTGATAGGGCCTGTGTGAAAAAAGTAAGTGCCTCGGAAGGCCAAGTGGACAGAGCCAAGGGACAGCAGAGAGTGCTGCCGAAGTAAGGTCCATGAGCTAAATGCGAGGTAAGTTGCTGGAGGGTTTCAGGCATGAAGGCCCAGTGAAGCTAGTGTAAGGGAATGGGCCCGTAAGGGCAAATGCAGGTTGGGGAGGGCACAGGAGACTAAGTGCAGGCGTAGACTGGATTAGGGGGGTCTGGTGCCCTGTAAGACTCTGAAGGAACCAGAGAGCCAGTCAAGAGGCAGAAAGGGACATTGGCAGGGGAGAGGGAAGCAAGTGGAGAAAAGGAAGGTCTTTTTTTTTTAATCATTTATTTGTAATTTCGACAAAACAGCAAAGAGCAAGCAATGGAATTAAAACAATATAAAGGCATGCATACAAAAGAGCACATATTTACAAACAATGACCTAGTACACGTTTAGAAACTCATCCCAGATCTTAGCATACAAGCCAAGCTTCTTTTGTTTCCTGTAGATTATCCTTTCCATACTGGCAAGACAATTCATCTCCTTGATCCACTCCACAACCGTTGGTGCTGTTCGAGACTTCCAACTCCTCAGTATCATCTTCTTGCACACACAAGCCCCCCTGAATAGAAGTTTTCTCTGAGAGACTGAAAGATCTTCAAGTAGATCGTCACAACCCAAGACCATCGTTTTGAAATCTAGAGCAATATCCCGATGTAAAAACCGAAGGCATATGTTACACACATCTTGCCACAATCCACGGACACGTATACAGTCCCATATCATATGTTCTAAGCTTCCCACTCCATTTCCACAGCTCCAGCAGTCATCCAAATCCAACATATCTCTCATCTTCAATCTCTCCGGGCTCCAATACACTCTGTTGAGGATTTTAATTTGCCTTGAACGTTCTTCTAAGTTAATCGAGCAAAGTTTAACGTTAGCACACAACCCCATCCACATCTCAGAAGAAATCTCACAATCTAACCTCCTGCCCCACTCTGCTCTTAGGCCTGTATTCTCTCTATAATTGGACACAATCCGTTTGTATATTCTGCTGGCAATGGAACTTCCACCTGGTTCACTTTTCTGTAGAAAGAGGTCCACAATAGTATCTCCTTGCTCATCCATCTCTTTTATACATCTTTTATACATCTTTTTAATTTCCTGAAATCACCACTGGAATAGCCGGCTATAGTAAATTTGCCACATAATTCCTCCTCCTCAACCCATTTACCTTCCTTATGAACATCACCAATCCAATTTATTCCACTGAGGGACCATTCCGGCCAAAAAAAAGGTTTACCCCTCTCAACTATTCCCGGATTCAAACAAATAGAGGCAAATAGAAGCACAGGAAGTTTTCAAAGCCTCCGAGCCCAGCATTTTATGTATACTAAGTGTCCCTCGAGAACACAGTCAATTGAATTTTTTTACAGTGCCTATTCGTGGCTGTGAGGATAGCCTTTGGGGGAAGTGGACCCAATAGACTTGCCTCTGCCACAGCCCACCTATCCGGTGATTCCTCCAAGAATGGGATAACAAAGCGGCTAGAAAAGGCCAGATGGTAAGCTCTAAAACTCGGCACACCAAGTCCTCCTTTTTCCATGGGCAATTGCAACTTCCATAACTGCAGTCTTGGTGGCTTATCATCCCAAATAAATTATTGCAGCAAGCCAGCAATTTTCTTCCAATAGAACTGACTTATTTTCATTGGAAGCATGCCCAATATATAATTAATTTTCGGAACTGCAGTCATCTTCAGAGTGTTAACTTTGCCCCAAAGCAATAATTGTAATAAAGACCATCTCTGAACACTCATTTTCAGGTCCACACATACATCCTTCATGTTCTCTCCCACCATATCTTCTATCGCAGGGGTTAGCCAAACACCCAAATATCTCCATTTTTTGGCACACCACTGAAAACCCCAGTCAGATACCAAACGTTTATCACAATGTCGTGTAATGGGTAAGACCTCAGACTTAGACCAGTTTGTTTGGTACCCCGCGACACCATAAAACCTGTCCAATAGACTCATCAGATTAGGCAATGATGAAGCCAAATCCTTCAATACCACCAGCAAATCGTCTGCATACAACCATACCTTTTGTTCAGCACCCCAGAAGTTCAGTCCTTGTATCCCTGCATTATACCTTAAGGCAATCGCCAGCGGCCCAGTGACCAAAACAAATAACAGTGGCGATAGCGGGCACCCCTGCCTTGTACCTCTATGTAGCTGAATAGAAGTCGACAATTGTCCATTTGTTTTGACATTGACCGTTGGACACGCATACAACAGGGTAATCCACGAAATGTATTCCTAACCTAAGCTCATAGCATGCAAGACAGAAAACAGATACTGCCAGTTAACCCGGTCAAATGCTTTTTCAGCATCTAGCTGCGACGTCTTCCATTGAATCTCGGGCCTGCGACATTAACAACAATAGATTTCTAACATTACTAGAAGTCCTACGTCCATGAACAAAACCAGATTGATCAGTGTCTACCAGTTTTTCAAGTAATTTTTCTATACGAACAGCTAATAATTTGTCCAATATTTTGTTGTCTGTATTTAACAAGCTTATCAGGCGATAGCTAGACGTCAAACTACTGTCTTTGTCTTTTTTTAAAAAAAACTGATATAGTTGCATGATTGGTAGAGGTCGGCAACAATCCTACTTCTTTAGACTCATTAAACATGTCCCTTGAAAGTACCACAGCTGACTCTGGCAAAATCTTATGAAATTCAGCAGGTAATCCGTCTGGTCCGGGAGTTTTGCCTGAATTCAGTTTACCAATTGCAAACCTAATCTCCTCAGTAGTCAACACTCTGTTAAGATGTGATTTTTCTGACTCCAAAATTCTTGGAATCTCCAAGTCTTCCATAAAAGTATCACCTAAACCACTGATACCAGGCTCATTCTGATATAACTCCACACAATATTCTTTGAAAGTCCTATTAATCTCACTAGGATTGAACATTATGAGACCATGCCTCCCCTTAATAGAGGTTATAGCCCCTTCTGTTTGTTGTTGCCGAAGTCTATGGGCAAGCCAGCGAGCCCACTTCTCTCCCGTTCAATATACCCACACTTTAATCTGTACAGGTCTTTCTCAGCCTTCTCCGTCATAATGTCATCCAACTCCCTCTTTAGTTTTTTAAGTTTCAATCTCTTATCACTGGGGTAGCGTAACAAGTCACTTGTAAATATTTTGATGCATTCCTCCATATCCATTGTCTCATTCTCTGCATTCTTCCTCTTACTACTAGATAAGCCTAGTAAAAGACCTCTCATAGTACATTTGAAGGCCTCCCAAATAGTATTAACATTCATTGCATCAGTTCTGTTCAATGTCACAAAATGATCTGCTTCCAATCTAATTTTTTCCACCAAACCCTCATCCTGCAAAATAGAAGTATTCATCTTCCAAAAGAAGGATCTGTGAGTATCAAATCCCAAGTTCAAATCTAAAAACACTGGTGCATGGTCTGTTACTGCAATACTGCCATTTCTACAATTCGCCAGATTCACTGTCATCAAACCTGCAGTCAGGAACATATCAATACGGGAGTGTGTGTTGTGAGAACCAGAAAAAAAGTGTACTCTCTTAAATTTGGATTCTGTAATCTCCAACAATCTTTCAAATCAAACTCAGCAATAAGTGACTGGAGTGAACAGAAGGTGGGATCCCTCCTTCGGTTCATTCTTGACCTAGTACGATCCGAAATTGGATCAAGAGCCTGGTTGAAATCCCCCCCCCCCAGAACAATATTAGGAGAATCTAAATCTTGCAAGATTTGAGCGACTTTACCAAAAAAAAGGCCATCATCCACTGAAGGAGCATAACTATTACAAAGGATAGCCTTAACACCTTGAATGTCCACCTGCAGGGCAATAATCCTACCCTCATCATCTGAACGAATTGCTAACATTTTAATAGGAGCATTTCTCTTCACCAAAACGGCAACCCCTCTACTTTTGGTGGTAAAGCATGAGGCATAGAAGTCACCTATCCAGCGCCTCCGCAATTTATTTATCTCATCCTTCACCAAATGTGTTTCTTGCAAGAAAAACACGTCACAATGCATATCATTTAAACAGTTGAAAACTTTTTGCCGTTTAACCGGGTTATTAATACCATTGACGTTCCAAGAGGAAACAGACAAAAGAGCTCCTTTGTCAGAGGACAGTGTAAAAACTTGTACAATAAAACGAGTGATAAGTACTAGTTCAACACTTCTGCATGCAATTGAAAAACCCCACCCACTCCCCCTGAAACAGAAGTTTTGATCCAACGTAACAAGAACCAAAAAAAAACCAATACCCCAAGCCCCCCAATCAAATGTATGAATTCACTTGCAACAATCCCAACCGATAAATCAAAGATAAATGTAGTCCTCAGATAAGTCCAATAAAGCTGAAAGCACAACCACTGTATACCCAGCCTCTGAGTTTATAAACCAATACCATCTATCCATGTGCAATTTTTGAAAACTGCCAAAGATCTTCTGACCAAAAAAAAAACCTATGTCAAAGATGGATATATAAAGAGCCAAACAACAGAACCTATAAAGCACCATTAATATTATTTTGAGCCATATCCAACACCCATAAATCGAAAAAAAAACCTCCCGCTGAAATAGCATATGTATAAGTGTGAAATGTATATAATCTGAGTACCTTAACCCAAGTACAACCTACATTAATGTCATTTAATTAAGTCCACAAAAGGGAAAAACCACCCCCTATTACACTGTATGAAACCGATATACAAACTGGTGCATATAACTCAAATGAACCATTCATCTCCACTAAGCATGCCTAAACCATAAATATGCGTCCGAGAACACATCAATATACCAATTAGAAATAATAAAACTGAACTAGTATATAGTAAATCTTTCCCCACCTGCTATGTAAAAAACAAGGGGGAAAATAGTCAGCATGCAATCAAATTGCTACTAAACCAAAGCATATTAGGATGGAGGGGTATAATCCGTCAGCAGCAAAAAAAAAAAAAAAAAAAGATAGGTATAGCCACAAATGAAATAAAAGTAAGTATACATCCAACGCACAATTGACATTAAGTCATCAGACACTACCATATCTCAAGCAAAAATTCTACTTGAGTCATGAGTACATGCACTATAAAAATAGGGAACCAGAATCTCAATCCATCCCATATATTCCACCCTCCCTTCAGCATTCCGGAAATGTCTCACACCAAGAAGTAAGGTTCTATAAATTCAAAGAATCCACCCGCAAGCCACCCGGGAACACTCACCAATATAGGACGGGATTAGGCGTGAAAGTGGGTGAAAAGGAAGGTCTTGAGAAGTGTTCAGAACTTCAGGAGATCTGGCTCAAGTCTGAGAGGGGCAGGGAGGCCATTCAAGAGGGACGTACCTGTGGAGGAGAGAGATCTACCCACCACCCTTTGCTTGTAAAAGTGACTGATCTGCAGAGAGAGCTGCACCTCCTCAGAGGCATTCTCCCTTTCCTCACCTACCCCCAGAACCTCAATGTCTCCAGAGCTCTGGTGCTCTTTAGGCTTGACTACTGCAACAGCCTCTTCCTCAATTTCCCTTCATCCCCCCTCGCCCCTTCAACTAATCCAGAATAGGGCTGCAAGAAGTATCCTTGGCCTCAAGCCCAGGGATCGCATGTTTCGAGCCCTAACATCTCTCTACTGGCTCCCGGTTGCTGCTAGGATCAAGTTGAAGACCCTCTGCATCATCCACAAGGCTTTCTAAGGCATGGGACCCCGCTACATCCAACTCTATCTCCCTAAAAACCTCCCTGCTTGAGCCCTTCGGTCTTCTAGCTCTAACTCTCTGCAAGTCAGACACTTCTCCAAGCAGAGTGGTGGGGGGGATTCTCACTCCACTGCAAGAGTACATTGTTAATTAATTTACTTCTGATGGCTACACATTTTTTTTCCATGCTTCGTATGCTGTACTATTTATTCGAATTTGTGTACAGCGCTTTGGCTAAAGGTGCTTATGAATACCAATAAAATGCAAAAATACAATCATAAAGCATCCCAGTTCTTCTACTTTAGCACTAATACCTTGAAAAAGAGCGCACGGTTTTC